>NW_022989942.1:0-593983 GCF_902827175.1 Gymnodraco acuticeps | reverse complement strand
ATACCTTTGTTAAAAAAACAATGCATAGCCGATTTGGGAGGAAAAGCTTCAACCCCCTTAACATCTGAGTTACCACTGAAGGCATAGCATGAATGATAGTGGGCGTCTGAAGGTGTCATTACTGAGAAATGTCAAACAAATTCAAAACCTTACATTTGAAAACAGGTTTGCATTCCTCCACCTAAGGTGACGTTATCATTGGAAACAATAAAACGAACTGTTTTGATGTAGAATCTATAAATTGAATCGTCAGAGCAGAGCAGAATTGGTTGTATTGTAGCCTGAGTTTCGTGCAGCCTCTAGTTTTACCAGGTGGAAACGTGGTCCATATAATGTGAATACATGCAGAATTAGACAGTAAGAGGCCCCTGACATTAGGCCTATACTAAAATAGTAGGGGCTTTTAACAGCTCGCCAACTTACAGGCATCCTCTGCATAGCAGTATGAATAGCCTTAAAAAAAAAAAAAAAACACTCTGTGGTAACGATAGTCATATTTCTGACCCTTATGCCCTAAGTGAAACCGTTAGTCTCATCTGACTGACCCAAGGGTTGGTGCTGGTGTGACAATGAGGCTTCCAATGTTCAAAACAGATGTCAAGCTTTCAGTTCATGGCTCGAAGGGGGGGAGCAGACCCACGTGAGACAGTATCAACGGCTGTAATGTTCAGTTTGAGGAGCGTCATTCTCTCTGGGAGCAGGAAATGGTGTCCATTCTCGGACCAGACCATTAATGTCATGTAGAGCAGCCATAGCATCTCTGTGACTGCACTCAGCCGGACCGTAGCAGGGCAGAACTGGGTGACTCTTAGTGAAGCCGTCCAAGGCCATAGACAAAATGGAACCACGTACTAACAAAAGGGACACAGGGCCATCAATGTCTCTCTTTACCATTGGCCTAATCAAACAAATCAGTGGGGAAAATGTGGAACACTAATCCATCATGGGAAATGTTGAGTTAATTTAAATAATTACTTATGGGTTGAAATCAAATTAACATTAACATTAGAACTAAAGTCAGTTAAAATTGGACTTGCACGGATCAGAATCTAATCAATACACCATTTTCCCAGCTCTGTGATGAAAGGATAACAAGCAGGGATGCAAACTTGTCACCTTTCGGCGAAATTCGCCGTTTTGAATCCAAAATAGGTCGTTTGTGTGATTCATGTAGATCTGCAATAAAAATATTATTGGGGTATCGGGGGGGGGGGGGGGGGGTGGGGGGGGGGGGTCTGGGAACTGGAGTAATCTGCAGCCGCGAGCTGTTATGTGCCATCATGACACGCATGGTGTTCTTTTTTATATATGATAATGAAGCGCGAGCTGTGTGCTCGAGTCTTCCTGCCTGTCGGCTCTGCTCATGGATGTATAATAAGGCTCTGCTGCTCCGCGAAGATGGTCTAGCTTCAGCAGCTACATTACCTACGGGTGCGTTCGTTAATATTAACTGTGTGGTCCGGAGTCACTGTGGCACAGACTGGACCGCTGGTGAACAGCTGTTAGAACGGGCCGTTCAGGTGTTCAGAGCAGAGCTCCCTGTCGGAGCGGCAGAGCGTGATGTGCACTGAAAAGTTTTTCTGTCGCAATATTATTTAAGGAATCGTTGAGCTAGCTAACCAGCACACATTGTCACTATCTGCTAACGTTAGCTTTAGTACTCAGATGTTGTACTTGAGTAAAAGTAGAAGTACCAGAGTGTAGTAATACTATGTTACAGTAAAAGTACTGCATTCAAAATGTTACTCAGGTAAAAGTATACAAGTATTCTCATCAAAATATAGTGGAAATAGCGACAGTCACGGGCGTCGCAGCCATTATCAGGGTGGGACAAGTCCCCCCCACTTTTTGAAATGATTAGTTTAGACCCCCCCACTTTTACCATGTGGAAAGTCCGTGAATCGGTCTATCCAGAGCCATATAATAGAAGAGTTACGACATCTCCGTTCACTCCAATGGACCACTTTTTTACAGCAATGGCGGATCGTGGAGCCTCTCAATCGTTCCCCGGAAGTTAGCGCCAAGGCTAGCAGAGCTGTAGAGTTGCAGCATAATAGACCGTTCGTGACGGACTTTTAAAGGTAAGAAGAAGTTTAAAGATGTATATTGCGGATATTATCAGTACATCTGATTCAAATTAACATGTGTATTAAAGGATGTCAGTCGATTAACCCTAAATTAGTAGATTTAGGGAACGTTTGCAGATAACAGATTAAGCTAGGATACCGAAGCAAGTTAGCAACAGACGTTGAACAGCCTTTTAATTGTAAATTCCGTTCTCTTAATGTCATTTCGTCCAACGTTGTTGAATTAGAGAAGAGGGGCTTCTAAACGGAATTGTATGCGGGGTGGAGGGAGTTAAATATTAGATAAATATAACTTTGGTGCGTGTAAGAGTGAGTGTTTTTAGCAGAGCCATATTGTGTCCTTGTGATTATGTTGATTATTACCTGTCTGTATAATGTTGCAGCTCAGCTGATTTTGGATTGATGGCAAAGGGAGAGGAACTTAAGTGAGAGTGAACACACAAGGTAAGTTTAATACTACTGTTTTATATAAGTAAGCATACTAAACATGTATTCTATCACTGTATTATATAAGTAATCTTGTTAGTAACCTACTGTATGGCAGGTGGAGGGGTAGTGATGTTACAGGTGGAGGAGCAAAACTGCAAGACTGCAAACTCACAAGACAGAGAAATCAAAGTTTGTTCTCCAGAGAAGAGGTTGATTTCACTTCAATTTTTTATTTCATATTTTCTAAAGATGTGGAAATGGCACAAAAAAAAACTTGAGAGCTGTAACCAAGACAACTGTAACAACATGAGTAGAGAGCCACCAAGGTTTTTCAAGTCCCTCTCTTACTCCATTTTGCCAACCCAAACTTCCAGGTACATGACGGGACACCTTGCTTGTTTTTGTTGTTTGCGCTCCTCTGGCTGGGTGCTGGCAGGTGGAGGGCAGTGATGTTGGCAGGTGGGGGGCAGTGATGTTAGCTAGGTGCTGGCAGGTGGAAGAGCAATGTTTAGTCCAAATTTTCCATTGCAACGGCTAATGGAAATGATTGCAGATGTGGATCTGTTTTGGGGTTGCTGGATGTGGTAGCTTGGCTGCTGTTGTTCCTTTTCACACCTTTTTGGATTGGCTCTTGCTTCCAAAATGGCCATCTTTTAATTTTATTTTTTTCTGTCATTTCTGATTTGTTTGGCCTCAATTCTCAGCCTCAGCCGTATGAATCTTTTTACGAGTTTTTGTTGTACTCCACAGCATGACGGAAGCCTGCTGGAGAGGGCCTGAGCTTCTTTTCCAAGACACCCACTGCGTTGGGGAGCTGCATGAGGGAGGAACCAGTCTTGGTCCTAAATAGTTCCTCAATTTGGTGAATGAAGTCAAAGGCTTCTTGGGAGGGACGACAAAGAGCACCTGCCTTGAAGTCTTTCAAGTCCACTAACAAGCTGTTGTCAAGGACTCTCATCATGGTGCTCTGTTGCAATTTTGCATTTTTCACAGATGCTGGCAAACTTGATGATTTTGTGGACGATGTAGCCTGCAAGATGGAAGATAATACATTTCTCAGTTTTTGTGAGGTCAGGTGCTGCTGCTCTGTTCACCGCCATCAGCTGTTCCACTCTGACTGATGGAGTGATTTTTGGCTCCCCTGTGTCCAGGAAGTCTGCCAAAAAGCTACTGTGGTCTTCCTGGTAGCTCCCAGAGCTGATGGTGGTGAGGAACTGCCCCACAGATATGATTCTCAGTGCATGATGGAATTCCACTGGAGTTGGGACAGGATTTTTAGACCTCACACAGCTGAATGTATTTTCAAGGCAGTCTTGTGTGAACCTTGACGTTAACACAAACCTGTGTCCTTGTGTAAGCATCTCCTCTTGTATGGCCAAAATTGATGTTGTTGCCATTATCACCCCTGTTTGAACAGGCTTCCAACCTCCCTTTTGACCTATCTTTATCCCACGAAACAGATGGACGATGTTCTGGAGGAAGGTGATGGCCTTTTGGTACTCCTCCATCTTGAGCCTGCTCAGGGCTGTAATTGGATGGCGAGATGACATCAGATCAAACCAACGATCAACCTGCTCCAGGAACCACGCTGTCGTCAGGTATGACAGAGGGCGGTTTTCTTGCTGCACCATGTATTTCAGCCCAGCACTTGTAGCCTTACTGAACACATTTAGAGCAAGACCAACCTTCATCTTATCAAAGTGACTTGGCTCGATGGCTGCATGAAAGATGGGGAGCTATTTTTAAGGCCATCCCTTCCTGAAAGGTCAATAAGTCCTTAATGGGGACCACAGAAACCTCGTTAGAGGGGAGGTTCTTTCTGTTAACAACATCCTCAGGAATTATGAAGACCTGCTCACGGACAAGGGCACTTTTTTAATTTTTTACCAGATGTGGGACATCGGGCATGAAATCGGGCCTGTCTGGTTTTGCTGGATGTGGCACCGATGTTTTTTTTGGTCCACCCCAAAGGATTTCCACATGGCTCGGTTAGGGCTACCCATGTCGGTGGTGACATCAAGCACATGTAGTCCTATGGATGCTGCCCTCTGTATTATATCAATAATGATTGGCCTGTACTCTGCTCCATTGGTAGAATTGCCAGTGTAATGATATGCCACTACTTGCTCCACCGTGTTGTGTTTCCAGCCAACATAAACACACAAGCATGTGTTGCCACCCCTGTGTGACCTGGTAAAGTCACATCACCGTAGTTTGCCTGTAATCATGTCTACACTTGGTGTGATTGCCATTTCATCCAAGGTCAACACACACTCCCTTTCAAGGTCTGTCAATCTATCTGCCTTCAATTTTAGGAAATCAAAGACCTCTGTCAACACACCAGGCTCAAACTTAACACATTGCATCCTTCTTTGCAGTGTCCTTATTCCTGGAAGGGGAATCTTCAATTCCTGCAGAGTTTTGTAACCCGTTGGTCCGCTCGCAAAGCAATTTTTAAAGCCTTCTTAATTGTCTCATTGCTCCATTTCATCCCCTTTGTGGTGAGTCTGCCTAATGCCTTCAGTTGGTCTTTTGAAAACGTTTTCTTATATTTCTTGTCCCTAATTTTCATTGTTTTCTTGAGAGCTGCATTTTCCTTCCTGATTTTTCTTAGTGCAGCCTTTGCTTTTTTGGTGATTCCTTCTTGGCTCTTTAATTTTCTCTTTAATTGTTGTAATAGATCTGTTTGACTGGCTGCTGGTTCCCTCGTATGCTGACTGGCTGCTGGTTCCCTCGTATGCTGACTGGCTGCTGGCTGAGTGGGTGGTGTCCGCCCTCCCTCTCTCTCCTCACTAGCCATGTCCTCTCTTTCTTCACCCTCACTTTCCTTTCTCTCAGTCTCCTCATCCCTTCTTCCCTCAATTATTGAGACTAATGTGAGTAGAAGACATGGCACTGTAAATTTTCGAACATTTTAAATATTATACCACTTAAAAATAACAAATATTACTTTTGTTACTAAGAGTTCATACTTATTATACCTGTGTCACCTTTCACACTATAGCTGTGATCATGAGCTATGGGCTTTGTAGATACAGGTCTCAGGGTGAATCGTGGTGCAGGGGCCCTTCTCTTTTTGACCACAGGGCGATGCACGAAGATATGAATAGGGTATAGCCTCTGCTCTCAGCCTAGTCTTGCCCTTTTTTGTCTTGACAAACTGGTCTGCATCAAAATGTGCCTGCGGAGTGACTTGAGGTTACTTCACACACAGAACAACTGTGTCTGAATCTTGTCTGCCCACATACATATTCCATAGTGGTTGAATACACAGTATTAGGAAACACTTTATACTTACTGGACATGTTATACTCATGACATACTGTATATAAAATATGACCAAGAATGTGAGACAACTTTATAGAAATTCATATCACATCTGTTACTGATGCCATTTGTCATACTTTGTTAAACTCACAAATAATAAAGTTCCATAACTTCAGTTGGGAACAAAGACCACACCTTATCTCTCCAAGGCAATTTCCCATCCAATAGGTGTACTATATAGGTGTGTATAACCCTTTCTCCTGTCTGTTTATCCCTCTTTCAGCACAAGAACCAGAGGGGGATTCAATGGAGCCTGAATACCTGCACTGAGGCCCTCACCCTGCACCCTGCACCCGAGTCTCAACTCTGTGTTTTTCAAGCCTTTCCCTGTTTTTTTGTATTAAACAAAACATTAAGCTTTCCCAATGGTGTGGTTTTCGTTTTGTGAAAAAGTGCAAATGCAGTGTTTGTAAATAATTACATCACATATATGTTTGCTGTTGGTCGTGAAATTGCTCCTGCTGACTTGAGCCAGCCATTTTTTCCTCCGCTCTGTGTCAGTGGGGAAGCTGTACATTTGTACTCCTTTCTCGGAGCGATTTGAGCATCCCCAGGCAGCACAGCAAACCATGGTGGCGACTAGGAGGTAGCACAGCAAACCAGGACAACACGGAGGAAAAGGCACAGACAAACTGCATGATATGCTATTCAATGTTTATTGAATTCCATGTATTTGCAATGGATGTTCCTAAAACAACACATTTAACATCATCATCATGCTGCTGCTGCTAGTCCTTTGATAGTCACCTGTCGGTCTCCTGTCCTTTCTGAAAGCCATAAAGATGACATTAGTCATTTAGATAACTTGTGTCCTCAATTACCATGGGATTACTGAAACGACCATGAATTTAAGAAAATGGTAGACATTAATCTAATCTGAATTTTAAAGCATTACTTTAGATCCCCTCCCTCTAAATATATCAATAAACATTAGAAAGTGATGCTCCTGAATACCATACAGGTTTAAGAAGATAATATTGGTTTGAAAGAATTCAAAGCTATAAATAAACAGCAACAGGCTCTTTAACCAAGGCACTGTTAGCCTAACATGTAAACTAGTTGTTCACACTAATCCTAATATTATCACTTAATATTAGCAAATTCTATTTTATTTTTTAAAACATATTGATGTAAATACATACACATATCGATTTGTTGTATAAATATTGCAAATCAAAACCTTTATTCACTAATAATTACCAAAAATCGTAGTTCTATCTCCTGTTATCAATGCATTCACATTGCCCGCCATGAACTTCCGGGGAACGATCCTCTTCTCCGTGAACCACGTGACGATAACAATTTTTGGACTTCCGTTGACGTAACTCTTCTATTATATGGCTCTGGGTCTATCCACTCGCCGCACTCTGTAGAGCGCTGTGTCAGTGCTTCACTATCAAATCCATTCCACTTGCTTATTGAGAGAATGCCCAAATCAATGAAACCCCGTACCATGTTTTCCCTGCTACTTTGTACCAAGGCAGATTCTCCCATAGCGCGCGCATTTTCAAGGAGTGTTGTCATAGTTGGACAGCTCAGATCTGTTATATGAAGCGATGCCGGTAGAAGAGCTAAGGCACACACACCAAATGTTCAGGACATTGTTAATACAGCGAAAATCAAAGCTGACGATCTCTTGGTTTGATATGTTTTCTTCCCCAGACAACATGGATATAAGAACATTGTTTTCGAAGAAGAGGAAAGTAAGTAATGAGCTGGTGGCAGTTAATCAGTTAACAGTGATGGCGGCAAAAGCGTCTCACTTCTGGAGGAGTTTCGTCTTTATGTCATGATAGAGAGATACAAATACTAAATAGTTTAGAAAAGGCATCGAAATGCCAGGTTACTAGTATTTATCATGTAAACAGGGAACATGAATAACCCGATCTCTCTGTGCTCATGTAAACACCATGATGTAGAGACGCAGTCAGTGTGTTTTACTGGAGCCTCAGTTCGATAAGAGATTATTTTCTGAGTTCTTTAACTTCGGTACTCTCTCTCAAAATGGTAATGTGGATTATGTTTTAATTATACTTCTTATCATTCAGAAGCTTTTTGTGTGTGTTTATGTTTTACTGAGTGCTTATAGGCAATTTCCATCCCAGTATTCAGTTAACTATTTATTTTCTGTGCACATTACATAGACGAGCTAATATTCTACTGCTTGGGACTTTGAGTCTTCAAAATGTCCAATGTCACAGACTGGGACTTACTTTAGAGTCAGTTGTATTTACATTCAGTATGACTTGTTATGATTCAATGTGAAAGAGTATACTGCTCAATAAATAATGATCACTTCACCACCTCTCTTGACATCTAGGCGCTGAGAGTGAGTCAGAGGCAGAACACAGGGACAGTGGAGAGAGGTCCGTTGCTGAGACAGTTTAGAGTAAATTGTGATGTGGACTCTCATCCCAGAATGTTAAGGAAGTCAGTTGGGATATTGAACAGGAAGCATTTCAGTCAAGGGGCATCATATGGCCAATATAGACAGAAGAGCAACATTTAAGTCAATGATACCATTCCTAGGTGAACTTAACATCTGTATGGAGTCAGATCAGTCTCAATATTAATAAATGCTCACAGAAGGATTCACAAATGTATTTTGCGATTTATATATAAATGACTCTCCACAACAATATCTCTCAACGCACTCACACATATTTTTGTTGTATATAAATGTACAACAAATGGGCATTTAAACTGCTTTTTATTAATTCGAAGACGGCTCTGAATTAATAATCAAATATGTTTCCTTTCTTTACTACTGGATGCAATTACAAAATGTACCCATCATTTTCCTCATGCTAGTATAGCCACATAAAAGTATCAAACCACCATCTACTGGTTTTTTTTTTCGTGGGGGGGGGACCCCACCTTAAAAATGTCCCCCCACATTCAGGATGCTTCCTACGCCCATGGCGACAGTAAAAGTAGTCGTTGTGCAGATTGGTTTATTTCAGAATAATATATATGATATGTTTTATAATGATTGATCATGAAAGTGTTCTCAAAGCTGGGAAGGTGCAGCTAGTTTGAATGACTTTGTATACTGCAGGGTAGCTTGTGGATTTACTCCAGGTGGAACTAAAGTCTGATTTAACACTTGATTATATTTCACATCATTCATCCAGATCTGTAAAGTAACTAAAGGTATTAAATACATGTAGTGGAGTAGAAGTACACCATGTACCTCTGAACTGTTGTGGAGTAGAAGAACAAAGTAGCAAAACATTTAAATACTTAAATAAAGTACAAGTATCTCAAAATTGTACCCAAGTATAGTACTTGTTGAGTTTATGAACTTAGTTACTTAACACCAGTGGCTATACAGATAGAAAGACTAAGCCTTGCACAGAGGCATGAAAATACATTTTCAAAATGCTCAACAGTGCTGCCAAAATTATAAACTGACTGCTACACAATTAAAATAAATGCTTTATATATTTCTATTAGATGTGACTCTTTAGCGTTTCTGTTATTATTACTGCTGCTTTAGTTGTTCTGACTGCTAAAATCATCTGTTATTCCTCATTTTAAAGCCGATATTCCGTGGGGTCGGGGGGCTCGGATCCTTGTCACCTTTTTCATACCTGATGAGTTTGCATCCCTGACAAGACTAGGTACATTACAGGAGTGTTAAAACACCCAAACATGCACACGTATCTTATTTTAGTAGAGATGAGAGGACAAGGTCTAATGTTGTGAACGAAATGATCAAGTCAAAGCTTCAGTATTTTATCTTATGTAGCACATTCAATTCAATAATTAATCTTGAATTACTAATAACTCTAAAGAAGGCAAAAAGTGGATAAGGCAAATACTCATCCAAAGTGTGTGTGTGGTGTGTGGTGTGGTGTGTGTGTGTGTGTGTGTGTGTGTGTGTGTGGTGTGTGTGTGTGTGTGTGTGTGTGTGTGTGTGTGTGTGTGTGTGTGTGTGGTGTGTGTGTGTGTGTGTGTGTGTGTGTGTGTGTGTGTGTGTGTGGTGTGTGTGTGTGTGTGTGAGCGCTTGTCTGCTCAAGGTTTAAAACCAGCTGTGAATGTTTATGAGAAACAATTCGTAGCTTAGACTGAACTCGAAGGAACTAGACTGGAATTTTTTTTTTTTTTAAGAAATCAAAACAGGTGAATACTCTCTTTATGGTATTTAAATTGGGCCAAGTAGAACCCCTTCATGGATTTGTGATACTGATCTCTGTCTGTTCGTATTTGGAAGTCTCATGATTTATTGTGTGGGCCTGTGAAGGAGAGGCCCAGGGAAAACAACATCTATCTTGGAACTGCAATTACTTATCTTAAAGAGATTGCAACATTATACTCCTTTAAAATTGCTCAATTCATTTAAATACATTTATTATGCACAATAAAAACCTCAACAAATATATTGATCCTGGCTTAACCAGCGACCTTTACTCTATTGTTCATAAGCTCAGTAGTTTAACAGCTATTAGAATTGTAGTAATGTCTGTAGACCAATTGTACTAGAAAATTTGAAACAGTTTAATAAAGAATGTTAAACTATATTTAAAACTGTAATTGAACTTCAACTTATATCAATTATCTGATTCCAGTGGCCAGTTGGAATAGACAATCAACAAAGTTTTCATTTTGCAGCAACAGCGTAAAAGGTTTCAACCACAAATGAGGCGAAGTCTGCGAGCTAGTTCAGGCAGTCAACTCGAGCACTTATGCTGCATTCATACATAACGCCCCTTGCCACTCTACAACCAACCAAACAGAGTCTCCTTAATACGCCGCTCTATTTAACCTGCCAGATCTCTCTCCATGCATTGCTTGCTGCTGCTATTGCTGCAGCTACCTCTACGTCGCTGCTGCCACTGCTGTGTTCACTTGCTATTGCTGCGTTCATGTTCCTGCTGCTGTGTTTCATGTTGCTGCTGCTTGCCTGCCGGTGCTGTCCTTGCAAATGTCTATTGCAATCTCCGACTCTGGAACCGAATCATCATACGCAAGAAGCCGTAAGAAATGCCTCATTCCCGAAACACAGGCTAGCTCAGAGCATGGTTCAGACGCCGCTGGAACGATCCACAGCTCCCGCACGACACACATTCAGGTGTCCCACTCCCTTCCGTCCTCATCTGGAGTAGCTTTTAATATCCTTTGGGCCAGAGGAAGTCCCGAGTTCTACGCCAGCTCCGGTAACAACCCCTCTCTTGTGTGTCAGCTAAGAGTCGTACTGTCTCTCGGTCGGCGGGTATTTAAACAACAAAAGGCAGGAGCAAGCTGACTCCGGCATTCCCTGCCATCCTGTCCTACCTTCTCGAAGTAAAATCAGCGCTTGAAGCCTTTAATTCCACGATATTCCCGTGAACAAACTCGATTTCCTCTGCCTGCAATGTAAACAAATGTTTCTACTTCCGCGTTCAACCACGTTGTGCCGCTGACGTCACACCCCCGAGGATTCTGGGAATTGGAGTCCCAGATCCAGTCACAAGTTCTAGCTTCCTGCCCCCTGCAGCAGCAATTCCTTGTGCGAACGCAGCATTAGGAATCGCATCTTGGCAGGTATATAATACTATTCTGCATAAGCAATGTTTTATTATGGAAATATTTGGCCTGCAGTAAGTCATATTTGAGGCAATTATACAGAAGTTGTAACCAAACAAATGAGAGCACCACAGACCGTGGAGGCTTTTAAAAAAGGCCTCAAAACCCATCTCTTCAAAAGAGCCTTTGCCTAGACCTTTTTATCACCCTTTTATTTTATTTTTTTATTAATTCTACCGTGTTGTGTAATGTTTATTTATATTGTTTATGCTCACTACTTGTAGCACTTCGGGATTTGAAATCAAATATGAAGTGCTTTATAAATGGAACCCATTATTATTATTAAGTGTACAAGTATACTACTATAAATGGAAATAAATTAATCATTTCCGTTACGTGATATGAAGGGAAGCGCGATACATTTTTGACCATCATTTTAGACTTCAATCAGCTGTGACTTCAGGTGTTCATGCTGCCGTCATACCCGTTTCAGATCCTCGTAGCAGATATCAAGCGAGAGGAGAAGACCTCCATCCGCGGAAACACGGGTACGTCCGGCCGTCTCGGCATAAGCGAACAGCCGATCCGGCATCAGAACCGAGTCGAGGCCCCTCGATCAGCTGATCCGTGAACACGGAAGTCGCATTACGCACAAGCCGACCGCGTGCAGGCCATGGATGTACCCTCTACGCGCATTCAACCCCTCCCAGGAAATTCAACAAGCAGATAAATGACGTTTATCCGTGTTCACAGCACGTTTAGGCATGATCGCCTCCGTGTCTCATCAAATTCGTATCTCGGCACCCCTTTGGGTTGGGGGAGTCCGGATAAAATAATAATATATTTAAAAATGAATAATATAAAAAAAAAAGAATGCACAGGTGCTCCTTCATACTTTCATGCATATAACTGGTGGTGGTGCAAACCGTGCTTCCTTTAATGATCGTACGATCCCCTCTATCTGGTACCTCAATAGCATACCTCAGCTAATGTCTCAGTGCACACGTCAAGCATAAGGAATGGATGCAATATAAACAACTCATGCTCAATGTAGTCTTGCAGCGTATGTCTCTCACAGCAATGAGTCACTCACTCGGCTCACGTTTTAATCATCTGCAGAATACCTTCATTGCATTACATCATTAATCAGCACTTCTCCAGAACGGTTTCATCTAATTGCATCCCTGTCCTGTCATTCTCTGTTTTATAATGATTGCTTATTCTGCCCTTGTGCGTGTAACCACACGTATGCCCTATCCGACCTGATATCCGCACCGTACTGGCTAATCAAAAACTGTTAAACTCCTACGGTAAGCTATGCATATAACTGGTGGTGGTGGTGTATCACATCCTTCTAAGATAATGTTTTACCACATGCTATGCCTCTCTCACTTATTCCAGCAGACTGCCTGAGCGATAAAGTCTTGTCTTGCAATAGCCAGCAGACTGCCTGAGCATCAGAAATCTTGCAATAGAGTAGAATAGAAGATTGTGAGATAGCAGTCTGAGAACCAATAGCCAGCAGACTGCCTGAGCATCAGAAGTCTCGCAATAGCCAGCAGACTGCCTGAGCATCAGAAGTCTTGCAATAGCCAGCAGACTGCCTGAGCATCAGAAGTCTCGCAATAGCCAGCAGACTGCCTGAGCATCAGAAGTCTCCAATAGCCAGCAGACTGCCTGAGATCAGAAGTCTCACAATAGCCAGCAGACTGCCTGAGAGGTCAGAAGTCTCACAATAGCCAGCAGACTGCCTGAGATCAGAAGTCTCGCAATAGCCAGCAGACTGCCTGAGAGATCAGAAGTCTCGCAATAGCCAGCAGACTGCCTGAGATCAGAAGTCTCAAATAGCCAGCAGACTGCCTGAGAGATCAGAAGTCTTGCAATAGCCAGCAGACTGCCTGAGCCATCAGAAGTCTTGCTCCATGCAATAGTCAGTATCACAGGGAGCGCAGCTCACCCCATCCTATTTTCCTTCTCTCTCCATGAATGTTATGTTCATTCTTTTATAAATGACCTTGCGATGTCTTCAGATCCTCTCTAGTTACTTACAGATGCTGCGCCTTCTGCTGGTTCGGGGGATTTCTCAATGAGTGGTTGCCCCACCAGCTTGCCATGCCCTTCGTTCAACCAAATGACTCTGGATCTACACGTCAAGCCCTCAAGGATTTCCCATATTCTGCCTCCAACCAAGAGCATGATTCAAAGCATACAATTCAGCTTGGTACTTTATCTTCTTCTGTCCCAACCTCCTCTGTGTACTTATGCAATATATATAATAGTTTGTTCATGCATTAATTGTATTTTCATTCAATCCTGCAATCTTCAAGTGCTAAGTATTAAGCCACGCTAGAGTTCATTCATTTGCTCCTCAAGGGCCTTAAGCAGGCACGTCCTCCACGCAATGATAAAGACTGCCTCTTAACTTTGCACCCGTGCAAAGGTTAATGTCTAAGTTCAGGCAAAGGGGTTTCACTATACATTGATAAACGTCAGATGCAGTTGTTACAGCTTTCTATTGGTTTCTCAGGTGGTGAATATACACAGACCTCTCACCTTTTAATCCTCAGCATAATCTCTCCCCTTACTGAATTAACTTTGGAGATCAAATATACACACTGTTTTGAAACATTCAATGTCACAGTTCTGTCATTTCTGGGGGAGTCAAGGAACCCCGAATAATCATTGCTAAAACTAACACTGTTTTCTTTGTCCTTTATCTTCCATGCTGAACTTCTTCTCGCATCATTGCCCTCTGACACATGGGTCGGCACCCATGTTTATTCGATGGCTGCAAACCCAACGACGAGGGTTCTCCTCCAAGCTGTGTGATCTCTGCCTAAACTGCGACCTGCCCCCAGATTGCTATTCCCACTGTTTAAGAATCTGCACAGCCACAACCGCAGCTCTATATCCGCCTACCTCAACCCTGAGTATCCTGGGCCGTCGGTCATCTTCTGCCCACCAGCTCTATATCATGCCTCACATGAATGAGATCCTTTCAGCACAAACAACCATGAGCTCTTGCACTACTCGATGATGAGTAACGTTCAAAGATGTATATCTGTAGAATTCTGTTATTGCATACCAGGTGGTTGCTGGGTTAGATTATATTTATTTCATTATAGTATATTCCCCTCATAGCTGCATGCTTGGGGGGGAAAGCTCATTGTCGCTGCCTCAAAGACCTAGACACAGCAGTCTTGATAGGTAGTATATTCCCCTAAAGCCGCGGTGCTGGGGGGGGGTCGGCACTGGTCACTTCCAGGCCTACACATAGCAGTCTCTCTAGGTAGTATATTCCCCTCAAAGCCGCGGTGCTTAAGGGGGATGGCTTTTCGGGCTGTTCCCGGGCCTTCACATAGCAGTTTCATTAGGTAGCATATATAGGTAGTATATTCCCCTCAAAGCCGCTGTGCTGGGGGAGGATGGCTTTCGGGGTGTTCCCGGGCCTTCACATAGCAGTCACTAGGTAGTATATTCCCCTTAAAGTCGCGGTGCTTAAGGGGATGGCTTTTCAGGCTGTTCCCGGGCCTTCACATAGCAGTTTCACTAGGTAGTGTATATAGGTAGTATATTCCTCTCAAAGCCGCTGTGCTTAGGGGGAATGGCCACATGGCAGCTCGCCAGGCCCTCTACTTATCAGATTTACATCACCAGCGTCAGGCTCGGGCTACGCAGTTTTGGGGGATAGTATCTAATCTCCATAAAGTTTTGGGGTTAGTTATTTGATCATCACTCATCGTGCTATGTATATCTATGGAGTGATGATGCCCGAGCCTAGTCGCCAAACTTAACTATATGCTGCTTCTAATAAACATGTTAAAGGAACACGTGAGTTGTCTGACTGAAATGAGGCGAAGCCTGCGAGCTAGTTCAGGCAGTCAACTCGAGCACTTATGCTGCATTCATACATAACGCCCCTTGCCACTCTACAACCAACCAAACAGAGTCTCCTTAATACGCCGCTCTATTTAACCTGCCAGATCTCTCTCCATGCATTGCTTGCTGCTGCTATTGCTGCAGCTACCTCTACGTCGCTGCTGCTTGCTGCCCCACCACCACCCCAGCTTCCACCTGTAAGCTCGGGGGTTAGTTATTTGATCATCACTCATCGTGCTATGTATATCTATGGAGTGATGATGCCCGAGCCTAGTCGCCAAACTTAACTATATGCTGCTTCTAATAAACATGTTAAAGGAACACGTGAGTTGTCTGACTGAATTAGTATTATGTCTGAGTCTCATTCTGTCTTATCTGCTTTGTTTCGGAATGTGTTCAATACATTACGTTTTTTTTTATTTTACCATACAATACATAGATTAAGAATAAATGAAACAAATAATACAACATTGACCTATTAAGCAGACAGATTTGCAACCCTGATCTCCTCAGGCCGGTATTTATGACCAGCAGTGATGCCTCTGAGGGTCTCAGGGTGTAAGACAGATGCAGGACATAAAACACTCTTTTGCTATTTATTTTTTCTTTTGCAGCACATTTGCAGCACATTTATACTACAATGTATAATTTTGCTTTACATCTTTACATTATTTATTTTTCTCAAGTCATTTACTTTTGGTGAGATAACTAAAGTTTAGTTCATTTTACCCTGGCTATGGACTGATTCATTATTAGTTTTACAAAGCATACACAAAACGGCGGGTAGGCAAACCAATATAGAAACAATTAGACAAACAAACATGAACTCGCAATAAACACCAGCGTGACAGCCAAGTACATTCAGCTCATTTAGTCCGAATTAGGAGGTTTTCAGAGGGGTAGGGAATTATTGAAATGGAGCACCTACTCTCGCATCCACCCCTTGTACAAGTGCTAAGATCGTGCCTGAAGACCGTCCAAAAGCGATAAGCTTCCTCTTGCGACAACCACTCTATTCTAGTGGCGCTATGATCCCCCGACCAGGAGAACATATACTTTTTTCCGCTACCCTTTCTCTCCAAAACAGCACAGTTAACTGTAGTCCTACACGACCAGCCTATACACCCGCCATTGAGTTCATCCCAACGATGAAACACAGTTTGTTTCTACGCTTGCTTGCCACTGCCCACCCGTGATCAATTAGCCTATAATTGTATGTATGCACCCCGGACCGCCACCAGCTGAATCCAGCAAAGTAGGGAACGCTTCCAAGCAACGTAGCCGTAGGAAATGTTCCTCCAGCAGAGTAGAGAGCTGTGGCGCATCAGGTGATTCACGCACCTCGCGCTGCCCCAGCTTTATCAGCAATGCAGAACGGTCACATACAACGAGTGCTTTTAGACCATCTCGTTTTTAATAGAGATGGCGGTGGTGTGAGTTAAATCTTATAGACAAAAGCTGTGACTTTCTTCCTCTCAGCTGCACGGCTGCAGCCACCCAGACACGGGGGTGTTTACACACACCACCCGCGGCTGCTGCTGGAGCCGTGCTCACAGAGGCGATAGGGGGAATATCTCTGGCTGCTTATTTTTAACTGCTGTGTGGCCGCTAAAACCCCCAGAATTCGGCGATTTGTCCAATACAAATCTTTACATTGCTTTCATTACAGAAGCTCCACTTTACTGATGTATTTCTTTAAGGTTACTCTGAACATAAGCTGTGCATGCTTGTATGGTAATTTCGTCCCCAGCAGCATGCACAGAGGGCAATCAGCCAAATGTTCATTAACCAAAATATGAAACAACAACCGCTCAGTTTCACAGGTAATTTTAGGATACCGTCAATCACAGATTCTGGTAAGGCAATGTCCAAATGTGGATTTGAAATTACACTTACCAGTCTCTGAAGATATGTTGGTATCCTGCCGAACAACGCCAATTTGTAAGGGAAACTTCTGTGTAGCAATGCAGTGGGAGTCACCGACTCATGAAGGAGACACAGGACGAACAGGAGTTCTGATGTCAAACACTGGTAGTTTTATTACAAGCACATCGGCTGGAGAATTCATATCACAAGTCACAACAGCCAAAGGTTCTGACTGCACGGGGTGCTGTTTGTCATGTCAATTCTGCTCACCCTCTCATCTTGGTAGACCTTTTAACCAGTTTACAGAGAGCCAAATCCACATATGGGGGAAGGTATCTGTGAACACTTGGAGACACTGAATCACTTATCTGACTTTATGGCCTCTTGTGACCGAGAGGTTGACCGGTCATAAAACTGATAATGTCAGCAATAGCTGAAACTTCCCATTCCTTAAGACAGATAACAGACCTTCGGCTTCGTCGTAAATGTCAAACAGGCCGAAGGTCAAATATCTTAAGTAAAGACAAAATTAATCCCTCACAATAACTGAATATGTTGCAACCACTTCCACCTTTGTAATAGTTTTTCAAAGTTTCAAGATCTTGGCTTGAAAGGTGCAAATAATCTGGTTCTTTATGATTTTTAAAATGCTGCTTTATCCGTTTTAGTTTGAAGTTCTTAGCAACTAATAGTAGTTGAGAAACATCTCTGAGTACTTTAGAGAGCAAGTGGTTTTCAAAGTGGGGGTCCGCGACCCCTCGGGGGTCCGTGGCACTCTGCCAGGGGGTCCGTGAAAAGTTTTCAGATTCATTAATTTAAATTTTTAAATTCCTCTCTGGGGAACCAGCAACCTTACCGTGGTAGAGAGGTTTGTGTGCCCTGATGAACCTGGGGGCTGTGTTGTCTGGAACCTTGTGTTTCCTGGTAGGGTCTCCCATGGCAAATTGGTCTCAGGCAGGGGCCAGACTAAGATTGGTTCAAAAGACCCTCATGAAAGACGACACAAGAAGTGAGGATACCCGGCCCGGAGGAAGCCCGGGGTCCCCTTCTGGAGCCAGGCCCAGAAGGAGGACTCGTCGGCGAGCGTCTGGTGGCCGGGCTTGCCACGGAGCCCGGCCGGGCCCAGCCCGAAAAGGCAACGTGGGCAACACCTCCGCTTCTCCGTCCCGCGGGCCCACCACCTACGGGAAACATCGATGGGGTCGGGGTGCGCTGCCAGAAGGGGTGGCAGTGAAAGCGGAGGGTCTCGACGGACCAGACCGGCGACAGAAGCTGCTTTGGGGACGTGGAATGCGTCACCTCTCTGGGGGGGAAGGAGCCGGAGCTTGTGCGGGAGGTGGAGCGTTACCAGTTGGATCTGGTTGGGCTCACCTCTACGCACAGCGTCGGCTCTGGAACCTTACTTCTGGATAGGGGTTGGACTCTATTCTTCTCCGGAGTTGCTCAAGGTGTGAGGCGCCGGGCGGGTGTGTGGGGATACTCACAAGTCCCCGGTTAGGTTCTTCGTTGTTGGAGTTTACCCCAGTGGACGAGAGGGTCGCCTCCCTACGCCTGCGGGTTATGGGGGGGAAAACTCTGACTGTTGTGTGTGCTTATGCACCCAACAGCAGTTCAGAGTATACGGCCTTCTTGGAGACCCTGGAAAGAGTCCTGTATGGGGCTCCTGAAGGGGACTCTTTAATCTTGCTGGGAGAACTTCAACGCCACATGTGGGCAATGATGGAGACACTTGGAGGGGCGTGATTGGGAGGAACGGCCCCCCTGATCTGAACCGGAGTGGTGCTTTGTTACTGGACTTCTGTGCTACTCATGGATTGGCCATAACAAACACCATGTTCGAAACATAAGGATTGCTCATAAGTGTGACGTGGTAACCAGAGCACCCAGGCAGAAGGTCCATGATCGATTTCGTTATCGTATCATCGGACCTGAGGCCGTATGTTTTGGACACTCGGGTAAAGAGAGGGGCGTGAGTTAGTTGTCAACCTGATCACCATCTGGTGGTGAGTGGGTCGAGTGGCGGGGGAAGCCTCTGGATAGACCTGGTAAGACCCAAACGTGTAGTTCGGTGAACTGGGAACGTCTGGAGGAGGCCCAAGTTCAGGAGGCCTTCACTCACACCTCCGGCGGAGAGCTTTTCGGGGCATTCCTGTGGAGGTTGGGGACATTGAACCAGAGTGGTCGGTGTTCAAAGCCTCTATTGCCGTAGCCGCGGCGGGGGAGCATGTGGTCTCAGGTCCTAGGTGCCTCAAGGGGGCGGTAACCCTCGAACCTCCTGGTGACACCGGTGGTCAGGGAAAGCCGTCCGACTGAAGAAGGAGGCCTTCAGGGATTTGTTATCCCGGGGGACTCCCGAGGCAGTTGCAAGGTACCGACAGGCCCGAAGGGCAGCAGCCTCATCCGTGGCCGAGGCAAAGCAGCGGGTGTGGGAGAAGTTCGGAGAAGACATGGAGAAGGACTTTCGGGCGGCACCAAAGTTGTTCTGGAAAACTGTCCGACACCTCAGGAGGGTGAAGCAGGGAACCATCCAAGCTGTGTACAGTAAGGATGGGACGTTGTTGACCTCAACTGATGGAGTGTTAGGGCGTTGGAAGGAACACTTTGAGGAACTCCTGAACCCGACAACTCCGCCCTCTATGTTAGAGGCAGAGCTGGAGTATGACGGGGGATCCACACCAATCTCCCGGGGGGAGGTCACTGAGGTCGTCAAACAACTCCACAGTGGCAAAGCCCCGGGGTGGATGAGATCCGCCCGGAAATTCTGAAGGCTCTGGGTGTTGAGGGACTGTCATGGTTGACACGTCTCATCAACGTTGCGTGGAAGTCGGAAACAGTACCGAAGGAGTGGCAGACCGGGGTGGTGGTTCCCCTTTTTAAAAAGGGGGATCAGAGGGTGTGTGCCAATTACAGAGGCATCACACTACTCAGCCTCCCTGGGAAAGTTACTCTAAGGTACTCGAAAGGAGGGTCAGGCCGATTGTCCGAACCTCAGATTGGAGGAGGAACAATGCGGATTCCGTCCTGGTCGTGGAACGACGGATCAGCTTTTTACTCTCGCAAGGATCCTGGAGGGGGCCTGGGAGTACGCTTTATCCGGTCTACATGTGTTTTGTAGACTTGGAGAAGGCGTATGACCGAGTTCCCAGGGAGTTACTACTGTGGGAGGTGCTGCGGGAGTATGGGGTGAGGGGGTCTCTACTCAGGGCCATCCAATCTCTGTACTCCCAAAGCGAGAGCTGTGTCCGGGTCCTCGGCAGTAAGTCGGACCACATTTCCGGTGAGGGTTGGCCTCCGCCAGGGCTGCGCTTTGTCACCAATCCTGTTTGTAATATACATGGATCGGATTTCGAGGCGTAGTCGTGGGGGGAGGGGGGTCTGCAGTTCGGTGGACTAAGAGTGATTGCAACCACTGCTTTTTGCAGATGATGTGGTTTCTAATGGCTTCATCGGTCTGCGACCTTCAGCACTCACTGGATCGGTTCGCAACCGAGTGTGAAGCGGCTGGGATGAGGATCAGCACCTCCAAATCTGAGGCCATGGTTCTCAGCAGGAAACCGATGGACTGTCCACTTCAAGTAGGGAATGAGTCCTTACCCAAGTGTGAAGGAGTTCAAGGATCTCGGGTCTTGTTCTCGAGTGAGGGAACAATGGAGCGTGAGATGGGCCGGAGAAATCGGAGGCAGCGGGAGCGGTACTGCAGTCGCTTTACCGCACCGTTGTGATGAAAAGGGAGCTGAGCCAGAAGGCAAAGCTCTCTGTCTACCGGGCCATTTTCGTTCCTACCCTCACCTATGGTCATGAAGGATGGGTCATGACCGAAAGAACGAGATCGCGGATACAAGCGGCCGAGATGGGTTTTCTCCGCAGGGTGGCTGGTGTCTCCCTTAGGGATAAGGTGAGAAGTTTCGGTCATCAGGGATGGCACTCGGAGTTGAGCCGCTCCTCTTCCTTCGCGTCGAAAGGAGCCAGTTGAGGTGGTTCGGGGCACCTAGTTAGGATGCCACCTGGGCGCCTCCCTAGGAGGTGTTCCAGGCACGTCCAGCTGGGAAGAGACCAAGGGTAGACCTAGGACCAGGTGGAGGGATTATATCTCTTCGCTGGCCTGGGAGCGCCTGGGGATCCCCCAGTCAGAGCTGGTTATGTCGCCAGGGAAAAGAAAGTTTGGGGCTCTCTGCTGGAACTGCTAACCACCCCACCCCCGCGACCCGACCACGGATAAGCGGGAGAAGATGGATGGATGGATGGATTAATTTAAATTATCATGATATCATTTTTTTTTTCATTTTTTTTTTTTTTTAACAAATAATCTTTTTTTTTTTTTAATCTAAAATATTTAATAGATTACATTCAAATCTAACAAATAGATACATTTCAAAAATCAAGCGCGTTACCGTGGAAACAACAATAACTGTTACGTCAGTTTTTCCTGTTCACACGCAGCAGCGGAGCAGCCTCTTAGCTCCGGAATCCGGTTCGTTTCAAGCACCAAAAAATTGTCCCGGCCAGAGCAAAAGCACCACATACGTCACGCTTACGTCGAGGCGGGGGCAGATACAGATCAACTCCTGAACAACAACAAAAAGCCCGCGTTTTATCCAGTTTGTACAACGATGGAGAAACTTAACAAGAGTTTCAGTGTTTCTGCCATAGACTGTATATATAAAGGTTTCTGCTCATGGTGAAGCAACGTGTCTGCGTGTTAAGGTGGAACCTGAGCATTCACGTTGATCACCTCTCATTAGAACTCATTACAAATCTATAAAACTATAAATATTAAACTTTACTTCACGTGTTCATTTGAGAACAGCTGTTACATACCTGGGTGAAGGTTACAGTTCATTTAAATGAAAGATGCAACGTTACTCCACACTCATGGTTCAGTCCACCTTAAGAAATAAGACCGACCTAGGAAGCAGTTGTGTTTTAAAAAAACCTTTATTGACACGAGTACACTTTTTTATAAGAATATAACTAAACCACAGAAATGACTCCGGAAAAGCTGCAGATAGAGCCATAAGAAATTAATGCAACTGATTTCATCCGCGCGGTTTGGCTTTATGAAGCAGGCACGCAAACGGTTACGTCATGACGCAAACGATGACGCAACGACGCATTACCAGTCGGACTCTGGGCGGTGTGAAAAGAGCCAGAGAGCCAAACAGAAGGAACTGGTTTTAACCCTAAAAAGCGCTAGCACGACGGAGCTTAACCGGAGTTGCGTTGGTGTTAATGAGGTATTTCTCTCTCTCTCTCTCTCTCGCTCTCTCTCCTCTCTTCATCTGATCGTCCTCTTCTCCCTTTCTCTCTCTCAGCTCTCTCTCTTCTCTCGGGGCTCTCTCCACTCGTCCGCTCTCTCCTCTCCGTCTTCCCTATCTCTCTCTCATCTACATCCTTTCCGTATCGTCACTCTCCTCTCCTCTCATCTCTCTCTCTCTCTCTGTGTGTGTGAACAAATTGTAATTTAAAACACATTTCCTACATGTCTACACCACCTTACCCTCTTTGGATTTAATCAAGAAACATTAACCCTGTATAATGTTAACCAAAACTGTAAAATTATGTTATATTACTAAAAACGTATTATTGGGAATCGCGAGAAGTTTCAGAGCGACAGAGACACAGAGCGTCCCCGTAACCATGGTAACTCACTCTCACTCCTGCCTGGTGCGCATGGCGCGAGAGGAGAGGGAGAGACGCATAAGTGAGACTGATTACTTTGAGCAACATGCATGGGAATAAGTTACAATATAACACATTTGTGTATATTTCTCGCTATTCAGATGGTCATGGTGCTGCTGTTGCGCAATGTGCAGAAGTGTCTTCTTTTCGCACCATGACATTATCAGGTATGAATTTGTTTTTTTCACTGCTTGAGAAAACGGACTTGTGGCTGAGAGCGTGTGAAAAATGTCAATTGTGTGAGAGTTGGCAGCTCTGTGAACTCGGTTGAAAAATTATGTATGAAACTGCCTATCAGATTTATTTACTTATTAATCGAAGGTGCCGGAACGCTGTTCTGGATCGTTCCGGCCCACTTTAACCCCTGTGTGTGTGTGTGTGTGTGTGTGTGTGTGTGTGTGGTGTGTGTGGTGTGTGTGTGTGTGTGTGTGTGTGTGTGTGTGTGTGTGTGTGTGTGTGTGTGTGTGTGTGTGTGTGTGTGTGTGTGTGTGTGTGTGTGTGTGTGTGTGTGTGTGTGTTCTGAAATGCACTTCAAATGATCACTTTTCTCTTGATTTCCCTTTGATATTTTCTTTAGGTACAGTGTTACTTGCAGCTAATTGATTGATTGTTTTATGGGTATTCTGTGTTGAGATGGTGCAAATATTTGTAATACATATCCAATATCTTTCTAATACATTTCTCTTGTGTTGTTCTCTCACATAACTAAGACTATAGAAGTGTAAAAAATAGGCTACGTCAGATTATTCCAAGGGACATACAAGTCAAATCAAGTATATTTTTATTTATATAGCCCAAAATCACAAATCAGAATGAGGGGGTCCTTGGTGTATTCTCTATCTTGTAAGGGGTCCTTGGCTGAAAAACAATTGAGAACCTCTGATTTAGAGGGTGTGCAGGCTGAAGAGTTTGCAGTTGCTGACTGTGAGGCTTGATTGAAATGCACAGATCAGTGTTTGTATACTCACAATGACACTGCTAATATGTTAGAGTTCATCAGGTTAGATGTTGACCATAATGACTGTCATGTGTAGCATGCTAACATTTGCTAATTAGCACTAAACAAGATGTACAGCTGAGGCTGATGAGAATGTCATTAGTATTTGGTCATACATGTGGTTGACCTGAAGGAGCTAGAGTAAAGTGGGAGTGTCACCAAGCAATTAATTAATGAATCGCTATGGGAACGTTAATGTCTCTCCCGAATTGCATTGCAGTCCATCAAATAGTTTGATATTTACATTCAGAGCAAAGTGGTGAACCAACATCAATATTCTCTAGCAAACCTTGAATAAATGGATTAGGGAAATGATTGAGAAATTACATTATTAAGTGCAGAAGTTGCCTATAATAAGCAAGTAATAGATTGGAGGGAAAGCAATACAAATAAATAAAGGGCAAGATTATCTAAGGAACCCATTTTAGGAGGAATATTCGAGTTGCCGGATTTAATTATGTTTTAATAGTTTAAAGGTCAACGGGACGGGTGGCGCAGTGGTCTGTGTATCCGATCATCAGATCAAGGGGGAGTGCTGGGGAAGTCCAGTTCGAAACCCGCTCCTGCCGCCACTGCGTCAGGCCGTTGTGTCCTTGGGCAAGACACTTCACCCGGATTTGCTCCTGTGGGTATTGTCCACAGTACATGTATAATACCAATGTGTACTTTTAAAAGTGCCTCGATGACCTCGAGGCGTGAAGATGGACGGTGTGGCGCAGTGCGCTGTGCAATGATCATCAGATCAAGGGGTGAAACCCGCCGCTGCTGCGTCTGTAAAGCCGGTGTGTCCTTGGGCAAGACACTTCACCTGAACTTGCTCCTGTGGGTATTGTCCACAGTATCTGACCATTGCATGTATGATATATGTGTAATGTGTGTATATGTAAAGCGCTTTGAGTCATTGAAAAAGCGCTATAATAAATGTAAGGAATTATTATTATTAAAATTCCCGTTTATTCTATATATGATGCTCTGAGGTCAATTCCTGATTACATTGATCCACTGTCACACTCCTAGGTTTATGTCACAGTTTTAGTGTTGTCTGTCGGGTTATGGGTTTTGTAAGTCTGTTCATTCAGTGTTTTGTCTTCCTCCTTGTGTTTTGTCTGGTCCTCCTCCCTGTCGTTAGTTTCCCTGATGTGTCTGATTGTCTCATTGTGTTCACCTGTTGCCCTTGTGTTTCTCCCTCCCCTGCCCAGCTGTGTCTTGTCCTGTGATTACCCTTCTGTGTATTTAGTCTTCCCCTGTGTTTCATGTCGGTCCATTGTTTTCCCTCCATGTTATTCCACGGTCCATGTTCCTTGTGCTGCTCGTTTGTTTTGGGATTTTTTGGATACTGCCTTTTTGACACAGCTTTTATTATTTAATAAAGCTCGCTTTTTGTTAAAATCTGCATTTGAGTCCTACCTGCTTCACCCCCTCGTAACAGAATGGACCGACCAAATTTGGACTCAGCAGATTTTAATGTTTTGGCCTCACAGGCGGAATGTCTTGGGTACTCTCTGGAGTACATTTTTTACACCTGGAAGAAGGCCTCATCTAGACGGGGTAAAGAGGCTGCTCTGAAGGAGGCACGCCGGGAGGTGCTCGCAAGCCCTGGCTCAGGAGCTTGTTGCCTGAGTGGCTACAAACTTTTTCAAGTAGCCCTGAAGACTTGTCACATGCTTCTAACCCTTTCCTGGGATCCGACTACTGTCCTGTTGGAGGTCCACGGAGTCTCCAAAAAGCCTCTAGGAGACGCAGGGCAAGGATTCCAGCCCATGCTCCAACAGCCATGATCCCGGCTTCAGTTCCAGTTTCCACAGCCCTGGATCCATGCACCAGTACCGGTCCGCAGAGCTATGATTCCTTGCTCGATTACCTGGCCCACACAGCCATGGTCCAGGCCTCTGTTCCGGTTCCAGTGGCTCCAGCTCCAGCCTCAGACCTTTTTTCAGGAACCCGTCTGGCGTTTGGAGGTCCACGGAGCTTCCAAAAGGTCTCTGGAAGATGGAAGGCCAGGATTCCAGCCCGTACTCCAGCGGGTTCGGCCCCAGTTCTGGCCCCAGCGGCCATGGTTCCGGCCCTGGTTCCGGGTCCAGCAGCCATGGTTCCGGCTTCAGTACCGGCCCCAGCAGCCATGGTTCCGGCTTCAGTACCGGCCCCAGCAGCCATGGTCCCGGCTTCAGTACCGGCCCCAGTAGCCATGGTCCCGACTCCAGTTTCGGCTCCAGGACTGGATTACCGTCCGACACCAGCTCCCCGAGTCCTTTCGGCGTACCGGCCGACTCCAGCACCTCGTCTCCTGTTGGCTCACCGGCCAACGCTAGCTCCCCGTGTCCTGTCGGCGTACCGACCGTCTCAAGTCCCCTCTCAAACCCTCTCTCGAGTCCCCTCTCAAGTTCCCTCTCAAGTCCCCTCACAAGTTCCCTCTCAAGCCCTCTCTCAAGTCCCCTCTCAAGTCCCCTCTCAAGTTCCTACCCGAGTCCCCTCTCAAGTCTCCTCTCGAGTTCCTTCTCAGGTCCCCTCTCGAGTCTCTTCTGGAGTCCCCTCTCAAGTCCCCTCTCGAGTCTCTTCTCAAGTCCCCTCTCGAGTCTCCTCTCGAGTTCCCTCTCGAGTCTCTTCTCGAGTTCCCTCTCAAGTTCCCTCTCAAGTCTCCTCTCGAGTCCCCTCTCAAGTCTCCTCTCGAGTCCCCTCTCAAGTCTCCTCTCGAGTTCTTTCTCAAGTTCCCTCTCGAGTTCCCTCTCAAGCCCTCTCTCGAGTCTCCTCTCGAGTTCCCTCTCGAGTCCCCTCTCCAGTTCTCTCTCAAGTCCCCTCTCGAGTTACCTCTCAAGTCACCTCTCGAGTTCCCTATCGAGTCCTCTCTCAAGTCCCCTCTCGAGATCTCTCTCAAGTTTCCTCTCAAGTCCCTCTCAAGCCCTCTCTCGAGTCCCCACTCAAGTGCCGTTGGAGGTTCCGCTGGGGGTCCTGCCATCTCCATGTCCTGTCCCGTTGGGGGCCCTGCCGACTACTCTTCTGCCGGGGGTCCTGCCAACCCTGTGTCCTGTGTCATTGGAGGTCCCGCCGACTACTCTTCTGCCGGGGGTCCTGCCAACCCTGTGTCCTGTGCCGTTGGAGGTCCCGCCGACTACTCTCCTGCCGGGGGTCCTGCCAACCCTGTGTCCTGTGCCGTTGGAGGTCCCGCCGACTACTCTCCTGCCGGGGGTCCTGCCAACCCTATGTCCTGTCCCGTTGGGGGTTCCGCCGACTATTCTTCTGCCGGGGGGTCCTGCCAACCCTATGTCCTGTCCCGTCGGGGGTCCCGCCGACTACTCTCCTGCCGGGGGTCCTGCCAACCCTATGTCCTGTGCCGTTGGAGGTCCCGCCGACTACTCTCCTGCCGGGGGTCCTGCCAATCCTATGTCCTGTTCCTCTGGGGGTCCCGCCGACAACTCCTCTGCCGGGGGGTCCTGCCAACCCATTGTCCTGTTCCGTTGGAGGCCCCGCCATCACCTGTCTCGCCGGGGGTCCTGCCAACTCCTGGTCCTCTTCCGTGGGGGATCCTGCCGAGGCCTGTCCCACTGGCTCCGGTTCCTGTTCGGCCGACACCGGGTTCTGCCTGGCCTCCGGAGCTGTCTGGTCTTCGCCTGAGAGCCGCGGTCTTCGCCCTCGAGCCCAGCCCCCTGAGTGCCGTAGTCTTCGCCCTCGGGCCCGGCCCCCTGACCCTTCCTGCCGCTGCCTTCACCCTCATGCTCGGCCCCCTGAGTTCGCCCGCTGTGGCCTTCGCCCCTCCGTGGTCTCTGCCTTGCCCCCGGGCCGTCCGCCCGAGTTCCCCACCTTGGACTCTGCCTTGCCCCCGGGCCTTCCGCCCGAGACCCCCTCCTTGGTCTCTGCCTTGCCCCCGGGCCGTCCGCCCGAGAACCGTCCTCCAGACCCCCTCCACCCACCCTGCTGGACTTTGTTTTTTGGGACGTCTGGGATCCGTCCCTTGAGGGGGGGGTTCTGTCACACTCCTAGGTTTATGTCACAGTTTTAATGTTGTCTGTCTGGTTATGGGTTTTGTAAGTCTGTTCATTCGGTGTTTTGTCTTCCTCCTTGTGTTTTGTCTGGTCCTCCTCCCTGTCGTTAGTTTCCCTGGTGTGTCTGATTGTCTCATTGTGTTCACCTGTTGCCCTTGTGTTTCTCCCTCCCCTGCCCAGCTGTGTCTTGTCCTGTGATTACCCTTCTGTGTATTTAGTCTTCCCCTGTGTTCCATGTCGGTCCATTGTTTTCCCTCCATGTTATTCCACGGTCCATGTTCCTTGTGCTGCTCGTTTGTTTTTGGATTTTTTGGATACTGCCTTTTTGACACAGCTTTTATTATTTAATAAAGCTCGCTTTTTGTTAAAATCTGCATTTGAGTCCTACCTGCTTCACCCCCTTGTAACATCCACAGTCATCTTTACAGATCCAACTTTCAGCTTCTGTCTCACCTCATTAAAATGTGCCAGGGCGAAAGTTCACAGTAACATTCTCCTTGAGTAGATCCAGCTACCGGGTCACAAAGCCATAATGTGGTTATCATAGGGTACAGTCCCTGCAGTAAACTGAACTCATAGATAACTCAATTTGGCAACAAATCAACCTCAGGATGTGAAGAGAACAAAACGGGTGTTGCACAAATAATTGTAAAGATTGTATAAACTTTATAGGTACTTTGGATGCACACAGAGCCTGCAGTACGTGACAGAATGATGAACACGGTTTTATTGTGAAACCGTGGACAGCAAGAACTGCTGTTTCAAATTTTGGTGCAAAGAAAATGTGTTATTTGTATGTAAACAGCACAGCTTGAATCAGCTCATACGTTTGTTTTTTTAAAGATTTTATTTTGGCAGCAGCTTGTCAGGGCAGCTGATGTTAGGTGCTGAAAGCTGTGAGGGTAAAATATCTTCATCCTGACACGTGACTTGTCAACTCCATGTCACTCTTGCTTTGTCACGTTGTGTCTTGTGAGTGTTGCAGCAGCATGACCAGACTACTCAAATAGCTAGTGAGAGTTTTCAATGTCAAATCCACTGCCTTAAAATAAGGTAAGGCAAGTTTATAGCACCTTTCAACACAAGGCACATTAAGAGCATTACAATATAGTTCAGCAGAAACATTCTATAAAATGGCCTTTAAAAACTTTCATTAAAAAACAAAGACAATCAAATAAACATAAAACAAGCCAACATATGAGAATTATTAAGATCATTTAGAAATGATTTGATTCATGCGGCTTGCCATTCTTGGACCCTATCTGTAGCTGTAATACTTTGTAGTAATAACAATTGGAGCAGTCTTTTGCTCTTCAACTTGTGTTTAAAATGCATTTCTACCTTAATTTATTTTGTAGGTTTAAGAACAATAAATATATTGCTGTCTTCATTCCTTGCAGATCATTTCTAAAGTGTAATGTTTTCTCTCAGCCATGTGCTGTTGGCCCTGAGTATGAACACGGAGGAACATTCAGAGCAATTACAGATTTTTATGATTAGAAAGCTTTTCTGTTTTTGACCAGATGTCTGCAGAAATCTTTTTTTATTGTAATCATGTGTCCTCATATCCTGCAGTTTCCATTTGGCATTACATTTTTTTACATTACATTGCATTTAGCAATTGCATTTGGCAGATGCTTCATAGATAACAGTAAGAGGCAGAACCAGTTAGAGCTGAGTATGATAACATTATCTAATCAAACTAAATAAAAGTCAGCTGTCCAATGTCCGACATCTGTTATTTTTCTTTTAACCGTGACTCATACAACATAATTTAATATGAAGCCCCTACTAATATAACACCCAGAAACCAGAAAATCAGCAGTACCTCACTTTACTTGACTTATTTTGCCTTATTTTAACCAGGATAAAAGCAATTGTATTTGTATTACAACATATCAATAAGGCTATTAGTTTAATCCGCTAACTGACCTCATATTCTGTATAGGAGAACTTTTAAAGGTCAGACAAGGTAAACAGGCTCCTTGTGCTGTTCCTCTCAGGGTAGAGTCAGTGACTCACTGTGTTGGCCTGAATCACTTATTTCCTTTTCCCCATCAGTGGAAAAGCACCACACAGAAAAGCAGAGGAGGGTCCGCTGGCTGTAAAAGACCTCTCTATGCGGACTCTGGCCTGCAGCCAGGCAGCAGACACGTGTCAGGCCAGGTAAACCAGGGAGGCGTTTCATAAACTCTACACTGAACTTCAAACACTCGCGAGTTGTTAGACTCCTGAATTAGATGTTGTAGAAGTTGTAAATCACTAAATATACAGCCTCGTTTGAGGTTTGTGCGAGGACTTTAAGCTGAGTCTTGGAGATTTAAGCTGGACTTTGACTCAAGATTCATCATATAAAGTAGAGGAGAGGGGAAAGTGGGTTATTTTACCTAAGAGGGAGAGGAAGAGAGAACGACGACATGGCCATGTGGAGGACAGCGACAGCTCTTCTGCTAATTCTACAAACTGGTAAGAAATGATTTGTTTCTGTGAGAGGTTGACAAAGGTATTCAACAGCACTGATTGGGTTGCCCTAGAGGTGGAGATACAAATATAACTAAACAGAATTTTTCCATATAATAGTATTTTTGTTTTAATGAAAGATTATCAAGATTATCATCTATATTACATGTTAAACATATTTTCCAGTTGACCTCAACTTATTGTTGATGTACATGGCCATAAGGTGACAAAAAGTGTATAATTTGGATAATTTCAGAGGTCTGAAGAAAAAATACATTCCAGTATTTGAAATGAATAGAAACATTCGAAAAAAAAACATTTTAAACATATTTATTTTGTATTCCTCCAATTTGTATTGTAACCGTTTTAAATCAAGTACATTGAAAACGGTAGAATATTTTCACAGCAGTAGGATAGTTCTAGAGATGACAGGATGTTTTCATGACTCATTTAGTGGGAAAGTTTAATGATGTATGTGTTTCTCTCTCAGTGTTTGGCCAGAGCAGCATTAGATGGTGCACCATCTCAGATGCAGAGCAAAGAAAATGTTCGGCCATGTCGGAGGCCTTCGCCAAAGCCTCGATCCGTCCATCCCTGAGATGTGTCAACGGAGTGACCATTGAGGGCTGCGTTCAGAAACTACAGGTCAGAATAGGGCTAGAGGAATTTAAGCAATTTTGAAAAATGGTAGTTGTTCCTTAATAGGCAAATCATAAAATAATTTGCAGTGTAATATACCTTATTATTTAGTAATCTATGAATCTGTATCAGTCAGGACACCAGAAGACTTGTTAAAAGATTATTAAATATTTTGAGTGGTAGAACACACTATCAGGCATAAGATAACAAGGCTGGAACTACTTTTACAGTTGCAATCAACTTTTTTATAGCTGATATCAGGCAGCACACTGGGTCCTTTAGGGCAACCACAGACTTGAAGATTTCTGATCTGCCAACAGTAACCTAGTAACCAGAAACTGAGCAAAACACGAACCTTAATGTTTGAATAATGCTTTGTCCTATGTAGGCTAGGCTATATGGAAATACATGATATGCTGAAAATGCTTTTTAGCATTCTTATTGTAAACAAATCCAGTGTCTCTGTTCCAAAACATTTAGATGTTTTAAACCATACCATAAATAGTTATTGTTTCTTTGTACAATGTTCTACAAGTGTAGCTGTCCCTGTCAATCTATAATATTGGGGCTCTTAAGTACATAGGGGAAATGTCCTGATATTTATAACACTATTCATCTTTTTGCTTTCTCTGTTACTGTAGAAAAAAGAAGCAGATGCCGTGTCCATGTTCAGCCCTGACATCTACAAATTGGGGAAAACCAACTCCTTTAAGATTGCTGCTAGTGAATCAAAAATTGATGGTTAGAATGTTTATTTCATCTGAAAAGCAACTCAAACACAGTTAGATGGTTGAAGACAGAGATAACTATTCAGAGAGAAATACAAGTGTGAAACATGATTTCACACTTGTATTCACACAGGACCAAAGATAAATCTCTGGTCCTGTGTGATAAGCAACTTTAAAAACATGTTAGCCAATTCAGTATGTTGTTTTAGTATGTAATGTTAAAAAGAATAGTTTAGTATTTTGGGAAATATTCCTGTTTTTGTATTGCTTAAAGATGAGAAGATGAGCCACTTAGTGTGAAGTCGAGCATGGTGGCCATATAGCTTAGCGTGAAGACTGGAAACAACAGCTAGTAGCTCCGTCCAAATGGAAAATAATACACCTTTAAGAACTGCTAAAAATCACATAATAACACTGTATAATTTGTTTAACATGTACAACTAGAACTGTTGGTGTAATGAGAAGTTGTTGGACTATCTATTGAACAGAGCCAGGCTAGCTGTTCCCTGTTTCCAGTTGTTGAGCTAAGCTAAGCAACTAGCTGTAGATTTGTGTTTTCTATACAAACATAAAAGTGTCTTTATGAGTATTTATAGCAAGAAAGCAACACATTTATTATGGTTAACCTGTAGCAACTTAATGCAGGCTAAATTATCACACGTGTTACCTGATTATAACAACTACTCCTGTCTCTGGGATATTTTTTTTTTAAAACGAGTGATAGTCAGCACTGATCTCCTACATTATATCTCAAAGTAGAAATGTCATGTAATATATTGCTAGTACTCAGTTATTGTGAAGTGTGTTTTTATACCTGCTCTGTTGTTGCCTCAGGTACCGGTGCTAACTACTATGCAGTTGCTGTGGTGAAGAAAGCAAATTCTGGCATCAGCATAAACAACCTGGCAGGAAAAAGGAGCTGTCACACAGGGAAAGGCCGAACAGCCGGCTGGAATATGCCTTTAGGATACCTCATAGACCAGGGCTACATGTCTGTAGTGGGCTGCAACATCCCACAGGGTAGGAAATACACTTCACATAAATAATTGTGCATATGTGTACATACAGGAAGCTGGAGAGACTTTTGTGTGTTTGTGTCATCAGGTGTGGCACATTTCTTCAATGCCAGCTGTATCCCTGGAGCAAACCAGGAAGGTGATCCAGCCTCTCTGTGTCAGCTGTGCAAAGGAAATGGTGAAGGACTGAACAAATGTGACATGAGCGACAAAGAGTTATACTTCAGCTACGCGGGAGCCTTTAGGTAACACACAGAAGTTACTGTTCTGCAGAACTGGGTATTTACATATTTGTAAATTACTTCCAGGACCTATCTAGAGACATTCCATCTTTAATAACATTTTACAAACAGTAGCACATTGAACATATCGAAATATAAATAAAAAAACTATGTTTTCGATAAACAAAAAAATATATAGTTCTCATTCATAACACTCCGTTCGATGTCTCACTATGGGATGCGCCTCATCGCGGAGCAAACATAAGCATCAATCTCATTACGCCAATCCTGATTGGCTGGAGATCTTGACGTCAGGGAAATCACCCCCTATAAGTAGCTTGCGCCACAACGCATGCGCCATTCAAACACCTCTTCTCGCTTCAGAGCACATCTCTATGGTAGCCGGACAAGCTTCACGGTCCACAGACTGAACCCAAATATCCATTTCGGTCGACGGGCGCTTGCCGGCTACTCCTTCTGCTTCGCAGGAAGACGGTAATTACTAACGCTAGTTATTGTTGAAATCGACCTCGCCGCTCTCTTTCCCCGGAAAGTAAGCTAGGTCTGATTTTTTTCAAGCTAGCGTTAGCTTGCTCCCTCACTACCGACACCACGGTAGCGAGGAAGTCTTTTCTTTTCTCTTCCCCACGGAGGAGGAAAGGATTAAAAGGAGCATACTGCCACACCAGTCAGTATTCTCTGGGAATAAAAGACCCACACCGTCCTTTTCTCCGGATTAAGGACAGGGTGGTTACCTCTTTTTCTCCCAACCTACCTGTTGAGAGCGGGTCCTCTCCACGCCACGAGGCGAACAAGATGGACGCCCCTCTCCCTCACACCAGAGGAGTCAGGGACTCGGTGGCTCGACTCTGCGGCTGCGGGTTGAAGATCTCGGGCACAGACACACACCAGGTCTGCTCGTCCTGCCTCGGGCTGGAACACGCCCGAGGCGCTATCGACAACCCCGGCTCGTGCGGACATTGTGTCCGCTTCACCGTAAAGAGCCTCCGCCGACGGCTAGCACGCCAAGCTAGCCTGTCGGAGCAGGAACCCCCCATGTCCTCTGACCTGCCGGCCGGCAGTCAAGACGCGGGGGCATCTGCCACAGAGAGTGAACCCCTCTCCATGTCCGTCTGGGGCTCAGTATCTGCGATGGCCGCAGAACCGGATTCCCGCGCCCTGGCAGGCCGGGACCCGGTGGCGGCAAGACACGCGGGAACGGGACCCCACGCTTTACCGAGCTGGGGCTCCCAGTTAGACCTCACCATGGTCTCACCCGCGGAGGATGTCCTCGAGCTGGATTACGACGAGGACGAAGAGGACGCCTCGGTGTTCCTCCTGTCCGAGTCGGATGAACATGAAGAGGACATCTTCATGTCATCGGCTCAGGCTGCAAAGCCTGGAGCGAGGGCTGCTCTCCCAGACGATAGCATACCAGCTTCGCCCTGTCTGAGTATGGACCTGCAGGCCGTGTGCAAACGCGCTGCGGCCAGACTCGACATCCCGTGGCCTGAAATGGCCAAGGAGACCTCCAGGTCCCGCTACGAAGGGAAACATTTTCCCCAAGCAGCGCGGACAAAGAGACAACTCCTTCCGGTCTTCCCGGAGATGTTGGATGAGGTGTCAGTCTCGTGGAGAGACCGGCCCTTCAGCAACAAGGTCCCAATCCAGGGTGCCTCCTCCCTAGACTGTGACGGAATGGAGAAGCTCGGCCTGCTCCGCATACCGCCCATGGAACCGCTGGTAGCAGCCCACCTCCTACCGAGGATGGGCCCGTCACCGAGCAGGAACCCCACGCTGCCGGCAAAGTCGGACCGATTTCAGTCGACAATGACTGAACGGTCCTACAAAGCCGCAGCGTTGTCCGCCAGGGCCCTGAATGTGGCCTCGCTGCTAACCGCTTACCAAGCGGAGCTCTGCGAGGACCTGTCGGGTAACCCGGGTGCAGCCACTCTGGACGAGATGGCGGCGGTCACAGACATCTGTCTCCGTGTCCAACGCTGCGCCGTCCAGGCCACGGGTAAGGCAATGGGGATCATGGTGGTGCAGGAAAGAGCGAGATGGCTCAACCTCACCAACCTCCCAGACCGGGAAAAGGAGGATGTGCTGGATATGCCCATCGTTCCCGAGGGAATTTTCGGCTCCGCTCTTGCTTCCATGCAAAGGAGGTGTGAGTCGAAAAAGAGGGAGGACGAGGCACTCCACCTCTGCCTCCCTCGAAGGGTCCAGCCGCTGCCTTCGCAGCAGCAGTCCTTCGCCCAAGCTGCCTTGAACCCTGCTCGGTTTAAAACACCGAAAACGCAGAGGTCGCAGCCCGCCCCGAGTCCCCAGCCCAGGCTGGAGACGAGGGCGAGCTGGCCCAGAAAATCTCCGGTTCCGGCTGCAGCTCAGGCGCAGCCAACCCAGAATTTCGGCCAGCAGGCGAGGAAGAAGAAGCGAGCGGCGTGACAGCCCCTCCTTCTCCCCTCCGTGACAGAGCTGGAAGTCCACGGTTCCCCAGCTCTAAATGTGTTCCCGCCGCCTCGAGAGATGCCTCAACACCATCCTCAAGTCCGCAAAAACACATGTCACAAATCTGTTTGTTCCTCTGTCATTAAACATTTGCCGCTGACGCATCCAGGCTTCAGGCCGAGGGCGCAGCTCAAAAAAATGATAAGAAAAACAATAAAAACCAATAAACAGCCCGCCAACTGTTCCCCATCTGAGAGCAGCTTCGGCATCTCTCAAAAGGCGGATTACAGGCGGGTCTGTGAAGGCACCACCGTCACGCGCATGCGCAGTGCCGGCTGGGGTTTTAAAAGCACCACCGCCACGCGCATGCGCAGTGCCGGCTGGGGTTGTGAAGGGGGCACCACTGTGTTCAGACACTAGAGGTTCCCATAACACAACAAATAGAGACTCAGAGGGGAAGAGATGTGACATCTCCACTGGCTCTAAGGAGCATGCAGTGGAAGATGCTCACATCATCTGCTTGGGTTTTCAAGACAGTAACACGGGGCTACAGACTCCAATTCGCTGTCACCCCCCCTCGCTTCTCGGGCATTCTGCATTCGCAGGCCCGAGGAGAGTCAGCCCATATTCTGGAGAAAGAGATTCTCTCTCCTAGAAAAGAGGGCTATATCTATTGTACCCGCCGAGCAGAGTCAGGGCGGCTTCTATTCCAAGTACTTCCTCGTTCCCAAACGGGGAGGGAACGGAATTCGGCCAATACTTGATTTGAGGGCTCTGAACAAATATCTAAGAAGATATAAGTTCAGAATGCTCACTCACACATCTCTGCTGCGGCTCGTGCGACAAGACGACTGGTTCACATCAGTCGACCTGAAAGATGCGTATTTTCACATCCCAGTATATTACCCACACAGGAAATATCTGAGATTCGCATTTCAGGGGATCTGTTATGAATACAGAGTACTCCCCTTCGGTCTGTCTCTCAGTCCAAGGGTGTTTGTACGATGTACGGAAGCCGCGATAGCCCCGTTAAGACAACAGGGTATTCGCCTGGCGACCTACCTGGACGACTGGCTGCTTCTCGCACAGTCGGAGCAGGAGGCTGTTACGCAGACAAATGTCCTCGTAAAGCACCTGCTCAACCTGGGTTTCATAATAAACACAGAGAAGAGCATGTTGTGCCCCGCGCAGACTATACTCTTCCTGGGTTTACACCTGAACTCGGTGCCCTTTTCAGCTCGCTTTTCAGCGGAAAGAGTGAAAGCTTTCAGAGCTTGTCTCGCTCTTTTCCAGCTGCGCAAACATGTTCTCTTCAGATCATGCCTGCGATTGCTGGGGCTCTGTCCAGGATGTCTCCCATCAAAGACATTGGTGCAGCGGCGAGCTGGTCCTCGCCGCTCACTTTTGTCTGCCTCCTAACAGGCTGGACGTTCTGCTCCCAGTGTGACTCAAGCAGTGCTGGGCACCTGGTTGAGTCAGAGCTCTACCTGTTAAGTTCTGGTTGGTTTGGTGATTTTCGAGATAAGCTCGTCTGGCAATACGGGAGCTACAATTTCCCATAGTGAGACATCGAACGGAGTGTTATGAATGAGAACTATAGGTTACTTGCGTAACCCCAGTTCTCAGAGTAACATGAATGTCTCACCAGACGGCCCTCCTTGCTATGGTGAAGCGAGAAGAGGTGCTTATTTTGAATGGCGCATGCGTTGTGGCGCAAGGTACTTATAGGGGGTGATTTCCCTGACGCTGACGTCAAGATCTCCAGCCAATCAGGATTGGCGTAATGAGATTGATGCTTCTGTTTGCTCCGCGATGAGGCGCATCCCATAGTGAGACATCTCACTTCATGTTACTCTGAGAACTGGGGTTACGCAAGTAACCTATAGTTTACGGCTTTCCTTTAGAAAAATAATGCGCATTTGCTAGGAAAATGTTAAGTTTTGATTGCAAAAAAATCTTAATGGACATGTTTTTAAAATGTCTGTAAAACAATTCACTTAACTGAGCAATTTGAAATAAATCCTAATGTCTGATAATGTTTAGAGTGTTAATATAAACCATGTTTTAGTTGATGACGTTAGCATGCTACAATTAACGTCACTAGAGGAAAAGTCAGGGAACCAAAGATTTTAGGATTCATCACCTGTGACCCATATACATCAACACAAATCTAATATAATGGTTGATAACATTTCGAATTCTGAAGCAAAGTGGCAGGTGAAAAAAGACATGCCCATCTCTAGAGTGACACTGCTAGCATGGCTACCAACACATGCAAGGCTAGCACAGTGGTTGGTATCCTCCTCTTCGAGGCAGAAAGCAAAGGATAGAAATTTGAGTCAAGAAACACTAACACTTTCAAAGCAGCTGGTGTGACATTCTCCAAGTAGCATGGACCTTTCATTCTCAACTCCTCCTTTGTGTTTAATCTCTGTAGGTGTCTGACTGAGGATGCAGGAGAGGTGGCCTTCATCAAACACACCACTGTCGCTGAAAACACTGATGGTAACCTCTTAGTTAGCTGTACAATCAGAGATGACCACATCAATTGTTACATTTTCAGCCACTTTGTTGTTAGCTTATTAGCATGTCTGTTAGCTAACCAGTTATTATTTTCACCAGATCATACTCCTCCCTGGGCAACCAAACTGAACTCAGCGGATTATGAACTGTTGTGTCGTGATGGCTCCAGAGCTCCTGTCTCTCAATGGAATAGATGCCACTTGGTCCGCGTCCCATTTCGTGGAATTGTTGTTGGCATGGACGTCACTCCCTCTGTGGTGTTCAACATGCTGACGGAGGGACTGGTGCGTCTAAACATCCACAAATAACAGGAAGTATCTTAAAGTTACAATCTTGAAGATCTTGTTTGGTTTTCTATGCCGGTAATTTAGATTGATATCACTTGTTAAGAGCACTTTTTGAGAATGTTCAAACAGTTTGTAATCTCATCATTGGGCAATAGGTTCAGTCACCATTGTGTTACCTCTTACGACAATATATAGTGGCTTAAGAGAAGAAAATCTTCAAGATTCTAACATTGAGACACATTGAAGGAGTCGGACTAGCATTCATTACTGTGAGATTCTGTGTGTGAGATGAATTGAGTGTTACTTGTCATCTGCAGGAAAAGTCAGAGTTCGGCATGTTTTCATCTATGGATTACGGAGGAGGAACTGTTCTCTTCTCTGAGTCATCCACCATGTTTCTGGGGGCCGTGTCAAATGACCCTGAGAAGTGGATGCATCGCTACTATCATGATGCTCTGACAGCCATGGACTGTAAAGCTGAAGGTGAAACAAAAATGGCACTAGTTGATTTCTATGAAGTTTCTTTGTGAAATGTATGAGTAAATGTAACCGTTCTAGCTAACTGGGAAACCTACCTATCAATTCATATTTCTTTCTTCCTTTACAACCCACCTGTCTATCTTCAAATATCCCAGGTGTCCTGCGTTGGTGTGTGTTGTCCAGTGGTGAGCAGCAGAAATGTGCTGACATGAGCGTGGCCTTCCATAACAAAGGTCTGACTCCAGAAATCAAATGCGTCCACGGGAACTCTGTGACTGACTGCATGAAGAGAATCAAGGTAACAGATGATTTCAGCTGGCGGTTGCTGAAGAACAACTACAGTGATTTCCTTTCATTCAAATTAAAACACAGTATCTGTGCTCTACGGTGGAAAAACTCTAAAACTATACCTTAAATACCACTTACCAAAAGTTTGAACTGGAGTCATTATGTAAGGACATGCGAGAAAGACGCAATTGTCTCTGGCACTGACAACCGATGATAACCACAATGTGTTGATTAAGGAAAAGTCTAGGGATATGTAAAGTCAGTATTATTCATCCTCTAGCAACCAATATGGAAGACCTACAGATGGATATTACCATCCATATAGCCTTGACGCAAGCGTTTTTCTTTGTTCAGATGTATTAAACTAACCCTGTGCCCAATACTTGTTTAGAAGGACTTGGACTTGAATTGAGACCTGTAGGTCTATACTTTGAGCAACACCAACACATCTGTGATAAGCTGTTCTGGCATCTCAATCTCTGCCCTTCCTTTCGGTAATTGTGTAGAACAACGAGGCTGATGCCGTCACCTTGGATGGAGGTTACATCTACACAGCAGGAAAAGAGTACGGATTGGTCCCTGCTACCGGCGAGAGCTACACAGGTAAGATTTCAAACACATAAACTCACACAAGCAAAGTCACACATTCTTGTTACAAAGGCAGGAGATAGAGGTTGTTGTTTCTGTTGTCTCCAGAGAGCCGAGATGGTTCCATGTACTATGCAGTCGCAGTGGTGAAAAAGAGTAGCTTTGACATCCGTAACCTTGACGACCTGCGTGGCCGTCGCTCCTGTCACACCGGATATGGTCGCACGGCTGGCTGGAACGTTCCCGTAGCAACGCTGATGGAGAAAGGCCTAATAGCCCCTAAGCACTGTCAGATACCTCAAGGTCAGTGGGATGTTGGTGTGTGAATCTGTGTCTGTGTGTAGTAGTGGTCTGAGATAGAATAGTCAGAACTCAGAAAAAATAGCACTGGGAAAGAATGCCTCACGCCTCACTTCCACCAAAGTTTGTGCGGATTTGACTCAAATGTAATGGATTTGGTGTTATATTATTAATGCATGGTATTTAAACCCTCACACTGCCAACTTTGTATTTGTCTTGACATGTTTGATGATATGCTCGAAGATCCACACCACGCCCAATCAAGATTACATGATAAAGGAAAGCTACTGAAAGCCACATTATAAATTACAAAACTATTGTATCAGGCTGAATGGTCCTCATTTCTGCAAGTAAAACAAACGTCATGTAAAGAATGGACAGTTCGTTATAAAACCCATTTGTTTTAAAAGTCTTACTTTTTCTTCCATTCTTTGACTTTCTATTTTTTTATGTTTCCCATGACGCCTAGCCGTGGGAGGGTTCTTTGAGAAAAGCTGCGTACCAGGTGCAAACCAGCCCGGTTTACCCAGCAACCTGTGTGGGCTATGTGTGGGCACCGAATCAGGAGAGAACAAGTGTGAGAAGGGAAAAGACCTGTATGATGGATACGACGGTGCCTTCAGGTAACACCCCAAACCCCTGCACTGCATCAAAGTTACATTTTTCACTCCAATTTGTCCCTGTATCCCCAACAATATAATACATGTTAATGAACATGGGTACATTTAGACCGTTGGAAACCTATTTCTGACAGAATGACTGCGCTACAGCTGCTTAATTCATCCAAAATGACCCTATTAGTACTTTAATCCTTAGGTTTAACCCACCGTCACATCATTTTAAGGTCTGTGATTGGATGTTCCTTGCTGAAAAGCATGGAGTTAAAATTAACTTCATCCTCATCTTTTGCACAGATGATTGAACTCCATTTTATGGGACTTTGGGGAAAAGTGCACCAGTAAAAACTTCTCTAATTAGCAACTGTATTGCCTCTAATATAAAATGTTATTGAGCGTTGCACCCATACTGCATGTGTCTGTCTATCTGTCCTTTCAGGTGTCTTGCAAAAGGAGATGGAGATGTGGCTTTTATCAAACATTCTACTGTCTTTCAAAATACTGATGGTAAGACAACAAACTTCAAGAAATAAAATGTTCTTATAAGAGTCTTGTAATTTTAAGGGACATCATTTTTCTTTGTGTTTATTCAGGTAATGGTGAAACGTGGGCAGTGGATCTCCTGTCTAAAGACTTCCAGCTGCTGTGCTCTCAGGACACTAAAGCTGAGGTAACACAGTACAGACACTGCAACCTGGCCAGAGTCCCCTCCCACGCTGTAATGGTACGACCCGATACCAACATCCACGCCATCTATGGACTACTTGACCGTGCACAGGTACAATTATTAATATGTCTTTAGCTTATACAGCGTACGGTCTGTAACACTGTACCGATTGATTCAGAGGGTGTAAGCCAACCAAGTAAAGAGATCTGAAACAATAATTATATAAATGATTCTCCACTGTAAAGGACTCACAGATTTCTGAGACCAAATGTAGGTTTTCATACATGAGATTTGATGATTTGATGATTTTTGGTGGTGCATCAAATATGCTCTGACGTCTGAGAATTATTATTTGGGCGCCAGAAAGCATGTTGTTGGACAATATAATCCAACAGAAACAGCTAACTGGAATTTAGGAAGAAAATGGTGTCTGTGATGTTTATTAAGTTCCTTTTTATTTCTGTTTCCCTATAGACATATTTTGGCAGTGATACAGGTACTGAGTTCAAGATGTTTGACTCGAAGGAGTACAAGGGCACAGACCTCATCTTCAAAGACTCCACTGTTATCCTTGTCGGTGTTGGTGACAGGAAGACCTACCAGGAGTGGCTGGGCCAGGGCTACATGGACTCGCTGGTTGACCTGGAGTGTAACTCATCCAATGCAGGTAAAAACAAACAAAATAGCTAAAGTCACTCCACACTATCCAATGTAAATCAGAGGTATTTTTCTTTTCATGTTTATTTGTGTGGGTATAACCAAAGCAACTGAAATGTTGTAAATTGAAAAAAGGGTGAAGAAAGCAAATCTTTTCTACGACAGTCTAGAGTCTAGATATCACTTTAAATAGTTAAACAGGTCTGCCAAGTAGATCAACGATGTATTCGGTAGTTCTATATTTAGCAAAGGCTAATTCATTTTTAAAGTCAACTATGTGGACAGGACAGATAGTTACAATTGTGTCACTATGTATGATAGTAAAAAAAAGGATGAGCAAATTAGCAGCCTCTTGTAATTACCGGTATAACTGAAGAGTGGAGTGCAATTAGGATATAGATCATTCAGTCATAAAATAAATACACAGATAGGGGAGCTTTCTAATGATTTCCATTGTTTTCTTACCTACAACATATTTAATATCTCTTTTTTTGTTTGTACTTACAGTGAAGTCCTCTGTATTGCTACTGCTGATGGCTTTGGTCAGCTTCATGCTGACCGACCTCTGGATGTAATGTGTTGCAGGCGTCCAGCAACGTCTCCAACTCACTTTCATTACTTTTTTTCTCTATTTCTAATCTATTAACACTTTACCTTCCCATGACTTCCCCCTCTCCATGCCTGATTATTTTGTTAATTGTCTCTCAAGTTTCTAAGTGAAATTATCAGTTTGTAACTTTCTACTATTTTTGATCTTACAAATTGCATAATTTCTTACTCATTTTTTATGAGAGAGCCATGTTGGAGCTGCCTTTGGATTTAAATGGTGCTGGTGTTGGATGGAAGCACATTGCCTCGTGGTATTGTGGCAGATAAGAGAGTTTAGTTGCCAAAGACTTAAAGCCTGTGTGAATCAGACATGATGAGAGAATGTGCTGCTGCCACTTTGTTTACTGAAGGTGGGCTGCCATATCAGTGTGTATGCGGCCACCTGTTACCTTTCCTTAGTCGGTGGCTCATTCCCGTCTCTCTGAAGCACCGACAATCTGATGATGAACTTTTACACGAGTCCTTAATAACATTGGGATCAATTTATGATGTAATATAATTGATATTACTTACTTACTTTAAACACGAGTAACAAAATGCTCTATGAGTTTGGAGCTAGAGCCAGGAGTTCATTAGCTTAGCTTTGCCTACCTTTAGCTTAGCTTTTCGCCATATTGAACCTTTAAAACAGGGTTGCCAACTCTCACGCATCTGGCGTGTGACACACGCTTTCACTCTCAATCTCAGGCTCTCACGCTGCCCAAACTATTATCACGCCAAAACAAGAATACCGAAGACTAGAAACGGTTTTGAAAACTGTTGTCACGCAGTGATCGTCTTCCCAATAGAACATCTTTGATAATGTCTTCTGGCCAATCAGAATCAAGATAACGGCGTGGTGTTGTGGCAGGAAGTCCCGACGGAGAATACTTTTGCTGTAGTACATCTCTATATACATCGATACAACATTACGTGTTGATTTCTATCAACACGTAATGAAATAAGATCCCACGGTTTGATGATTGACAGGTGTGTGGGCTGTCTTCCATTTTGACACACAGAACAATGGGGGCTATCCACCCTTATCCACAATGTAAAGTAATTCACACAGCCTCTTCCCTCTTCTCTCTGTGAGGAGCAGCAGGTTCAGCTTCATTTAAATATGTCGTGTAGTAATAGATGTATTTTTTTTTTCTCAAGAGAGTACCAGAATGTGTATTTTATGTTAGTATTTCAAAAAATCTCCTGGGGGAGAATCCCCCCTGCAGGGGTTGGATTTTCAGCATGTCAACTCTTTCACTTGTGGGTAAATTGCAGGATTAGCTCCAGGTCGTCCTTTTTATTTACTACAAGACAAATGTGCCTTTTTATTTCATACAGTTCAATTTGGATTGAGACAGGGAAATAATCTAAACCTCACGCGTGGCGTTTCACTGTCAAGGGGGCGATAGAGCGTGTATGTAATTACATTGCAAATACTGACTTGAGCCCCACCACTGTATGGGTTAGCCCTACCATAGATTACCCAACAAAAACACTCCGGAGCCGATAAGTCAATGAATTGCTTATTGCGACAGGCACACAATAAAACAGTGGAAACAAAGATGTGTTTGATTTTCATTAGTGAATTAAACTGTGTGCCCTTTGCCCCTTTGTAGTCTGTGTCCAATATTGTGTATTTGTATATGTATATCCTATATGCTAAGGTCCCGCTGCTGACACGATAGCAGTCATTTCGTGTGCAGATGTGTAATTAAACCCATGATAACAAAATCTCACTCCAGCCAGGTACCCAAAGTTGGCAACCCTGCTTTAAAACTACATTTTTAAAAGGCTTTATGTAAATATAGAAGTCATATTGCTGTTCCGTTCTGCTGCCACTTGCTGTGTGAGTACTACTAACTAACACAGCCTTTCTTTAGTTTAGGCTGTGTCGCTAATATAAGCTAATGCCATATCAGTGAATATGCACTAGTGTTGCCTCCACACAGAGCTGTGCTGGGGATAGTGTGATGATGAGTGGCTGAGTGTTCATCCATAGGCTGTCTGCTTCATGTATTCTCCTCAAACACCTAAAATTAAGTTGAATATATTAATCTGGTTTATATCTTGTTATTTTGATCATAAATGGAAACTGCTTTAGCAGCAGATAGTCAGCACTTGCAGCCATTTCTCACACCTTGTAAGCATTCCATTTCATACATTTGGAAACACATGGAGTAGGCTCCATCAGATTTGGGGAGAACATAAAGAAAACATCCTGTGGTTTGTGCTGAGAGTGAATGGATTTTGTTTGTTTGGATGCTTTGAGTCAAAGAGGAGTTTGTGTTAATTAGGAGGAGACAATACGGTTTAATAATATGTGTCTTCAACTTTCATAGTTAAAAAAGGGGTTTACTTGCATTTGTGTTTGACTTGGAAACATACATTGATCCCGTTTTGATTTAAAACGGGTTGTGGTTTGATATATTTAGTAATGCAATGTTTGTGTCCAATTAATATAATAGGACATAAATGTTTATGATAGACCTTTCTGAGTAAAATAAAATCTGCTCTCATGTACTCTAACCCAAACAACTCACTCCAGAAATGTGTTAACTCAAACTAACTTGCTCAAGTCATATACTGTATTCATGCTGCTTGATGCTGTTTCCTGTTTTAAAAGGGTGATAGATGTGTATTTTCCTATATTAAGAGATTTATTTGTATATGATGTTCAGATGCCATATCAGTGTATATGTGCTGACTCATGCTGTCAGAAACTAATGCATTCTCTTCCTGCTGATAGAGATTTATTTCTATGTGAAATGATGTAACATGTGACTAATATTTAGTTGCCAGACCAGTGAGTCTGCACAAGTATTGCTACATAAAACTGCCTAAATGAGCTGTTTTCTGTGCTTCAAATTAAAAAAAACAATTTTAAACGCATGTAGTTTGGTTATTCTCTGAGTGTCTGTGTATGTGTGTGTCATATTGACCAAGCCAAGCCCCTACACACATGTATTCCCATTTGAAAAAGGACTGGTACATTTGCAGCAGTAACAGTTTTTGTTTTAAAGTTTAAGTCTAACAGTTATTTTCATAATCAATTGATCTGCCCACTATTTATTTGATTAATCCACAAAAGTGGAATTACATAGGACCCATGGTGACATGTCTCACTGATATAAAAATGGTCTATACGGACAAGAAACACATTCTAGCATTTGTGCTGAAATCATCAAATGTGTCCTTGAAACAAATTACTTCAAACAATTAATGAATCAACAAAAAACAATGCTGAAAAGCATTGACATATATTGAATAATTATTGTAGCTCTTTGTGAAAGTATCTACAGTATTTTGGTCAACGTTTTGTCAAGGCAAAGGGAAATCAGAGCAAGGAAGCATAATTACATACATTACCACAGCCGTAGGAGCAATACAATATAATCTCTTACCCTTTGCAGCATATCTCTAATGATGAATGCAGATGAACTGAGTTACAACTTGGAGGCAGTGGACTGTGAACTCCTGACTCTGCTAACCTGACACAACCTTTCTTAAAGGCAGTCATTGACCTCAGTGGTACATTTGCATAGGTACACACACATGTATCTCCCTATGATCTAATTAAAACATTTATACAGATGAAACAGTCATTTCCTAGCAGTCATACATTATAATCTTTATTTTTACAATCGGACCAACAAGGTGAATAATGTCTATACATATCCTCATCACATCTTTCTCTATATGTACATTTTGACCCACCAAATGATTTACCAAGACAACTGTATGTTCATTACTTTAAAAGCATTTTGGGTAGATATATGTCATAGTGCACATTGGGTAATGATGGTTTGGTATTTCACATTAATCCGACAAGACCTAGATAAAAGGCTGTTCAACAGGGTCTAATGAAATTACTATGAATTGTCAACATTTCCACAATATTTCCAAATCTATAATGGGTCCCACAGTTGTTTGTAAAGATAAAATAGACACTTTCCATCCCTGCATTCTCTGAAATGCAGGGATACAGTGAATTCATTCGTTTAACCTCAGTTCATCATATATTATCTGGCCTTAGATATTCTAAATCACTCCCTGATTGTAAACTGGATCAGTGTCTAATATGTTGCAGTTTACGGTTATAGTGCATGGATGAGGCAGATTGTTTATACATGACTTCCCATATGTCCTCCTCCAGTCATTGTTGATTCACCATGGTTTCAGCTTATCAATAACCGCCCACTAAAGTGTATTCACAGTCTCTTTGTCATCCTATATCCAGCCTGTCGTGTTTACTTCTTGATCTGTCTGGAGCCGTCCTTCCATCCCTGCTTCACCTCATTCACAAAGGTGTCTTTGACTTTCTTCAGGATGCTGCCCATCTTCCCCAGGTCCCCGGGGACTTGGCCGGCCTCATGCTTCACCTGCCGCATCGTCGGAGACTGCAGGACCCGCTGAGAGGCTACTTTACCGGCTATCTGAGCCTTGGTGATGGCGTTGGCTGTGATCTGTGCCGCCCTGCGAATCGGACGAGACTCTGCCAACTTCTCAACAACACGGTGGTTGTTGAGGAGGTTGAATAAGAACCGGAGGAGCATTGTGTCGAGATATTTTGTCGAAGACTTTTGACAATTTAGCTTAGAGAGCTAACTTACCGGTCCCGTCACTTTCGTGTATTTCTGCCCTGTAATGACAACAACAACAACAACAACAACAACGTGTAGCGTTAGTAAACTGGAGATAATGATATCCGACGGTAGATTATACATTCATGTGTGCTGGGGTTGTGGCGTAAATAAGTATACATAAAACAGTTACTGACTTACTTCAGTTGGTTCAGGTGACCACCACTAGGTCGCCGCCGCAATGACATAACAGACTGTAATAGAGTGAGGCTGAAGTTGGTTTCACGTTCTATTAATTTACATTTCAACCGCACGTATACTTATCCACAACTGCGTCTCTACCAATATGAAGCTAACTTCAATTTATGGGAAATTATTTTCCGGACGTTTTAAGTGGTAACACCATTCAGTAAAGTGCGTCCGGTTGAATCATACGTACATCCGTTCTCAGTGCCAGATTTCCCAGCTCGTTTCCGTTGATCATCCTTCCCAACATTCGCACACGGAGCGCTGAGATTCGTCATCTCAGAATTTAACTCTTAAACCCGTGGACACTGTGAACCGCTGCCATGCGTTTGCTTTTGTTTTTCTTCGTGACCATGCTGTCTCTGATCCCGGCGGCAATGAGTGGAGCCGAGAAAAAAAAGCTGCAGATCGGCATCAAGAAGCGAGTCGACAACTGCCCCATCAAGTCCCGCAAAGGAGACGTGCTGAACATGCACTACACCGGCAAGCTGGAGGATGGCACTGAGTTTGACAGCAGCATCCCCCGCGACAGGCCCTTCACCTTCACCCTGGGGACCGGTCAGGTGATCAAAGGCTGGGACCAAGGCCTGCTGGGAATGTGCGAGGGCGAGAAGAGGAAGCTGGTCATCCCCTCCGAGCTGGGCTACGGAGACAGGGGAGCTCCCCCAAAGATCCCCGGAGGAGCGACGCTCATCTTCGAGGTGGAGCTGCTCAGCATCGAGAGGAAATCCGAGCTGTGATGAACAGGAGATGAGGGAACTTTCGAAACGTACGTTTTTTATAAATGTGTGGTTTACACTGATTTGGATACCTCCGATTCTTACCTTAACACCATCCATTGTGTAGGCCTACATCATGCCTGGAAAACAACATGGCCTCGGTTTCCTGTGGGGTAATCTGATTAAATGCAAATGAATTTAGAGGTGCACCATCTGAGCTCAGAATTACATCAACAAATACATGTAAACTCAGAAAACATACGTCAAAATTATATGATAAATTAAAATATATATAAAAACAAGCCACATGTTAATAATATGTATGTTATTGAATCTCAGTTACAGCTATTCGCGACATTTAAATAAAGTAAATACCTCAATGTTGCAGTGTTTCATGTTCGTCCACTATGACTTAATTAAAAACATATATTGGCTTTTTCGATAAAATGTTTCTACATAATTTAACTCGATAAAGGGACCCTTAAAACCCCACCACTTTGACATTTTCAAAGCGTTTCAGCTTTTTTTAAATCTTATGAAAACACCTGTTGAACCAGCTTCCAATCCCAAAATGCTTTAATCTTCATACATAATATTAGGAAATAAACTTGTAAACCGTCTGCGGTCACACCCATCTAACTATGGATGCAAACAGACTCCCAAAGAGTGATGAAAAAGTTGACCAACTCCATTGAACTCAAAACTAGACATTTCTTGAGAGAAGCAGAAAATCCTGCTTTCTAAGTCGCTCGCTAGCTCATATTTCTTACACCACAAACCTGAACTCTAGATCAAGGGGTTCGGCTGCATTTTTTTAAAATAATATGTTCACTGTAGGTGTCACGGTTCTGACTGAAAAGAGTCTTTTCAAAATGTAACCCCTTCAACACCTGTGCTTTTTTGTACCTTTTGGATTACATTTCAAATTTGAAAGTTTTACCATTTTCTTTCAGGTTCCAGGAGCTGCTGCAGCATTACGTGGAGATTATCTGACCTCTGATGAAGAACTTCATGGAAAATCTGGGAGTAGAGTTAGCAACCCCCTGGCAGAGCCACTGTCCTTGTTTCACTGGCTTTGCCCATTGTGCTCTGATTTATTGGTCTGAAGTTATTACAAGATGTGATGTATGTCCGTGCTTAACAAACTATGAGCAGTGAGCAGCTAAACACAGTATTTGGCTGCAGGTTGGAAATAAAGACATGCCCTGCAGTTTCAGTTCATCTGTATTTCTAATTGTCTCTGATTTATAAGTGTGATCATTTGTACATTCTTTTCATAGAACAATTTTGGTTGTTGTTGAATAAGTCAGGAAAGGATGGTTTAGTATACATGTTTTTTACTTTTTAAGTATTTGATAAATGACAATAAAATGTTAAATTGAAGGGGAACTTTGCAGTCTGATGTGGTTTTGTTGAACAACATATTTTTTTTATACACATAGATAAAATCTATAGGGAAAAGTGTGTGGTTATATTTATCTACTTCAAATATATAAAATGTATTTCAAAAATGTTCTTTAAATATCCAAAAGAAAACACAATAAGCAGTCTTTCAGTTACCAGTGACACGGATGGCAGCAGCCAATAGAAAAGCACCACATCACACATTTCAACTGCCAGCTTCCGTCATGTGACCTGGGGCACCTCTCGGTAGCCATGAGTTTAATGGATGGAGGATTAGACATTTGGTGTATCATATAATGTAAGGGGTGCCAATTTTGGATTTAGCTATAACTACTTTAATTCGGGAAATGTTAGACCATATTTAGGTCTAAAAATGCTCGTGGTTCCAGTAAATTGTGATTTTGGATTGTTATGTGAAATGTATTACAGAATGAGCGACGTCTAATAAGCCCTTCATATTTTGGTAGGCTATTTGATTTACATCAAACAAAATAGAATGTTTTTATTTCCCCCCCCAGAAACACAATAACGAGAGTGAGCCCCATTCCGAAGCAGGAGGGGCGGTAATGCAGCTCGCACGCAAGTTGCTATGAAGAAAGTACGGACAATATTTTGGACGGACAAGTAAACCGGAAGTTATCTCAGCGTTGCCGAACACCTGCGGACTCGTTCCGGTTGGCTCTCTGCGATTTGTTCAACATGTCTGCTAAATTAAACGCGTTGCATAGCGACTCTTACGTTGATATCAGTCAATACAGAGACCAACATTTTAAGGTGAGCTTCAAATTAGTTTAAAAGACTGGAATCATTTATTGTAATGTCAAAGTGACGGTTTATCATGTTAGCTTATAGTTAGCTAACAACAGAGAGGGCAGCTCATGCTTTGTATGGAGGCGTTTATTGCTTTGTAACCTTAGGTTTAACTCATTCAAGATATGATAATGTCTTAACTTCTTGACCCACATTGTATTACCATGGTTTTTTTCATTCTACCGCAAGCGTCTCCATTGCAGTAGCTTAACGTTTAATTGAGTTTGTATTTAAACAAAGCCGCTCACTGGAGTTCTCAGACGTTAATCGGAGTTGATTTGAAATCAAGAAATACCTGACGTCAATCCACTGAGGTGCTTTAGATATGGAATAATGAGGTACACATTAAATTAACGGTGCTGCTTGTGTTTTTAGGGAAACCGCTATGAACAGGAAAAGCTGCTGAAGCAAAGCCACACTTTGTATGTTGGGAATCTCTCCTTCTACTCTACCGAGGACCAGGTAGGAAACACTACAAATAAGTATATTTGTGTGCACAAACAAGTATTTAAATAAGTCTCACTGTTCTGTTTTTTAGAATCAAATGCCGTATAATCATCATGTTCTTTTATGTTAATAAGCTGAGAAATTAGGCTCCGTTCAAATAAATGTATTTGTTCTGTATAAACTGGGGTTGTTATGGCATATGACTTGTTGTAGTAGGTCCCCAAAGCCGTGTGATTACAGCTGTTAGTGATCAGTAATCATTTGGATTTTAAATCAGAGACAAAGCTAGTTTAAAATATTGAAATGGCGGTATACTTTTTAAACCAATTTAATTGTTAAAAGTATTTACAGGTAATTCTTTAATGCTCAACAGATCATTTGTATAATAACTTGTATTCTCTTTGTAACTGCAGGTACACGATATCTTCTCTAAAGGTGGAGACGTCAAGCGCATCATCATTGGTCTGGATAAAGTGAAAAAGACAGCCTGTGGATTCTGCTTTGTAGAGTATCCTTTTATATGGAAAATACTTGATTTAACCTACAGCAAACACTCATATCTGTCAACATTTAACTAACATTTGACCACTATAGCTTAAAGTGATCATGTTTTCTAAGTGTATTAGCCTGCAACAGACCGTAACTCCTGCTCTACCAGATACTACACTCGGACAGGAGCAGAAAACGCCATGCGCTTCATTAACGGCACACGGCTGGACGACCGTATCATCAGGACAGACTGGGACGCCGGCTTCAAGGAGGGACGGCAGTACGGCCGCGGAAAGTCTGGAGGACAGGTGAGGAGGATTCAGACACTTACGATAATACAGTTCAGCGAGATGCACGAGTGGTTTATTGGCTTAGAATAAACAGTCTACATATCAGCAAACCAAACATTTGTGTGTACAACATCTGGTGGTGTTCTGGATCTCCTGCCTTTTCATTTGTGTCCTTCATATTGAAAAGTTTTGGAAAACAATATAAAACACAGCATGCTATTTAAATGATGGCATTTACGGAGAAACAAAATCAACACACTACATTATGACATTTGAAAACACCAGTATGATATTTAGAAAGTGAACTCTTGTCCAAAAGTAAATGATGCATGCCTCACCGTGGCCTTTGTAGAGACGGCATTAATATAGCATGGCATTTGAAAAATGAAAGAGATGATGCTATTAACTAATGCATAATCATGTCAAATGGGTTGTATTGCTGCACAATAAGCTTTCTGGCCGTGTGTTAATGAAGAAGCATACATATTGGACTAAGAACTGGTTTATTGGGGGTGAAAAATAGAGCCAATTGCCCTTAATTATATAAATGATTTGGACCCCCAGCATTAAAACAATGAATCATGTGTATTTACTGTAACCCTCTGATTGTGTTCCTCCTGTAGGTGAGAGATGAGTATAGGCAGGACTACGACCCGGCCAGAGGCGGCTACGGTAAGCTGGCTTCGCAACATCGAGGCGCGGAGGTTCAGAATAGTTTTTAACTGAACCCCACTGCAGGTCCCCCCCCCTCTCAGTCCTGGACCAGAACCACGTCATGCTACCACAGACAGTTAGTCGCTGTGTAACCAATACAGCTCTACAGCTGGTCTGCACGGACCACTGGAGCCCGGAAAATAGCAGCTTTTATTTATTTTTTCTCTGTCTTTCATACCGGCTAACAGTTTACAAGTTATCGCAAGCCAAACTCCAAACTCACTGTGTTTTTATTTGTGCATAGACATACCCACAACTCCCTTTCAGGCTGGGAGAGGCTCTGATGATATGTGGTGACTGAGTTGGTGATGTGTCAAATAACAAGACTGTTTAAGGATGTTGTTGTGTCTCAACATTGGGTTAAAGGCAATCCTCTGAACGAATAGAAAGGATGCATTCTGTTATCTTAACTGGTTTCCACAAATGAAACTTGGTGTCCCAAATTGGGTATGCTTTTTTTAAATAAAGATTTTCATTTTTGATGAGTCATGTTTTCTTGTCCTTGTCACCATATGAGATTTTAATCCAATAGTCTCTGCTTAAATTTAACGTAGGCCTTTTTAGGGGAGAATTCATTAACATATTGCATAAATACACACATGTGTTGTCTTGTCTGTGTTTTGCAAACAAAGCAGAAACAAGTGATGTTGTCCCTTAAACCTTAATGATTAATAGGTACTTTGGCCTGGGGAAATAACTTCCATTCCCATCACTAACAAATCCCCTATTTTAAATACAGACAGCTGCTTGTATTAACGTCCAGCAGACCTAGCAATTATTACTGCTTTGGAGTGTTTTTGTCCAACTGATATTTGCTCTACCTTTAGGTTCTTTTTAGGTGTTATGTCCTAACTTTCTCATGAGGGAAATATTTAGCTCACATCACAAAGTTTACCAGCTATCTTGTACTTTGTCAGTCTGCTGTCTTGTGCTGGAAAGTAGGGTTTAGATAAATCAGTGTCCCGCTGTTGGAAACTGCTGCTGGTCAGAGTGAATGGAAATACAGTTGCAAGAAAAAGTACGTGAACCCTTTGGAATGACCTGGATTTCTGCATAAGTTGGTCATAAAATGTGTTCTGATCTTCATCTAAGTCACAACAATAGACAAACACATTCTGCTTAAACTAATACCACACAAACAATTCTATGTTTTCATGTTTTTATTGAACACACCATGTAAACATTCACAGTGCAGGGTGGAAAAAGTATGTGAACCATAGGCTAAAGACTTCTTCAAGAGCTAATTGGAGTCAGGAGTCAGCCAACCTGGAGTCCAATCAATGAGACGAGATTGGAGGTGTTGGTTAAAGCTGCCCTGCCCTATAAAAAATACACACCAGTTTTGAATTTGCTATTCTTAAGAAGCATTGCCAGATGTGAACCATGCCTCGCACAAAAGAGCTCTCAGAAGACCTACGATTAAGAATTGTTGACTTGCATAAAGCTGGAAAGGGTTACAAAAGTATCTCTGAAAGCCTTGATGTTCATCAGTCCACGGTAAGACAAATGGTCTATAAATGGAGAAAGTTCAGCACTGTTGCTACTCTCCCTAGGAGTGGCCGTCCTGTAAAGATGACTGCAAGAGCACAGCGCAGAATGCTCAATGAGGTGAAGAAGAATCCTAGAGTGTCAGCTAGAGACTTAAAGAAATCTCTGGCACATGCTAACATCTCTGTTGACGAATCTACGATACGTAAAACACTGAACAAGAATGGAGTTCATGGGAGGACACCACGGAGGAAGCCACTGCTGTCCAGAAAAAACATTGCTGCACGTTTGAAGTTTGCAAAAGAGCACCTGTATGTTCCAAAATATTCTGTGGACAGATGAAACCAAAGTTGAGTTGTTTGGAAGGAACACACAACGCTATGTATCCAAAGGGTTCACATACTTTTTCTTGCCACTGTAGTATATGGTCTGTTTATCCAAAACAAAGTTGGGGTTTGTAACTAGTGACTCATTTCTTATAAGACAAAGTCTTATCATTATTTCATATACAAATGCTGGTAAAAACAAGTCATTCTTACACTTCCAGTTCTGTAATGATTATTTCCAGGAGAGGAATACATCAGACGTTAGTGATAATCAGAGGTCAATGTCTCAGCCGCTATGCCATTAAACAAAGTTTCTTTAAATCAGGGCTTGTCTCTGGGATTTGAACCCGGGACCTCTCGCACCCGAAGCGAGAATCATACGCCCAACAAGCCATAGATGGTTATCAACAGTATGTTTAATCCTTGCTTTTCTCAATAAAGCATACTGTTAAATGTGTCTTTGCAAAACGTGAAAAGGATCATACATGTTCTGTTTGCCTCATGCTATGAACACTTCATTGTTACATTACAAGTAACATGTAATGTTTTTAAACACATTGTAACTACAACTGTTAAAGTGCAGGGAAATTGCAATTTGGGTTTATGTTTTATTTTGTCATGTACCAATCTTCTGCATTTTTTAATAACACGTCTACTGATACAGTTTAGATAATGTCCATACTCTTTGCATAGTTTTGTAAAATGAAATGGACATGGATGTTAATTATGGTATCATATAATTGAAGTGTAATTCAGAGCATTGCATCAATAATAACTTTTGGGAGCCGGCAAAGTTCAGGTTGAGGACAGCCTCTCCTTTATCTTTGCAGCCAAGCAAAATAGGCTTGTGATTACATTGATGATCATCTTGCTGCTCAGTTTTAGAAGGCTGCGTTCCTACACAGTCCTCGTTCCACGTGTAATAAAGAGCATGGTATCTTGGCAGTTTCCGAGCAGGCAGCTGGGCTCTTATCTCAGAATGAGCTCAGCAGGGGAGTGAGTAGCAGAATACTAAACTCATGCTTTAAAATTGGCTCAACTTTAGACCTTTTTATCGTTATATTCCTGACAATTCCTGCCATCAGCTACCACATCTTACTCTAAATCACATCCTATCCATGTAGCCAGTTTAGAAAATGAACACAAGATGGCAGAAGAGGAAGTGGAGTTCCTTGGAGGATAAAATGGACACAGAAATGTGACAGTGAATCAACAGCCATGCACTTTTGATTGGTGCTCAAGGTTCTCAATGTGATGAGAGAAACTTCCCTTTCTATCATGAGAAGAATGAACACAACATCTATTTGAAAAAGGGGAATCCCAACCAAGGCTGCTGGATAACTGCCATGGCACATGAAACGATTGTGGTGTAGCTCAACACATTATGATCTAATTTATTTTAAACCACAGAAAGAAAATACAAATAGGACTACAGATTTGTTTGATGCTGATATCTAGTAAATGTATTGTCAAAATAGCAATAAAATACCAGCTTGAGTCAGTTGTAGACCTGAAGCCACAGTGATAGAGCATGAAAATACTCAGGAAGTAAGCAGATAAGTCGAAAAGCAAGTGAGCATACAAGTAGAAAAGTAAGCTAAATTTGCTTGTCACAGTCTTCCTGCCTTCAGCCACATCCTCACTCCTCCTGCATTCTCCATCCGTCCACCAGATGCCCTCAGACTTTCTCACCTGACTCTTTCATTCACCTGTTTCCACTTGATCTCATCAGCCCTGAAGTGTAGCACACCCATTACCTACTCCTCCCCAGACAGACTTTCAATGTTAGATATGCCTTTGCTTGTCAGCCTTTTGAACCAGACCTTGTACATAACCTGTCCCTGTTTTGTTGCCTGTTCCTTACCAGCTCAACTGTCATGGATTTTTCAGACTGTTGGCAGTCAATGTCCCTTTATCCTACCTGGCTGCCTGGTAAGTATCAGTCTCTGTTTGAGTCCTTCATCTGTTGGTTGAATTATCTGAATGTTACATTGCTCAACTGTTCTTTTGGTGAGATAAACGTGTTTTTAAAGTTAGCTAAATAGCTAAACATAATGGTGAAATGTTCTAAAAAGTATTGTTTAATCAGTTGAATTAAACAGAGATAAAACCACTACATAATGGTTGTAGTAGTAGTAGTTGTGAGGGAATATTTCTGTCTTTACTCCTAGATATTTAACCTTTTCTGTGTGTTGACGTTTACGACCAACCCTGGCTCTGTTATCTCTCTTAAGGAATGGGAGGCTCCAGCTATGATAAACTTGATAAACCAGTTCAACTCTCGGTCACAAAATGGTTTACGGCTGTGGGAACACTGGCTTCGAGGCCATTAAGGGTCAGACGCAAGTGATTCAGGGTGCCCAGCTGTTTAGTCTATCTCCCCAAATATGTTGTTTACTCTCTCTGAACTAGTTAAAAGGTCTATCGAGAGAGAGGCGCGGCAGATTTGACATGGCAACCCACCAGTGCAGTCAGAACCTCTGGCTGCTCTGTGACTTGATGTGAATTTCTCCGGCCGTATACTTGTAATAAATATCAGTGTTTGACATCAAAGCTCCAACTCTCCTCGTGTCTCTCTGAGTCCTGACTCTCCATTGCTGCAGAAGTTTCCCTTACAGTAGTAGTAGTGAAAACATGACCAAACTGATCCAAACCACTTTATATAAAACATTCATTTTTTTGTTGTGCTATCCTTCATCATTGAAATGAATGAATAGAATAAACGAAGAGTTTTAGAAAACCGTTTTCTTCTTTGCCGAGACCCCAACAATTTCAGGCCTTTCTTTATTACACAAGTTGGGTTAAAAGGAACTGTGGCCTCAACAGCAGAAAGGATTGTAAAAGGTTTAAAATCTGCCCTTAAAAACATAAAGAACCTGTTCATGATCCATAAAAGCTCTATGCATTGAATTTATGATTTATGACATTTTGAGTGAGCCTGGGGATTCATCCACTTCATTTCTTCTGCAGCAGAAGAGGTAAAGCTCACCGAGGCCCCGCATGACACGCTTCTTGCACATTTACAACATTAGCTGTTATCATAGCGCAGTTCAAAAGGGGTCAAGTGAGAATTAGACAGTGCCGAGGCCAAACCCAGAATTAATGAGACGTTTATGCAAATGAGAGGGCTGTTTGGAAATATGGGGAAAAAATTCCATTCAAATCCTCTGCTTTGTCTCACTGATAAGCTCATTACTAAGGCAGCTTGTCATTGGCTGCTTACAGATGATGCAGTTAGATAATGATCGCCCATCACAATGAAGAACAACAGCTCTCACTGTCAGCGTGATGATACTCCCTGACCTGGTCATTAATTCATAATAATATTCACTCATGGATAAGCAGACTTAATACACCAGCAGATCACTTGCTCAATCTCCTTTCACCCCTATGCACATCCTCTAATCTCTGGGAATTTTCTATACAGGTTTTTTAGGAAATATTATTATAGTGTGCTTCAAACTTTGTGGCAGCTTTAGAAAGTTCACTTTCTGCTGTGACAATGGCAAAGATCATTTTAGATTTGAGTTTGAAAGCACTTGACTAGCCCTCACAGAGCCTTGACCTCAACCCCATTTATAATGAACTGGAACGCTGATTGTGAGCCAGACATTATCAACATAACAATTATGTATGGCTGCAATGTTCAGCTGTGCACTGTACTAGTTGGCCTTTCAGTACTCTTTGTACTTTTGGCCATGTGGTATATATTTGATTTAGATTTTATATCTGATAATGCATCAGTTTTGTCCTTATTAATAACCTTATTTTGTGTCTAATCTACATTTGGCACTGTGCAGTAGTCTGTCAGGACAAAGAGGATGACTCACAGTTTATTTAATTCCGTTAATAGTACGGAATAGAGTACGTTATGCTTACGATTTTCTTCATAAGTGCATGTCATGCATTATGTCATTAACTTTCACCAACGTGTATTTAAAGATCCAAGATTGAAAGGCTTTGTCATATGCACAGTAGCTGCAGTGTAGAAATTAGCAATCACAATATTAAGTCCCAAGCTCTTCCAACAATGCAACATAGTTATATACTGTAGGACATAAAACAAAACAAAAAATAGTGCAAGAAGAAACATAGGTGTGATGTTTTGACCTATAAGATGGATTGCGGAAGAAAGCATTTCTCATTGTTGGGTTGAAAGAAATGACCACTAAACTTAAACATAACATTGGATGTATAAAACCTATAAACAGAACTTGAAATCTAGAGAAAAAGGTTTTCATAATATACAATATAATGTCAAAGTATTGGTTTATCATTTCTCTCTCATGTGTTCTGAAAAGACCCCAAATGAACACTGTATGGGGACTATTTACATTACTAAGCACATCATTTAAACAGTACTTAAATAAGTAAAGGATGTATATTCATTTTTCATTTCTTTCTCCATTTGAAAGCCTAAATGTGAGCATTAGTGTCGGTCTAGATTGAGACTGAGCAGTGTGGTGCGATAAGGCTGAAGAGGAATCGCTGAAAATGATTTAACATGAGGAGCTTTGTGTCGAGGCTTCAAAGGCACCTTGTCCACACACATGCTTTTGTACAGCATTTCATCATCTGCTGTTGCATTTGCTTTGTTTCATCTGTCATCCCATGAAGGGGTGATGTATGGATCATGAAAACATGAGTTTCATGTCACTGAAATTAATGGCAAGACTTCAAGACAACACTATAAAATCATCGTTGGTGAACAGAAAAAAGAGTAATGATCCTTGAAATATGTTTCCTACTTTGATCGGGGAAAACAGCTTTTATTTGGTTGTCAAGAGAATTTGGAATGTGTGGCTTTTTGGATGGACAAATGCCCTGATGCATTTCCAATTTAGGCATGTTTATTGTTTATTCTCCCTCTGTCTCAGTGGGTTTGTGCGGCAGATCAACCCCTCCAGCTATCAGCAAGAGATTGACTAAGATGAAAGATGTATCTGCTATAACAGAAGTGTGCCGTGTGGAGGAAATGGCCCGGATGGGAGGGTGTGTCAAGAAGAAGAAGATTAAAGGAATATTATTTTCATTTGATTTGACGAAAAAATCCTGGAGCCGTATTAAATACACTAAGAGCAGCGGAACCCAAAGCCAAACCAACGAGGGTTACAGGAAACACATTATTAGAATTGAGTCAAATTGGAAATAATGTTATTTTCTTAAATGGGTCAAGGTTCTCAAACAATCGCATTCTCACTATCCTGGATAGCATATTTGGTTGCTGACGTGTAAACTCTCGACAACTCTTGTCTAAAAAGGAGGAAAGAAAATGCTAAAATTACAGACATTATAGCCCGTCATTTCTGCATAATCAGACAAGTTTAACATCTGGATTAATTGTACCATGAGTCTGTACGGCTGTCATCAAGATCTATTTACTATTCATTAGTGTTTTGTCTTTTGTGACTCCAATGTATGCAAAAACAATCATAGTAATAGTCATCATCATTTTGACTCGATGTCATGGCTACTCATCAGATCTTTCATCCACATCTCAGACTACAAATCTGTATGTAAAAAGTATGGAGTCATGCCTTGTGAATGATATAGTCTTTTACCAGTTTTTGTTGTTGTTTTGTTTTGCTTTTTTTTGCAAAGAAATTGGTATTGGCTGGATTCAATATTTTTGGAGCTTTACTCAAACCATGACAGAAGTTAGGATATATCTGCCGTTGCTGCATGAGTTTGGACCTTCTTCAAAGGTTTCTTCATTAGTTTTGGCAATTTGTATTTTTTGGTAAATGTTAGGGAAACTTCATGGCCTGCCTTACGACTAACAAGGAGTTTATATTTGACTTAATGTCCAAACGACCCAAAGGAGGCAGAACAAACTTGGCTTGAGGCATTAATTAGACTGTGCTCACCAGAGTGTGATAAGAGCAACAACCACAATTAAGTGTTTAATTGCGACCGACACAACAGCAACAGCTCGCCTTGCATCCATTTTAAAATGTCGACAGGCACTACCATTAGTTCCTTCATTGGTGAAGACTTTTTTAATTTTCCTCAGTTTACACCAACATTCAGGTAAAGATAATTCAGATTATAAAGGGTTGTCTGTTTGGACAGCAGCTCTGACTCTCCACTATCCTTTTCCATGTCTTGTTCCGGCGCGAGACCCTGTCCGTCACAGCCACTGAACTGGTGATTCTGTCGGGTTGCTACAGCTCGTAGACCCAGGAGGCGCTGGCCCTAATATCACGCTCCACAACACGCTCAATACCCCGCAGTTTTCTGGAGAGCTTCACCTCATCCTCGATGCTCTAACGGCGCCTCAATACATGTGTTCGTCTCGCTCACTCACTAAAGATCAAGGTCAGCTGAGGGATTTGCTTACCAGTCCATGTTTTTTAGTGACAGACGAGATGTCATGCTCAAGGATGAAAGTTTCTGCCCCAATGTTTCCCCTCTGATCTCCTTGTGTCTTAAAACATGCTGCTCTAAGTGTGATGTCCGTGCAAAAACCACTGTCACGCTTGAGCGCCTCCTGTTTGAACCGTAAGGCACCAAGTCCCTCCAGCAATCATGTTAAGGCTAATTGAACAAACTTATAATTACAGGAGGATTTTTCAGTCTGTTTCAATTTAGTACAGTCCATTTCCTGCCTCTGATCGATCCACTTTCTTCCTCCAAGTGGCACTGATGACTGTCTGTGAAAACTAAAAGCACCACAGATCCAAACCTTACGACCCGTCGCTTTGGTTTTCTCTCCCTCTCCTCTAAGTAAACACCATCCATCACTTAGGAATAGAGAGATCACCGGGTAGAGAGATATTTTCCTTTTGGCAGATATGGGGTTATAAAGTAATTCTCAATCGAAATCCTTTTGAGGAATGGGAGGATGGTGCAGATATGTCAAGGTATTCTCAATTTTACTTACACTCATGTCCTTTAAACTGAGGAAAGCACTTCAGAATCTGGCATATACTTTACGGTTCAGATGAGTTCACCAAAAATACAAAGTTTCCTCACGTACTTCCATCTAGCCTGGCTTACGTTTTGACAAATATATCCCTGAGGTTTTTAACGTGTACTTCAATACTCCCTTTTCAGGATCTGCACATCTCTTTACAGTGACCCATGTTGATGATTTACATTTATAAGGTAAATGTTAAGAAAATCTCACTCGTCACCGGCTTGATCTTCAATATCAGGATACATGTATTTATTATCCTTGCAAGAATGGAAGTAGTCATCACATGCAGAGGTTGCATGGGACAAATAGTTCCCAGAACAGTGTCCTCACATACCTTAAATACAAGAGTATCACAGTCACAAGATGGAAGAATACCGGTTCAAAGCAGGCAGCAACAGAAAAATGAGCAGAATCCTGCAGAGTGTGTGTCATCCGTGGGTTCATGTCAAACCCCGCCAGCTTCCATCTGCTGGGATGTCCTATATTTATCCTCCCTTGAAATGTCTGTCTGGGCATGTGTCTTTCTCTCCATTTGGGTTGGCTTATTTGAATGGCCACCTTTCTCTGCTGACCTAAAATACACTCTGCCCCTGAATTTCAGCAAGAATGTAGCCAATCAGTAAACAGAATCCTGTGACTCCTGTTACATGTATGTTACAAAAAACGTCAAACACATTGGACAGTATGCGCAGTGACTAATTATAGGCTTTTCTAATGCTCGCGGACATGGGCAGATGATGCATTTTGATGACCAAATCAGACACTTGCAACATGTGGAAGCGGAAACTGCATTAGCCCTAAAAATATATGGGATATTTACTAATTCAAGTAAAAAATTAAGAAATTCGAATCAAGCAATTTGTCTAGTAAACAAAACCATCGGCAGTGCAGATAAGACAACTCAACATGCAAATAAGACTGATTAATTTATTTTAAATAAACAACTTTTAATTAGGTAGTTAAAAATGAAATGTTATTTTTTGAAATAATAACAAGCAGTGTCTCTTTAGATTATTAATGCATTAAAAAAAGATTAAATTACATGTTTAACTTGAGTGAAAGCCAGAAACTCTGCAGTTATAGCACATTATGTATCAATGAAGCACCAGTGAGGATATCATCTTGCTGTGGTTATGGGGATAATGTGCCTCTCTGATTCTAGCAAGCTATTACCGTATGTGTAAATAATACTCGCTAAATGGAAGCTAAACACTACTATCTCTAGGAATCCCTTAAGAGCTGATCCCTTATCAGTGCCATTAGGTGTCTCTGAAGGAGGACGGTAAGAAAGTCAGATTTAACTGTCCGGCTGATACACATCATTTCACAAATAGGCAGTTACTGCTTGCTTGGAATTCAGAAGCTACACAGCTGTTTTAGGGGTTATTGATATCAGACATTTGTCTTTCAATGATTTAGTCCTAATGCTGACACAGGGCACAGATCTCCATGCTGATCCATGAGGGTGGGCTTTTACTGAATAAATAATAAATAAAGCTAAATAAGTTTAGGAGAATCCAGTGTTCTCATGGAAGATGAACAAATTGAATTACAATACAATAGTTGTACCCTTTAAACCTGTGAAATTAGAATGTTGCAAGGATGAGCCAGAGGAAACTTGAATACCAAAAATCAGCTTAAGAGACTGTTGTTTTATCTTCTCAAGTCTGACCTTGCTTTATAATTTAAGAATAAGTAACACCGCTAGGCTGTATTTCATTACAAGGGTGGCTGGGCAGAGACGAGGAGCCGCTCTGACAAAAGACCAGAATATTCACAAAAGACAATGTCGGCCAAAAAACAAGATGGCCAGGCGCAACTCCTTGTTACTGTTTCTTAGCTATTGAACATTTAGGCAGACTATCATACCACATATGCTTTTTAAAGACTTGTGGCAATGGAGACACTGCATATTTTTCCAGCCAAATGACCTGCCAAAAGTAGAGAGAATCTGGCAGCAGATGATGTGAATACAAAGTTAGAGTAAGTGTGCATTGAAATAAATAGGATCATGTGAGTATAAAATGGTGACATAGGATTGTAGAGTGGCTCAATAAAAGCAGCAAAATCCTTAATATCATTTGAAAGCTAATTAAATCACCATATCAGGAATAGTAATACACCTTAAATGACTCCCTTATCACCTGACACTGCCAAATGATTTGCGACCATTTTTCACAGGGAGGCTTTGCTGAGCACACATGCTCTATTTCAACACAAGTTGCATACGATTACATGGCAGCACTTCGCTCTTTCTCTCAGTATTTGCCCCTGAGCAAGGACAATTATGATGGTAGGCATGACTACCAATATAAGCTCTCATATGAAATGTCATCATCTCACATCAGCTGTACTGGACCATAAAGGACGCTGGGGTGAAATAGCATCCATTTTCTATCAATATTCAGAGAGTGCATCAACTGACACGTAACTGCTGAACCTTCCTGAGTTAAATGTGCTGTGTTTATATGTTCAGCCATGTATGCCATCCTCCCTTATTCCATATCAAAATATGTTCAAAAATTCAGTGAGCATAAAACCTGTATGAAAAGGAAATGAGCCAGCTAAAACTACACTCAAACTGGATGATGCAAACTGTATGCATCAGCAAAAAGTCCTGGTGTATCTGGATCATCAGACCCAAACCTGCATGATTTTTAAGTTTTTTTTAAGATTTAAGTGAAAATGTGTGCAATATACAGAACAACCAGTCTTAATTATTTCCGCCTATTCCCATATTATCTAATGTTGCTTTGTGCCTTTGCGTCCGGACCACTTGCACCTAAATCTGAACCCTACTCTGACCCTGTAGCTATAGGTTTAACTAGCTGCTTTTCATGCAGTTTATTATGCAAAATCAACTTTTCCATGTCTTTTATACATAAACATGTGTCCCCTCTGTGTAACGAGATTCTATAAGTTTCAGGAAAAAAGATGTGCTCACTTTTTGTCCTGATCCATCTTTATAAAAATAAAATTAGCTGATCAGATTTTGGCCACACTGTGATGTCATACTGTTTTTTTGCCTTGTGTAAAGGCCCGGACACACCAAGCCGATTTTGGCCGTTGGTGGGCGTCAGGTCGACGATGAGCGTCGACACGCCCTACTCAGATTGGTGTGTCCCGCACCATCGTGTCTTTTCAGCCGTGCCGACACCTTTTCGGCCGAAAACCCCAGTCGGCAAAATAAATCACTCTGATTGGCTGTTCAGCTAGCGAATCAGTGCATGAGAAGTGAAACGGAAGTGAGGGACCCAAACAAACGATTAAGAAGGCAAATCTGAGATTTCATTTAACTCCAGCTCTCGACACAGGTTCGGGAAAGCCCCATGAGCTTCTCGTTGTAGAGTGAAAATGGAACGCACACGCTATTTGTTGTTTGTTTATATCACGCAGTCTGTTCTTCTTCTCTCGGTTATCATGGAGTCTGTCTTCCGGTTGTTGCCTCTTTTGAATGACAAATTCACACTACCGCCGCCTGCTGGTAAGGAGAGTTATTGCCACTCACGCATGCGCAGTTCGTACGTGCTTCTTGGCCGTCGGCTGAAGTCTTTGCGGTGTGTTCCAGTGCGAAACATGGCCAAGACGCAGGAGACGTGAGGCGACACAACAGTCGGGGTCCGTCTGTGTCAGTCCTTTGGTGTCAGCTTGGTGTGTCCGGGCTTTAACCATTAGCCAATAACCCAACACAGTCTCACTCCCTGATAGTCCAATAGCGATGCTTGGTCAGGGTCCTGTGTTGCATAACCAACCAAGGTTACCCCCGCCCACCTTATCACCTGAATCTCCTCCTAGAGCACCATTGTGTTTATTTTAACAAAATATCTCGCAGAAGGGCATGGGGAGTGGCTCCTTATTTTCATCTAAAGTAAAAGACAGAGAATCAGCTGAAAAACAGAGGGGTTTATGGGATGCTACAATGCATGATCTTTTTGTTTTATTCCAGCTAAACACTTCCAAGACATGTTTTGTATAAATCTGAGAACTATAATATATAGATGAAAAAGAGTATACTAGGGGACCTTTTTAATAGCAACAAATACACTACATGTCAAGTTTAGCAGACTCAATATAGTACACAGATACATTTGTCCAAATTGTAATTTTATTTTAATTTTGAAATGATATGACCTCATCCACCATTTCATAACGCACTCATTGACAATGACAACTGTAGTACCCTCTTGGGTACAAGGGCCTCTAGTAAGAAAGGCTCTTGTACAGAAATAGCATTTCGGAAATGCACTCCAGAGCTATTTAAATGCTACTTCTATATATGTACTCATGTCATATTGAAAAGATGACACCAAGCGATTTTAAATAATGCAAAAAGCATTGCTTAAAGAGCCTGTGACAGCATCCCAACAACTGTTGTGCAATGAAATATTGGGCTACTAGTCATCCTGAACCGTCAGTTTAAAAAAGAAAAAGCGATACCGTTCCGTTAAATATCAATAATTTCGAACATCGCGGGGAAATTCCTTCGACTCATTTTGAAGTTTTGGGGGAAGCCGGAAGTGACGTCAATGCGGGAACGCTTCACTGTGCGGCGAGAGAGCCAAACACGGACAAAGTGTGTTGTCATGCGTATAAATGGTGAATTACTGAGTTTAGGCACGTTAATAACGTTTTAATGAAGTTGACTACAGTATATTCATATTTGTCAGTGCTTTCATGTCAATTCGGCGAACATAAACATAAATGATCGTGGTGAAGATGATGATTAAATTAGGATTACAAATCGGTAGTGAGAGCTACTGAATTTCCTCCCGTCGGATGTGATATAAAAACAAATCGATTATTTTTGTAGTTGTAAACTCAAGTGGATGAAACTACATGTATTAGTGCTTTCATGTCAATTCGGCGAACATATGATAGATTAAATGATCGTGAGAATGATGATTACAAATCGTTTGTTTGTGCCGGTCTGCATTTCCTGATGAGAAAACAAACCGATGCTTTTTGTAGTTGTAGTACACCAACATGGATTAAACGTGTGTTTTTTTCACCACAATGTTGGGGAAATTAATGGATAAAATGCACGGATTATTATTATTATTATTCCCACTCCGATCGGGACACTAGGTCCACCGTTTCCCCGCAGCGAGGCTCCCCCCGTTGACAGTTTACGTGGGCTGGGTGCAGTCGTGGACTGGCCATCGGGACGAATCCAGATGGGCCGGTACCGAAGTGGGCCGGTCGGATAAGTCACTAGCACATCCCCCATAGGCGACGCGTGAGGCTCAGGTTTGGGAAGGCTAAATAACTTTTTTTACCTGACGCTGCCTGCCTCCGGCGTCTATAGAAAAGAGATCAACTCAGTGTGCGGAGTTTAAATCTCTCAAGTCATATTACAGGATAAAGGAAATACAGTTTAAACTGCCGTAGGCCTATGCAGAGAAGACGCCGACGTGTCGCACTTATCATTCATATTACATCATTAATCAGATCATCGATCATATAATATCATATATTTCCTTATCTGAGTCAGCTTCTCCAGACGTGAACGCGCTCTCAGCTGGAGAGAGAAACCCTGGCTTGATTTACCGACTTGATCACCAGCGTCTTAGGACCGCTTAGCGAGATCTCGTTAGTTAGTTTGTTGTTGTTAGTTAGTTTGTTACTCAAACATATCCAAGGTCTGTTGAACTGGCTTCGTAGTACAGGGCACATGTGGCTGGCAGCGCTAATGTCAAAGACACACACATTGCATTATATTTGTATTTTACCAGGATGCAGTGACACAAATATTTACATTTACTATCAACAGCACCCGCCGCCCCTGACATCCCCCACTCCCCCCGTTGACAATTTACTAGCGGTACCGAAGTGGGCCGGTCGAGAGTCCCGGGATGATTTTTAGTCCCAGTCCACCACTGGCTACATGACCGTATGATCGCCCATATTGACGCACCTAATTCCTAAACTTCTAACAGATACAACATAAACCGATCCTTCAGCCTCATATGAGCTCTCAGACACGTTCAAAATGAAACTGTCTGAGCTGTCATCGCTTGCTGCTGTGTGCGCCATCGTGCGTTTACATGCAGATGCTGGGATCCTGAACGGTGCAGCTGGAGCGCTGTGCCCGCAATGACTTCACACGTAATTTGGCGGGACTTGAAGAATCCCCGAGAAGATCCAGGAAATGGTCAACATTTAAGGGCAGATTAATGGTTATCAAAGTACAAATATCCAAAATCAGTTCAGTAACGGTTTTCAAGGGGACAATATTTACTCAAATTGATGTGTTTGGATGATGGGGGAAACTCGTGTCACAGGCTCTTTAAAGCCAGGAAAAATCATCATTACGTATGTGAACAAAAGAAGAGTTAGATGCTGTTAGAAATTAAAATCAATGTTTTGATAGCATAATGTACCTTAAACATACGGTCAGTTTAAATGCTATTTTATTCTGGAAAAAACCGGAAGTTCTCAATACCAAGCTTTTATTCTGAAAATCCTTCATGACGACATCCGGGACTACCGTCCATTAGTATCATTGAAGTGGCTATTGACGCCGTTAACATGTATTACATATAAAGTTATGAAAAAGATAAAATAGTTACGGCATATATTTAGTGATTTTAATGTTAACAGATCATTGATGCAATAACATTTTGACCCAATTTGCCTGACTTGACACATGGAATAAAACATGGGCGTAGGAAGCATCCTCAATGTGGGTGACACAATTTAACAGGGGGTGTGGGCAGGTGGTGGACCTCACCTTCTCTAGGGGGGTCCGGGGGCAAGCTCCCCGGGAAGATTTTTTTTTAAATGTTGAAGTCAAATGCATCAATCTGGTCCATTTTGAGAGCAAAATTAGGGACTAAATCTATGGCAGTCAGTAGGGGCTTTGACTGTGAGCCGTAGGGTCGCCGGTTCAAGTCCCCGACCAGACCTATTTGGAGTGTGGACTTCTACTTGGAGAGGTCCCAGTTCACCTCCTGCCGTGGTGCCCTTGAGCAAGGCACCGGACATCTCCCTTCCCCCCTCACTCCCATTGCTCCGCGGGCGCTGTACAATAGCTGCCCACTGCTCCTAGTACTAGACTCCTACTAGGATGGGTTAAAAGCAGAGAACACATTTCACTGTGTGTGCTGTGTGCTCTGCATGTGTGACCATTAAAGAGGGTTTCATCCCTCCCAATTCTTCTTCAACACCCATATAAAACAGAACTGTAAACAGATTAACTTTTTCTTTCAACATTTATTTGAACAGCAAGTGGAGGAAAAAGTGACTGCACCCAAAACAATAAACCTGCTAGCTAACTAGCCTAAACTCAGTAACAGAATGTGGGCAACACGTTCTTCTCCACAGCCGCGCGACCTCTGAGTCAGACGTCACTTCCCCCTTTTCTATCCTACGGGTACAGCCGTACAGCCACTCCCCCTGAACCCTGTTGTAACAACATAATAAACGTTTTGAGGATACAGCTTGGGATGTGAGGACATGGCTTAGAAAGGGCGTGTCGCCTTCTGTCCTGCCAGTGTTGGCAGGACATTAATTAAAATGTCGAACTCGGACTTCATTTTAAGGACATTTCAGCCAGGGGTGTAGAGCTATATTTGTTTACGCACCGGATTGGCAAAACAGGAGAGTGTGTGCACCAGTCTGCCTTGATCTATGTATTCATGTCTGTGACTCTCACAGTATCTGCTGCCCGCAGCTGTTTTATAGAAGGAAAACCTCCTTCACTTCATGAAATCTCTGCAGCACCAGGAGGCAGTGGGAGGGTTAACTCAGCCTCTGAGAAGAGGAGCGTGCAGTGCCTTTCACGTACCGCCTTTCAAGCACCGCCTTTCACGCACCGCCTTCACTGTGTTTACCTTCAGAATCATTAGAAAGGCTAAAGAGCGGTGTGGCTGATGTGTTTTAATCACACACACCTCTACACACACACACACACACACACACACACACGATTTAAATGCAGACTTTTGTTCCTCCATGTTACGTTGTTATTGTTTCACTGAGCGGACCCGCACATTTTTTTCAAACGCTCCCCTTTTTGGTCCATCTGTGCAGTTTTGTGCGCTGTGATGATTCGGCTGTACCTTTAGTAATGAATATTAAATGTTGTGAGGAAATCTTTCCACCAATAATTCCAATAAGTAATCCAAAATGTATTCACTTCAGGTTTACGAAAGTAACTGTAATCAGAGTACTCGTTTTTCAAATGTAACGCAAGCTGAATACAGTTACTTGATTTTTGTATTCTGATTACGTAACACTGTTACATGTATTCTGTTACAACCCAACACTGGCCACACCCCACTGGGCTGGGCCGGAACACTTACAAATGTGGGCCGGTAGGATTTAGGCAATAAACTTTATAACTTCTTCTTTTTTTTTTTTTGGCCCTCCGGCCCACACACAGCACCGGCCCACCGGGGTAACTCCCGGTATTCCCAATGGCCCTGCTCCCACCTAAATAGCAACAGTTAACCAATAGTGGACTATAAAGTCAATTATTACGTAGATAGGTTTATAGCTTATGCGTAAGGGTTCCTAACTTTAAGTGATGATATCAATAAGATAAAGCCCATTTTTCATAGTAAACTAGATAGAAATGTTATTATTTTAAACTAAGTGTTGTTTTGGCTTGTATTTCAGGTTTTAGAATACCACACCAGTGGTTTCCTTTGTTACAGTTCGTTTAAAGATCACCCCACCATTGTTTAAACTCCTCTCTGAGAGCCACATGGTCTACTTTCAAATCTCTTTGTCTACAGGTCAGAGTTTGAAATAAACGGGTGCCATCTTGTTTCAAACTAGACTGTATATTCAAACACCAATTTGTTGAAGCTAACACAAGTTGTGACATTTGCATAATTTCATACACTTCGGTATGCACTGTACACACTAGATTTAGATCATCACCAGATTTCTATTTTCATATTTCAAAAGTCAAAACCATACACTGTACAATTTTTATTTTTAACATTTCTGATTTTAAAATTTGCATAATTTTTATCTTTTAACTTACTTTATTAATTTTTTTACATTTTTTTTAATCCTAATAAAAAAAAAAAATTAAACTTAAAAGAAAAAAAAAAACTTAAAAAAAAAATCTTTAACTTAAAAAACAACAACCCAGATTTAAAGTTAAGTTCGGATGACATAGGATATTATTTATCAGGAACGAAGGTGCTAGTCGGAGGATTAGTGTTTCAATCTTTGATAACTTAATAATATTCATTCGAATAGGAAGAGAGCATGTCACCGAAAGAAACTAAGTTGAGACCAGACGCAGAGTCAGGCTCAACTGCAGATATCAAGGAAAGGGTACAAATCAGATCAGATTCTTTAACCTTTCCAAGTAAAAGACAGAAGACATGGAACCAAATAGAGAAACTCTTGGAACAGTGGCAAACAAGAGGACTGATTCCAGCAGATGATCAACCTGGACCAACGAAAGCACATAGAACAGCTGTAATTCACTATGAGAATGGAGAATACCTGCAACAGCAACAAGCATGGATCAAAGCCGGACAACCCCCTTGTTATGGACCTGCTAAAAGCGCTATGAACAAAGCTGAAAAAAGAAAATCTAGAGTTACAAGTCTGGTACTCCATCTAAAATATGTCAGCCACGGATCAACGAACAGCATGTATGTGGTTCAAGGAGCAGAGCTCACGGCAAAGGAAGATAAGAAAGACAAGACAGAAGAAGCTCCACTTATCCAAACTTCAAAGCTCCATCCAAGCTTGACTGATGCGCCTCCTCCCTACATGACAGAAGAACACCTTTTCTTTCAACCCTCAATACAAGCCCCAACTTTTGGTGCTTTAGGAGGAGTATTGGAGTTGGACGGTCTCCCCACAGCTACACGTGTCAAAGACTTGGAGTATGAGGTAAGACTCCTATCTGGTGAGCTCAACAGAAGATTGGAAGAACTCGGCAGAAGAATGGAAGAGGAGCTCAACAGAAAAATGGAAGAACTCAACAAAAGAATGGAAGCACAACTCAAGAGAAGAGAAGGCGAAGGTTCTCCAGACACAACAACAGTAACTGAAGCTGGAAGAACTGCTCAACACTCATGCTACCGGTGATAGCGGCTGGAGAAGGAGGATTGAAATACCAATCATGGACTCACAGAGACATGGAAGCATTAGTGGCAAAGCTACCTCCACTCATCAAAGGAGGTCAGAAGTGGGTGAATGATCTGGAGAGATACACAGCCCAAGACCACCTGTGCTTGGGGGACATGAGGGCCCTGCTTGGACAGATTGAAGGACGACTTGAGGCAAAAGCAATAGATTCTGAGGCCAATTGCACGCACGACTTAGATGACACTCCATTATTGGGCTGCTATTCGTCACATCTACCCGACAATACGCAGTTTAGATGCCCTCAACAGCCTGAGGAAAGGCACGGAGGAAGAAATGCATGCCTTCTTGAAGAGATGTGAAGGAGTGTGGGAGGACTACACTGGAGAACGACATGATCTTTATCCACCTGTTGAAATGTGGTGGAAGAAAGCTGTCATTAAAACCCTTCCCCCATCAGTGCTGGCAAGCCTGGGAAACGTGGTGGGATTAGACACTAAACCCATTGAAGAATGGGGACTACATCTCATTCACCACGATATGAAATACCAAGCAACACAGAGGGAAAATGATGAAGACCACAAAAAACTAGCTAGAAGACTCTTGAAGATACAAATAGCTGAGAAAGATACCGAAGCTAATAAAAACAAGAAAGCGGCAAGGCAAATGGCAGCTACTTCAGAGATGGCCATAGAACCAGAGAGGCAGGGCAGACACCTCCAACAATTCAAGCTCAGGAAGAACCAGAGAATGCAGGGCAGACACCTCAAACAGTTAAATCTCAGTGCCAGAGAATCAGATGCAGAACCGACAACCAGGAGGTTTCCGAGGAGGCAGAAGACGTTTACGCTTTGAGGGATGTTACCATTGTAGCCAAATGGGCCATTGGACCAGAGATTGCCCGCAACTACTAAGGCAACACCCACCACATGCACCAAACAACGGCCCTCCATGTAGTTACCCCAGGGGAGGTTTCCATGATGACAACGGAGGCAGGGGGTCCCAGAGATGTCAAAGACAAACAGGGGTGCCAAACATGACCCAAATGCCACTGACAGCCTGGTATCAACCACAACAATGAGGAAACTCAGAGGGCCAGACCACCAGGTGATGCATCTTCAGCACAAGGGTATTTTGAAAACCAGCTACATTGAACCATATCTGTCAACACAGGAGAAAGAGGTTTAATGTTATTAAAAAAATCGAGAGTAGCATATTGTATTTACATATAAAGCATCCACAGATTAAAAGTACCAGATTAGAACATTTAGCAGACTATTTTTGTAATTATGAGAAGGATAGAGATTACGAGTGATGTTGTTTCCCCACACAGAAAACTATTGTGTCCACATAGCTAGTGCGGTCAAGACGACGGGTTTCCACCCAAAATATGAAGACGGAAACCTAGTACTCGCCCAAGAACTACACCGACTGCAGTTCAAGGGGCGGCGATACACCTGACGTGGAGCTGTTGAGACCTAAAAACAGAAACTCGATTCTGCTGTGGTGAAGTCTGGCTACAAAGGGAGGTGTCCGATAGGGTCGCTTGTCTCAAATCAGTGAAGAAGTCAACAAAAACCCAGCAGAACTAGAGAGTGACTGTTAGCGGGAGAACAGTGACGGAGCGACAGAGACTGGCACAACATTTTCCAGCCAGTACATAGATAGACCGTGGCTGTGTTTAAAGGGGAACTTCATTTATTCTTAGTGGAAGTGTAGTTTTTTTTTAGTCAAACAATTATGTGATTTATGGAGTCAGATTACATTTTTCTCAAACACAATTTTATAATCGGTCTGAAGTATCTGTTTTAAGGCAATGAGCTGCAGATTAAATAACATAACACTGATTGAGAGCTTGGATGAAGAAGTTGTAGGGTTTTTACAACAGTAAAATAATCTTTAGACCCTCTGGGATAATCCAGTCCAGATTTGACGAGTCTAGGAAAAGTGGTTTTAGATCAGGACCTGGTCTAATGTAGTCTAGATTTAAAAAAAAAAAAAGCAGCAAAATCTCCCTTGTTCGTATTTTCACAAATAGAATTAAGGTTTCACAAATCTCAAACTGTGTTATAAAGAATCTTTAGACCCTCTGGGATAATTCAGTCCAGATTTGATGAGTCTAGGTATAGTGGTTTCAGATCAGGACCTGGTCTAATGTGGTCTACATGTGAAAAAAGCACTGAAATCTCACTTTTTGTATTTTCACAAATATAATTAAGGTTTCACAAATCTGAAACTGTGTTATAAAGAATCTTTAGACTCTCTGGGATAATCCAGTCCAGATTTGATGAGTGTAGGTCTAGTGGTTTTAGATCAGGACCTGGTCTAATGTGGTCTACATGTGAAAAAGCACTGAAATCGCACTTTTTGTATTTTCACAAATAGAATTAAGGTTTCACAAATCTCAAACTATGTTATAAAGAATCTTTAAACTCTGTGGGATAATCCAGTCCAGATTTGATGAGTGTAGGTCTAGTGGTTTTAGATCAGGACCTGGTCTAATGTGGTCTACATGTGAAAAAAGCACTGAAATCTCCCTTTTTTTAATTTTCACAAATAGAATAAAGGTTTCACAAATCTCAAACTGGGTTATTTAGACTCTCTGGGATAATCCAGTCCAAATAAATCGGCTATGCAGCGATTTAAGAGGTTCAAACACGGAGGATTGTTCGCTCAGCGCTGTAAATTAAATGTCCCTTAACTGCCGAATCGGATGCTCTGAATCGGAAGCCAACTTCCGCGTCGTGTTATCCTCTTAGGCCCCACGGACCCGGTTCCGGGGCCGAAATCGCGTCATTTGCAGGAAACAACGTCTAAGGAACCTTAATATTTAATAAACTATGAATATTGTATTTCCATATAACGGGAAAAAAACTAATTTAACTGATCTTTTTAATTTTTTTCTTTAAAAAAAACACACAATGCTAACAGTGAGCCTCTGAATTAGCCCCGAGCGAAAAATGCTAACCTATTACTGCACCGAAAATCACTCCTAGCTCCCTTATTACTTATCCTAGCTGCACATCCAACACATCGTTTATGATCGTAAAGACACAGAATCTAACGTTGCTCACCTCAACAGAAAGATACAAACTTGCGACGTTATCAACAAAAACGTACATCAAAACAAGTGGCGCTAGGTACTAACATGCACTAGGCTAACATGGCTTACCTTCGTCTTTGCCTGGTCTAAACTGGTCTTCAATGGCATTACAACGATAAAAACGATGATGTAGTTAATCCATAGGTTAATATCCAATGTGACTGTGTCCCCTTTGAAATGTTCTGATAATCTATAAGCAATAAAACTGCAATTCCGTTATCTGCTGTCTGCTCTGTGCTCCGTGCGCTCTGGGTCCTGCAATTCCTGCTTCCTTACGTAGTAAACAATAAGTAATGTCTGCTGCGTAATGTGCTTACGCTGGCTGGCATTGGCAGTGCACTGCATCCCCATTAAGTAATGGTTGATTAATAAATCCCATTTTATGTTTCATCATACTCTCAGAGTAGTCGTCCGGAAACTTGAAATGTTCGCTGCATAAATGCACCTGTGGATCTTTCGGTTCATGCCGAGCACATTTCGCTAGCCACTGCCTCCGAACGTACTTCCTACGCTTACCCGTTGGCAATAGATGGAACCGAGCATTCCGTGGATTGTTCCTATCCGAATTGTGGCAATGTTTCGCGATACAATGAGGCATATTTCAATAGAATTGTGAGAGTAACTAGTGTAAACAACATGAACAAAGCACATACGTCAATTTGTCCTCGACACCAAACGCATAGTTCACGTCACTTCCGGTAAAATAAGTCATGTGACTCGTCAAAATGGCGCCGCCCACAGGGTTGATGTTATTTCGGTAATTAATCAGTTTAAAATCACTGTTAACCTCATCGGATTAAAAAAAAAAAAAGAAAAGACTGGCAGAGACTGGTCTGTTTTATCGGATGATAATTATTTAAAAATGCGTGTCATGAGCATTGCCTCCCTTTAACAATAGGTCTCATAACGACAAAAGGTATGCCAAAGCTTGGGCCTTCTCCAAGGAGGGAGTGGTCCAGTTTTAGATATTAGACGAATAGAAGTGATGAATATGTCAGAACTCTGAGTAATATTATCCAAGTTTTGTCTACACAAGCTAGGAATACCACAGAGATACCAGACGAGACACCAGAAGAGACTCCTGTTCGGCCAGGTGATTGGGTGAGGGTGAAAGTTCACAAAAGACAGTGAGCTGGTCAGAACCGTGAGAAGTTGTAACGAACTTCACACGCACTCCAGTTTAAAGGTAAAGAAAAAGGAGCAAATTGACAACACCTCACACATTGTCACCCTTCACTGGCAACTTCCAGAAAATTATTGGGAGTTAGGACCGATTTGGCAGAGCTGGAACAAAACAATAAATAGAAATAAGATAAAGATTTTATAGATTGTACACTAAAGTGAAAACCTATTTTTAGTTTTACACCTGAAAAAGAGTCACATTTTTGTATACGTTATTTTTGTACTCATCAGTTAAATTCTGTAACTGACACAACCATGGAGAAAATAGAGATGATGTCAAGAACAAAGCCAAAGCAATTGTGGGGTCCCCTAGGGATAAGAGTCAGAATAGCATTGTTGATTGTGCTCATTACACTTGGCACTTTTCTGGTTGGATGGGGAGTACAATATCAAGTAAGACATGGATCCATTAGTTCACTCATAGAGAATGCCCACATCACTAACAAAACTCCAGCTGTGTTTCAGAGACTTTCACTTATCCCCAGAGCCAAAAGATCAGCTGAGCAACAAGAGGAGGAGTTAGAAATACTCGGCCCCAAAGGTGAGGCGGTTATAATCAAGATGATTCACCCCCCCCTATATGCAGTTCTTGTATCAAATGATGAGATGGGTTTAAGTGATCGGGATATGTAAGTGATGGGGATTTACAGATTAGGGGAATCTCCAAATATACTGGATCCATGTTTTACTCTGTACCAGAAACACCCGGTGTTAAATTTATGAACAACCGACCGGTGACCTATCTGAGCACAATTATTGAAAATGATTACAGTAGAAACAGGCTACTAACCCACAAGTACAGCTTTGTACGTACAAACTCTATGAACAAAATTCCACAGCAGATAGTAGCGACATTGCAGATATGTCCAGTCACAAAAGTTACTTATGTTCTAAATAACAGTGAGATTTAAAGCGATGGAGAAAATATGGGGACTTTTTTTTATAGTGTGTGAAATATGTGGTGCTTGAAATATGTAGGTATTTCAATTTATAGAAGAAAATGGTTTCCTGAATGCGTTATTTGGAGTAAACATATTACAGTGGGTGAAAGCAATGTTTAGGGATACGGTAAAACCATTAGTAGACATGAATTGTGTTGACATTTAACACTAGAACAGATAGTAAGATTAGGAAAATAGAGTGGAAAGGGTTGGATTTATATTACCTCAGTGTGTTAGAATTAACTATAGGTAATACGTCCCGAGATCTCTCTCTCTCTCTCTCTGCCTGTCAGAAAGCTACGACCCCATCTTCCAAGCAGACAAAATACCTCACCACGGAAGACTCCTCCTTCTCCATCGAACAGACAGAGAAGCAGAGCTGAACCAACAACTCCAAGACTGCATCCAGAACCATCTCCACCTGAGGCATCCAGAACCAAAACCAGGTGACATAAAAAGGCACACTCTCATCGGTCCCCCACAGGACATGAAGTTCCAAGCTGAGCCACGAGATTTGGCACAAGAGCAGAGTGTGGGACATGAGAGCGGAATACGCCCTCCATGCAACAGCGAAGAGACTGTAAAGGAGGAGATGAAAAGCAAAGCAGTTGGGCCACTGGAAAGAGTTACAGCGGAAGGATCCAAGAGCGGATGGACTGAGGAGAAGGTGGACGGAGGAGAGGACAGGACGGAGGAGTTGGCATGGTCCATGCAGAATGTGAGGGGGTCGTGGCTTGACAACCAGAGGGGGAGAGAAGGAAAACGGGAGTGAGTGAGTTTACACATAAACACACTTATTCACCAACGAGAAATACGTAAAGAAAAAGATTTATTAGCAATGAATTAATCAATTGGTAAATTTATAAAGTAAGAAAGAGGAAACTATTAAATAATCCTAAAAACACACTGAGGGTAGAACATATTATTCAATCTTTTCATCATATAAACAAATTATTCTTTAAGAGATTCCAATTCATGTGCAAATTTGGGGAAGATTTAATTTGTTACAATATAGATCTACAGTTTAAAGGGATAGTTTTAGTAACCACTCTATAAAAGCAGTCAAATCTTTATTTGTATGGAAAATGTTAACGGTAGAGATAGTACCAAGCCAAAGATAATATTCAAATCTAAGTATTGATTTCACCATTGTATCATGGTTATTACCTCAGGAGAACTGTTAAGGTGGAAACAACATTTGTTTGTCGTCCAAGATGTAGAGTTTTTTTAAAAGACACTGGGCAAAGAGCGATTGCAAATTTTTATTTTGAAAAACTAATATAATTGGGAGTAATACAGTAATAGGCCTTGGTGCATATTTTTGACAACAAATATCGTTCAGGGAGAAGGGGTCGCTCAACCCACCCTGCAGATGTTTTAAATCATCCGGGACTACCGTCCATTAGTATCATTAAAGTGGCTATTGACGCCGTTAACATGTATTACATATAAAGTTATGAAAGAGATAAGGAGGAGAAAAGGCATGTAGAAGTAAGCAATGAATGTAAAATGTCGAAATCCTCCGTTTAACGCAATATCGGACACAGAAGAACGAGGGGGAAGTCTCCTACGTCACCACAGCCCCCAGAGAGGAGGAGCAAACAGCCAGCAAGCGGGAAGGACGAATGCTTGTGGGCTCTCTTCTACTCGGCCGACCACTGCGAGAGGAAGCTGCAGCCTTTCTCTCCTCACTGAACAATCTTCTGCTTGTAACATTACCTTTTTATTAATTAAAGTACCCATTTGAAACTTCTCAGAGACTCCATTTAGTCTCCTTTTTAAAAGCTTCTCTCCTGGACGCGAGAATAACGAACACAGTTATCAATGCCCAGTAGGGAAGTAGCATTACTGGGTTCACTGGTCTGAAATCTAATGCGAGCTTTGACTGGAAGTAGTATTGTGTTGATAGAGGAATTCTGTGTGTGAGCATGCATCTGTTTACATTTAAATCTGCACAAAGATTCAATATCAAAGTGAAGCCGATGTCTGGATAAATGAGGCAATTATTTTCATATTCTCCACTGAGATTAATTTGCACTGTATGCTAACTAGGGCTAACAGCAGATACAAATGAATGAATATTAAGAGCCTACGCGATCTGACACAGCATCTTAATTCTAGATTTGGAGAGGAGGACTATATTTAAACTTTGTCAAGAAAACCCAGGTCATGTGTTTTAACTTTTTTAAGTTAATGCCAAGAATGAATCAAATGGCTATGTATGTGAAAAGGCTTACTCTAAGTGTTTATCTCAAATGTATGACCCACCTTTGCAGTTCTCCTCAACTCTATGGAGTGTTTTAGCATCTTTCAGCGAATTGTTTTTGATTGAAGTGCCACACATTGTTTTGTTTCGCTTAACTCTTAACACTCTTTTAGTGTATTTGTCGCACTGCAGCTTTTTTTTTTTAGGGGTAACAAATATTTAAAACATATATTTTAATCTCTTTTTAAAACATTGATAAATTAGCTTTTGTCTCTTCTAGATTAACGTTTCCAATCTTGGCATTTCATATTTTCTTTTACTAGTCACAATATTTGAGTGCGTTTTGTTGTATTACTGCTTGTTTGTTTAGGCTTTTCTGATGTTTATTAGTACTTTGCAAGGAACATTTTCTGTACAAGGAACAGTTTTCATTATAAAGCTAGTTCCTGACTCCTTGCAGTTCTCCTACTTTTGACCAAGATTTCCGATAATGAAAAATTAATTACATGCGTTTGATTCAGCCTTATTCAATAAAGTGAGATAAATATCTGCCTGTTAAAACCCCTTTAGCATTTAAGCAATACTGTAAAAGTACAATTAAGTATTATTTTCTAAATCCACAGCAGCAATAGGTTATATCTCTCACAGGCTCCGCCCTCTACTGGACTCTATGGGTACTACCTTACCCTGCGAGCATTCTCCCACTGAGACTTCTATAGACGTAGCCTTGGGCGGGCCTACCTGAATGCGCGCGCATCACACCGTATAAAAGGAGGCCTCGCCTCCTGACTATCATCCTTTTCTCTTCAGCAGCGGAAGTGATTCCACGAGAGACTGAAAGACGTTTGAAAGAAGAAGAAAGAGTTATCATACCTCCAGGGAGTCGCCAGTGCTAGAGACCCGGGCCTGTCCTTCGTGCCCTGGCTGAAATAGCGGGCGCCGATCCCCACCACCTTTGCTTCGAGTGTTTGGGGGACCAGGATATGGCCGAGGCGGTGCCATTCACGTTCGCCATTCCTTCCGGGTCTGGCGTCCATGGAAGTCCACCGTCCAGGGCTGTACTCTCCCTGGATGATGATCATGGCGGCGGGTGTGTGGGCTACTCACTCATTGCTAGAGATGCCCCCGCCTCACCAGGTCAGAGCGATTATTGGGCCGCAAGGCCGAATAAGTAGCTTGGTCCACGGGCCTTGCCCCAGGCCCGGTTCCCCCGGGGACCGGTGCTCGGTGGCTTCACATGATATAGGGTCGACCCTACTTCATCACAGGCCGCCGCCGCTGCCCGCCATGTGATGTCCCTGGGATATCACGCCGCGTGGCACTTTCCAAAGAGGATCGTGTTGATCTCCTGGGAGCCCCCGTGTTTACGGAAGGGCTCTTTGGATCGATCTCCTTGCTCATGGGATGAGGAGTAGTCGCAGCGTGGCTGCTTCTTGCCCATCCCCAGAGGAAGAAACACTGTCATACACTCCGGACCCCGCCCCTGCTGTAAACCCCAGTATAGGGAGCCAGCAGGTGGGCGTGTGCACGTGAGTAGAATAAACCGAGTGCTGTCAAAGCACTGTGCGGGTTCAAGAGACGCTATTGCCGGCATGCTGTTGTCAGAAAACACACCTTGCCTGGTATAATAGCTCCGATTAATGCATTCCACCGTTGCAATGGGAAATACAGCGTTAATACGTGGGCGCGCGGCCCTCGTGAGAGTGGCCGCGGTGCGTTCAGGGACCCCCGCAGGAGAACGGTGGTTTACGTTTGTAAACTCTAGTTCTGGAGTGAGGTGTGTGTGTGGGAAAAATGCATTCAGTAAAGACTATTGCATTTATCCCAGAGTAAGAGTTATTTCTCTCCACAATTCCACTTTTCCCCATGAATAATGACCGTTTCAAAGAGACGGCATTGTGACGGCGCGCGCGGCCCCCCTCCCCCGAGGGCGGGCCACGGTGCGTTCAAAGACCTCAGTAGAGAGGTGAGACCAAGGGAAAGGTGAGATCCCGTGCCCGCGGCGCCCTCCACCTCTTCGGCCCACCCTTTGGAACCGGCGTGCCGGCACTCACAGGGATGGGCTTTACGGATCTGACTGGCGGGGGGAGAACATCTCTCCGCCCGGGAAGAGGGGGCGAATCCCGCCTCTTCCCTGTATAATGCACAGATCACTACGTTTTCTAATAAGAATGAGGTTGATCTGTATCCAAATATAAGTGTCTTTTGTTTCCACAAAGGCTACACTTACACACAATGTTAACCGTACAAATTCCCCATTCGCTGCCCCAGCTGTAGCTCCTGTAAAGGAGGTGGCTAGTGGGCATGCGCAGATGACAGGGATGAACCGCAGGGAGTGCTATCTAAAGGAGAGCACTATGCGGGTACAGGGATATTATGGCCGGCGTATTACTGTCAGGGAACACACTACGCCTAGAGCAAAGACTCCAATGCAGTTACCGTAGGGGTAAAGGCTGCATTATGGCGGAGCCCGCACTCATACAAGAGCGCGTGGCGGTGCGTTCAGGGACCTTAGTAAATAATCGGCCCTTTCTGTGTCAACCCTCCATGGGCAAATCTTCCCTTCGCGGGGAGTTTTGCGGCAGAACGGGTCACCAGAGAGTATCACAGCTTTATAGCTGCGGCCCCACAGCTGAGGGCTTGTCCATTAACACAATGTTCTGGGGAATGGAAACTCAGCTGTGTGCTAACAAGGAGGAGGGACAGGACGCTGAAACGGGGTCATTCACTCCAGTTTTGCAGCGTCCCACTGTACCTCATGTCTATACACTGTACCACTGTATCACATGGACCACTGTCTTGTGGGTGTCCCACACCCACCTCTTTTATGGGCATGCAAGAGGTAAATCTGTCCTCCCAGGAGGAGATGTGTTTCCTCTCAGCAGAGATTCAGGCTCTGGTGCAGAAACAGGCTGTGTCTGTTGTGCACCCTCAGCACAGAGAAAATTATCTTTATTACATTACATTACATTACATTGCATTTAGCTGACGCTTTTATCCAAAGCGACTTACAATAAGTGCGTTCGACCAACAAAATACAACTTGAAGAAAACAGAATCATATAAGTACATCAGGTTTCATAGAGCAAAAACATTTCAAGTGCTACTCAACTGGCTTTAGATAAGCCAGTCCTGTATTAGTATAAAAGTGCTTCGTTAATAGTTCTATCGCTCGAAGTGGAGTCGAAAGAGATGAGTTTTCAGTTTGCGCCGGAAGATGTGCAAGCTATCTGCCGTCCTGATGTCAATGGGGAGCTCATTCCACCATCCTGGAGCCAGGACAGCAAACCCACGTGTTTTCGCCGATGGGAACTTGGGTCCCCCTCGCAGCGAGGGCGCAGCGAGTCGTTTGGCTGATGCAGAGCGTAGTGCACGCGCTGGGGTGTACGGTTTAACCATGTCCTGGATGTACGAAGGGCCAGATCCATTCGCAGCATGGTAAGCAAGTACCAGTGTCTTGAAGTGGATTCTAGCAGTTACCGGAAGCCAGTGAAGGGAGCGGAGGAGCGGAGTAGTGTGCCATGTACTTCCTGGTTCTCAGGAAGACAGGGGAATTCAGACCTATTCTAGATCCCAGCAGCCTGAATCGCCACATTTCCTGCAGGAAATTCCGCATGTTAACTATGAAACAGTTACTGGGGCTTGTGCAGCCAGGCGATTGGTTCACCACCATCGACCTGAAAGACGCGTACTTTCATGTAGAAATTGCTCCAGAGCACAGAAAGTGTCTGCGTTTTGCCTTCCAGGGGATAGCCTACGAGTACAACAGACTACCGTTGGGCTATTCCCTATCCCCACGCACGTTCAGTAAATGTGTGACCACAGCGCTTCAACCGCTGCGCGCCCACGGCATGAGTTTCCTTTTACTAGACGACCTCATAGTCATGGCTGGGTCCCGGGAACAGGCAATGTTTTGCACAGCACAATTGATCACACACCTAACCAAATTAGACTTTGCGATCAATTGAAAAAAGAGCACCCCCATACCTCACCAACAGGCGTTGTAGTTGGGAGTGGTGCTCGATGCAGGCGCGCTACGCGCCACCCTGTCAGAGAGCAGAAGTGCGTCCCTTCTCCGGGCGGTTCACAGGCTGCGACAGGGGGCGACAGTGACAGCTTTAACTGTCATGCAGACTTTGAGTCTCATGGCGGCTGCTCACATTGTGGTCCCGCTGGGGTTACTGCATATGCGCCGCCTGCAGAGGTGGTTCTCCAGCCTGCGTTTGGATCCAAAGAGGGACAAACGGCGGCTGGTGACCATCCCCCCCTCAGTGGAGGGCAACCTCCGGTTTTGGGGGTCCCCGGATCACCTCCGGAGGGGGTCTCCACTGGGACGGATGACCTCCTACATCACAGTGTTCACGGACGCATCCAGAACAGGATGGGGAGGGACCTGCCTGAAGAGGGCTATAGGTGGGCGCTGGGCTCTAACAGAGTTTCGACACAGCAACCTCCTAGAGCTACAGGCGGTAGTGTTAGTCCTCCAGCATTTCATGCCCCTAATTCAAGGGAGACATGTAATGGTCAGGAGCGACAACAGCACCACAGTGGCTTATATCAACAGGAAGGGCGGAGTCCACTCCGCCGCCTTGTTGACCACAGCGGAGAGGCTGTGGTTATGGGCTTCAGAGGTGGTGTTAGCCCTGAGAGCCCTCCATATCCCGGGACTGGAGAACAGGGGGGCCGACCTCATGTCGAGGGGCGGCCCCCTGCCAGGCGAATGGACGCTTCACCCGGAGGTAGTGAAGCAGATCTGGGCCCAGTTCGGGAGAGCGGAAGTGGATCTGTTCGCCAGCCGGCGCAACAACCACTGTGCCCTGTGGTTCTCCATGGCCCTGGGCGACGACCTGCCCTTGGGGGTGGACACGTTTGCACACGAGCCATGGCCAAGGACGCTGCTATACGCCTTTCCACCGCTGCGTCTCATTCTCCCTCTCCTGGGGAGAGTGAGGCGAGAACGTCTGTCAGTCATCCTAGTGGCTCCGGACCGCGTCGGGGCGCCGTGGTACTCAGAGATGACACAGATGAAGGTGGGCCAGCCCTGGGCGGTTCCCCAGTTCTGGGGGGAGATGTCTCAAGAGGCAGGTGCAATCGGGGCGTTACCCACTCTCGGCCAACCTCTCCAGGGTTGGCTCCTGAGAGGGACAGGCTGAGACAGGTTGGATTGTCTGACAGTGTTATTCAGTCTATCCAGGCAGCTAGAGCTGGATCCACCACAGGCCAAGGTGGCTAGGATTCCAGCGATGGTGTGAGGAGAGGAGAATAGAGCCCCTATCTTGTGAGTTAGGCTCTATTTTTTCCTTCTTACAGTTACTGGTGGACAGAGGGCTTGCGCATTTAACAGTGAAAGTGTATGCAGCAGCCATCTCGTCCTGCCATGAGGGATTTGGCGGCAGGTCAGCCTTTAGTCAACCACTGATGTTGCGGTTTTTACAGGGGGTCAGGTGGCTGCGCTGAGTAGTGCACGCCTCCACCCCACAGTGGGACCTGCCCCTAGTGCTCGGAGCTCTGGTCTTAGAACCATTTGAGCCTCTGGAGCTCTCCTCCCTAAAAGCACTGTTGTTGAAGACAGCTTTGCTTCTTGCCTTAACGTCAGCCAAAAGAGTGTCCGAGTTAACCGCTCTGTCGGTGCACCCGAGCTGTTTACGGATTTGGGGTGACCGGAGCGGAGCGACACTCAGACCGAACCCCTCCTTTGTGCCCAAGAGCCTAAGGAGAGCGTTCAGGTCAAGGGCTATTCAGTTAGGGGGTTTTAGTCTTCCCCCCCATGGTGGGGACAGGGAAGCTAAACTGCACCTCCTCTGCCTGGTGCATGCGCTAGCATGTTATGTGGAGCGCACGGTTGCCCTTAGACGCACCGAACAGCTGTTCGTGTGCTTCGGGGGCGGGGTGATCGGGAAAGCTCTGTCCAAGAAACGCCTGGCAGGCTGGCTCTGCGAGTGCATTGCACATGCCTACGGACAGGCAGGGAGAGCCTGCCCCACGGGGGCTCGTGCGCACTCCACACGGGCTGTAGCTGTGTCAACAGCCTTATTCAACGGTGTGAGTGTGGAGGATATATGCACAGCGGCGTCTTGGTCGACGCCAGGCCCCTTCATAAGGTTTTATCTCTTGGACATGTCAGGCTCTTTCTCCTCGTCTGTAATTGCGGGGGCACCACAGGACTGGTAGGTGGGGGGGGGGTTGTGGGTCAGTTGGCATCTGACCCCCTCCCCGGACGTAATGCGCCTTCGCTGTTCTCGGGCCCCGGGATGGGCGAGGGGCGCGCTGGGCCCTTACAGGGCTAGAGGGCTGCTCTCCTCCTGTCGAGAGGCAGGAGGGGGGTAGCTCTCTGGCGCTCTCCCTGTTATCCTTAGGGATTCAGGGAGGCAGGCGTGTAGTAATTCGAGGGGGCTCTCCCCATCCGTCTATGGGCGGGGGGGGGGGTCCCCCGGCACTGTTTTTTGAGAACACTTTCTGCGAGGTAAGCGCAGCAGGGTGTGCTCCGTCAGCCACAGCCCAGATTTCTCCTTGGTTACAACCGGGTTAAAGGAGAATGTGGGGCAGCAGCTGCTGACCAGAAAAGCCGGTCAGGGGCAGTAGGGTGGAATGTTGTTGGATGACAGTGCGCGTATACATCGGGGCTCCACCCACTGTACCCATAGAGTCCAGTAGAGGGCGGAGCCTGTGAGAGATATAACGTTGGGTTACGTATTATAACCCTTGTTATATTAGCACAGGCGGAGCCCTCTACTCAGGGCACTGTCTGTCCTATTCCGCTCGCTGAAGAGAGGTGTAGGATGATAGTCAGGAGGCGAGGCCTCCTTTTATACGGTGTGATGCGCGCGCATTCAGGTAGGCCCGCCCAAGGCCGGCTACGTCTATAGAAGTCTCAGTGGGAGAATGCTCGCAGGGTAAGGTAGTACCCATATAGTCCAGTAGAGGGCTCCGCCTGTGCTAATATAACAAGGGTTACAATATGTAACCCAACGTTTCATAACATTAGCTGCCTCCTTTCATCCTACTTGCATTTTTCACTGAGATGTGTATAAGAAGCTTTCTCTGATATGCCTCTGCTGTTTTTAAAGTTGGACTCTCTCCAGAGAAACTCTTCCTTTGAGAGTTGTAGCATGACTAAAAAAGAAACCTAAAGAACAGAAAGCTGTAGAAATTAGATGATTTGACACATGTGATATGAGCAAAGAACTTACTGTCTGAGCACCTTCAGATCAAGCTTTAGCTGCTGCTTCCTGTCACCATTACTGAGCTCTGCACTCAGCCCACAGGGGAGGAAACCAGTGCAGCAGTTTTCATTTGCTTGAATATAGGGTGCTTTTGAAATCAAATTCATGCAGGACATATTCAAAATGTAAAAGCACAATAACAATAAGTATGACAATCATAAAACATATTTGTATTCAGAGCAGAATGGGGGATATTTTCATGGAAATATTTTAAAGACGTCTGAGAGCGAACAAGTCAGCCGACTGAGATGAGGCGACGCATTTTCCCAATGTGCGAGAAATTACTTTTCTCACACCTCGGCTGCCGAATGGTTTCTCATTCTGTATGGTTGTAAGGCAATATCAAGAGATCTCTCAGATAGGGCAACAAATAATCAAGACGACAAATAGCATCAACCCAATTTTCAATTTTGCTTTTCACAGGAGGAAAGGGCTGTGATGGTTGAATTATGTTCCCATCTATGACATAATGTCCTATTGAGTGAGGAAGTTTATCTTTTTATTCTCAGAAGCACTTCCTCACGGATGTTGTGTAGGGAGAAGAGCAAAGTCCTTTAGGGACCAAAGCCGAAAAGAAAAAGAGGGACAAAGAAGGAGACAAAAAGAGGGAAGGAGACAACATAAAAGAGCAGCTTTAAAACTCTAAATGTTTTTATTTTTCAAGGTTTTATTTTTTTAAACACACATCTTAGATTCATCAGAGACAGATAAAATATTCAACTCTTCTAGAATAATAATGCATCTTGACATGACGTATAGGAAGCTCTCAGATAAGAAGTATGTGAAAGAGCAACTATAAATGTTCTCTCCTCCCTTCATGGATCTAGCATAATGAGAAGGCAGATCTGATCTTTGTACTATAGTTCTGATTGTTCTTTTTCATAGATTTTTGGTTTTAAGTTTTACAAATCAATGACTGCTTTGGAAAGTGCGGCTTTGATGATCTGTAATCAAGAGTGAGACCAAATGGTGAGAACAACATGTGCATCAAGAGAAAAGTAACATTAGATAATTGAACTTCAGTTGCGATATTTCGTTGGTGTGTGGTCAAAAGTTATAAATGGTGTGTCTGTCATTTCCGTTAAGAGTTTGAGAGAGACGTTGTTTTTAACCAATTGAGATGGAAAGGAGATGTTATAAGCTTAATTTTCATTAAACTATAGAGTTCTTGTAATTTGACGAATGGGACAGTCTCCACATAACTCCATGTATATCTGCCAGGATTTTGTCAGTGTTACAAATGTTTGAGTGGACATTTACCACCCTCTTATGTCATGATTTATTTGCTTAGTGGGCTCCCAATGCAATAACATATTGATTTGAATGGTACAGCAACTTTTACACATAATAGCAGGAAAGAGAGGCACCTTCACCTTCTTCCTTGCATATTAACAGGGGCCTCCTCTCGTTTCTGCTGCCAGATATCTTTCCTTACCATGCATGCTTTGTTAAAGGTGGGGTAGGTAATTTTGGAGAGACCAGCTCGAGTGCGCTAAAATTTGAAAATACACAGCCGGAAAAAATCTGCCACTTCCTTACAGAGCCCCTCCTCCAACACACACGAACGCGCACATGACCAATGAGGGCACGAGATAAGTTTGTGCACAGATGGAAGGCTGACAGGCAGGTAGGCCCAGTGGCGTTTTTATATGTACAAAAGTGGTGGGGCACAAAAAACTTAGATGTCTATATATAAGCTTCTGCAGTGAGGTTCATGGCTGGTGAGGCACTGGCACTGACCCCTAGTTTCCACTGGGTCCGTCTGCGGCGTGTTACGGGCGCGTTGCGGCTGCGCCGCGGCGTCCGCCGGGATCGCGGCCACTCTAGTCAATGTGTGCTATTCCACCAGACGCGCTGCGTTACGGCTCAGAAGCGTCCCAGAAGTGTCTCGCCGCTGGGCTCCGCTCGAAATAGGATTGAAGTCTATTTTTCGACGCGACGCAGCCGTAAGGTAATGTCGGGCAGGTAGTGGAACGGTGACAGCATCCGGCCCATCCCCCAAAACCGGTTCCTTCTCCTCCCCCCATCCCTCCTCTGTAGTCTTTCCAGTAGGAGAATAAAGGCCAGCACGACACATTTAAATAATTTGTTTAAACGGCATAATAATAAGGACGATCGTCCATTCTGTGATTCTCCAGAACACACATGTTATGATATTATGGTTATGAAGGTAGATATGGTGCAAAATGCGAGAGCGTGTAAAACCTGATGTGAGCACTTGCAGAAAAAAAATCTGAGCTTGTGTGTATACATTTACACTTGTATAAAATATCCACGTAACTGAACCAAATGTACACTTGTATAAAATATCCACGTAACTGTGAACCAAATTTGAAGTCACAGAAGAAAAGAAAAAAGTTTTGTAGCTTGTAGGAAAAAAATGAACTTAGTGATGAAATGTTCACTTGCAGAAAAATACATATTTTTTAAATATATTTTCCATTACAACTGCAACTTGGTTATTACAACCTCTCAAATCAGTCATTACAACTTGACGAATCTGCTCTGTGGCAGTATAAATAGACGAATCTGCGGTCTTGACTTTTGCTACACTTCTTGCGATAAATGTGTCGCAAAAGTAATTTAATGTGGGGGAGGGAGGGGGGTTGGAGCGAAGGGGCGGAGCTATCAGAACGACGAGGCTCGGGTCAGTCACACAGTCACAGCCAGATCTGTATTGTATTGTATTTTCACAAATATAATTAAGGTTTCACAAATCTCAAACTGTGTTATAAGGAATCTTTAGCCTCTCTGGGATAATCCAGTCCAGATTTGATGAGTCTAGGTCTAGTGGTTTTAGATCAGGACCTGGTCTAATGTGGTCTACATGTAAAAAAAGCACTGAAATCTCCCTTTTTTGTATTTTCACAAATAGAATAAAAGTTTCACAAATCTCAAACTGTGTTATAAAGAATCTTTAGACTCTCTGGGATAATCCAGTCCAGATTTGATGAGTCTAGGTAAAGTGGTTTGAGATCAGGACCTGGTCTAATGTGGTCAGGATGCGAAAAAAGCACTGAAATGTCCCTTGTTTGTATTTTCACAAATAGAATAAAGGTTTCACAAATCTGAAACTGGGTTATAAATAATCGTTAGACTCTCTGGGATAATCCAGTCCAAATAAATCGGCTATGCAGCGATTTAAGAGGTTCAAACACGGAGGATTGTTCGCTCAGCGCTGTAAATTAAATGTCCCTTAATTTTCCCCTTAACTTTCCCCTTAACACTAGAACCGCCAGAGGTCGCTGTATACCTAAAACCGCCAACGGGTAAAATGTACCCGCTATTGATTTGCAAGGTACAATGTTCTTTTATTTATCATACAGAACAGTGCGTTTTGATCGCACAGGGATGAAACCTATACCAATAGAATCTGTGGACTCTCAGCTTTTCATATGATATAGTTTGTGCAGATAGCATGAAGTATAAAATATCGCTAAGAGTGCTGATTTAAACACTTGTTTTGTTTAGGTACACATCTCTCTATCTCTCTCTCTCTCTATCTCTCTATAACTATCTATCGATCTATCCGTAATGTTCTGTTCTATGTTCATATAATTGTCTACATAAACAGACGACCCGGACTACTTCTCTCATTCCGAGTGTCCATCTTTATTCAACTTGCACGTAACCTGCACACATGCATTACGTCCTCAACGTGAGCTCAGTCATCCAATATCTTGTATTCTCCAAGATGTTACACTATCTATAACTATCTATCTGTCTATATCTCTCTCTATCCATCTATCAATATATATATATCTATCTATCTATCTATCTATCTATCTATCTATCTATCTATCTATCTTTCTCAATCTATCTCTCTATCTATAAGGAACCGCAGTAGACAAAAGGCGTTGCTATAGCAACACGTCATGTTTACGCTGCATTTTCTATGAGGTAAATATTACCCGCTGGCGGATATGGGTATAAATGGCATTTTTTTTGCCGATTTTTTCAATCTGACTTCCTATTGACAATTGTTAACAACAGAGGGTGCTACATAACACACATTCAGGAAAAGTCACGGACTGGGAGACTTTAATACGTTATTGAAAAAAAGTTACATACAATCAAAAAACAGCTGTGGGTAAAATTTACCCGTTGGCGGTTCTAGTGTTAACTGCCGAATCAGGTGCTCTGAATCGGAAGCCAACTTCAGTGTCGTACAATAAGATGTGTGTATATTACAATTATTAATGTCATATTTCAAGATGATTACTTAGATATTACAATATGGTTGGTTGAGCTGGAGTTCATTATTGAGCTTACACGTTAACGTCAGTCATATCTGAAGAACAAACCCAAACCTTGTTCTTTTTATTAATTGCATTACCAAATTGGTATCAAATAAACAGTAAGCATTGGTAACACAACTTCCAAAGTTACAGTAAAATAAAAAGGACCCTGGCTCGGACAATACACAATCGAACATGTTCAACAGAAGATAATCAGTTATATTGTTTGTACACATGGTACTTTACATAAATATCTGTTTGTTTAAGGTGTCCAGGTGATGCAGACAGGCTGGACCAGAGAGTGAGAGACAGAACAGGACTCCTCACAGCAGTGAACTTCAGCACAGGTACAAAGACTCTATTTTTCATACTGTACAAAGAATCAAGAAAGATATTGGTTTAAATGAATGAAGTATTGACTTTAATACACTGATATATATTCCATTAAACAATACTAAATACTAGATCACCTACACATCAAAAACACAGTCAGCTGATGGGATGCATCTATTTCCACATCTACACTCCATCAGCTGATTATTTCTATTTGCCTCACTTTATGAGCTTCACATCACTTGTGCCTTGTACCGCAGAGTTTGCAACGTCACAAATAAATGGGGCCAATCTTCAGTCAGATGTGAATGTGTAATCTAACATTTTCAGTAAGAATAATGGACAAAAGGAGTGCAAATACAAATACAATTTATTGAAATGTGAACCGAAAGTTAATCAAAAATGTTTTAAATAAAAAGCACATATGGACAGAAGGTGTAAACCTATTAAATGTATAAGTAAACACATTTAGTCAAATAAAGTGACAGACTAGGCCTGTGCAGTTGGTATCAGCTGTGCCCAGCATGGGCTCCTCCATCCTCCAAGACCCTCAGTCCTCTCCAAACCAACAGACAGGACGTCCATCACACGGAGGTTTCTCCCTGAAGTCTCTGCAGCTCTCTGGACACCACGCTGTCTCAATCCGTCCACACTGAATATGAGAGGGGGAAAATGAAAATAATAAATGCTTTAGACAATAAGAAATATACAGTTGACAGTTGAGTTGCTCAGTTTTTTTAGATTGTCAATACTATTACTGTGTAACTAATATCCCAGGTTAAGAGGCACCTTCAAATAAAGATTGGTCTTTAAATACATTTGGTCTCTTCAATTGTTTGTCTAAAGTCAAGGATCTAGAACTGGTACTTGTAGTTTTAATGATACAGTCTGGTTATTATGCTGTTTGGAGGAGGCATCACAGGTAAGAGTACTAACTAGCTACCATCACATGTACCTTAGCTTGACTTAAATGTATTAAACGTATAATTAAGTGATGGCAAAATATAAATAACTAATGTCATGCAAACATATTAATATTTGCTTGATTCCAGAGTTGAATTTAGCACAATTGCATACAAACGTCAAGGGATTTTAAGATTCTGAAGTCTTCGTTCTAAATAGAAAATAGCATGGATAATTTACGAAGGCTTTACAAACACAGCAGGAGCCCAAGACAATTATAAAACTTGTCATTATTTCAGTACAGTTCAATTGGTTTTATTTTCATAAACGGTTATCAACCGTTAGTGCCAAAGCAATAGGCTATAATATATGAATTACTGCTGTAGACTACAACCACTACTTGTTTAGCTAGCATAAACTCAACAAAGCTAGCGTTAGCTGGCTAACTGACGTTATTTTGCCGCTAAACTGCACGATATAAAACGGTGGTCTTCAAAGCGGATTTAATCCTCAATCACAATAATAATATTCAAAGTAATACTGGGCAAGTAATGGGCAAAACTTACTGTTGATTGACGTGCCATGTCAGCGGACTGGTAGCGACACGAACCGTTAGCCCCGCAGTCATCCGGTTCGACGTGACTATGGCTGTGACTGTGTGACTGACCCGAGCCTCGTCGTTCTGATAGCTCCGTCCCTTCGCTCCAACCCCCCTCCCCCCCCCCCCCCCCCTCCCCCCCTCCTCCCACATCTACAGGTGAAAATTACTTTTGCGACACATTTATCGCAAGAAGTGTAGCACATAGCTGTGTGCATGGCTTCCTTCTGCAGGGAACGGGGAGACGCGCTCTGGCGGCGGTCTCGTTCAAGATCCGAAAATACAATTTAAATATTTTGCACACTTATTCCACTTATTCCTAGTGTGCCACTGGTTACGGTGCCGCGTGCCAATGCTGGCACGCGTGCCAGGGGTTGCCGACCCCTGACCTAGACAAAACCATAATGAATAATTACAGGCCAATATCAAACCTTCCCTTTTTAAGCAAATTGATTGAAAAAGCAGTTTTTCAACAGTTGAGTAATTTCATGTTTTTAACTGACGGTTTTGATGTGTTTCAGTCGGGCTTTCGACCTAACCACAGCACTGAGACTTCACATGTAAAGGTCTTAAATTACATCCATTTGAACACAGACAGTGGCAGAATATCAGTGTTAGTATTATTAGATCTCAGCGCTGCCTTTGATACTGTTGAGCACAACATATTGTTAGACCGTCTTGAAAACTGGGTGGGAGTTTCAGCAACAGCTCTAAACTGGTTTAGCTCCTACTTGAAGGACAGAACAAACTTTGTCTCAATAGGCAATTACAAATCAACCCTGATAAATATGTCATGCGGGGTTCCTCAAGGCTCCATCTTAACACTTTTGCTTTTTAATATTTATATGCTACCTCTGGCTGAAATTATTAAAAAGAGCGATCTAAGCTATCACATCTATGCAGACGACACCCAGATTTATTTTAAAATTACACCGGGAGACTACTCTCCGAGGGGAACCCAACCCAGCCGGATTTTGGGGCGCATCACTGCAGCTCTCTCGTCTCCTCTTCATACACCACACTTTTCGTGGCACACGTACTTACAGCCAATCAGCTCTGAATTATGTGAGATGACGTATGGTGGGGATGGCAGCTCAGTGCCCCTATGGTCATTATTTGTTTGCCACACACATTAAATAGGACAATACTCTGAGCATGCGCAGTGTAGTTTTTACAGTCACCGTTCACTTAGACAGTGAGAGGGAGGGGCATGATCGGGTTTTGTCCCAAATGACTCTAAACAGCTCAATAGGCACACACTGTAGACACTAATTAGAAGAAAACAGACTAAAACAGCAATGTACAGACGAATCAGATGATTAAACATGATCTTAAAATATATTTTATATTTTATTTTTTTGCATTTTGTTGTAATCATTATTTGTAATACTTTCTGCTGACACTAGGTGGGACTGTGCCCCTAATGACCAGTCGCCACTGGGTAGGCCATCCAGTTATTTTAGCTGGACCGGCTAAAATGATTGGTCATGCTTTTTACAGTACTACGGCTTCCACAGATGACATTTTTGTATGGATTTGTTGTCAAAGCACTTAAGATATTCATTGCTATCAGGATGTTAAGAGCATTCCATGGAATATAACAAAAAGTGTATCTCGAGCCGGTTTCTCAAACTTACCTACCCCACCTTTAAGTATGATCATACAGCAGCTTATATGTGTTTGGTGGTTCAGAATGGTACCTACCACTCATTGTTAGTCCTCTTGTAACAAGGGGGCAGTATTCTGGTCTAAAAAGTGAAGCCAATGCAGACTAGCTCTAAACCTTCATTCAAATATCCAGCCTACCTTTAACAAATCTATGATATTTTGACCAAACCAATGACTGGTGAAGGCTCACATCAGCTCCAGCTGTCACAATGACTGTCTCCATTATTTTGTGCTTCTTTGTCTAGGGCTGCGGTCGAATTGTCAGTTTCTCTTAGTAACCTTCCTAACGGAGTGAAATAACCCGGAAGTACCTCAGTGGCAGCCATGATAAGAGCCGTTCGAATTCTCTAGATGATAGTAAAAGAGGTGTTAAACTTTCTTTATAACCTCCTTTAGCTTAGGAAACACTGGATCTTCCTTTACGAAAGAAAAGGAGAAAATGCTGCCACACAATGCCTTGCGGCCGCAACATTTAAGGCAAGGGAATATTCGGACGTTCACGGAAACAACCGATTATGACCGAGAAATTATATCATGAAAGTTACTGTGCTTATTAAGCATTTTAAAACGTATGTGGTAAGTTGCCAAAGTGCTTTGTTCTGAACGTTCATCAGTATTATAATCAAAAAGAGAAATATGAACGTTAGTTTTTACTGAGCTGTGTGGGGTTTCTTAAACTTTAAAAAAAACGTTTGAATGGTGATATACACAGTGATAGATGTTAAGGACTAACGTTTATAATAAACACATTTGTATTTATTATAAGATCTTTTCATACAATCATACGTATTGGGATCATTTGTTTTAATGTGGACCGGAACCTTTTTTATTTCAATTGTAACCTTGTTCATGAATAATTTATGTTTCTCTGTTGTCCACGTTCATAAAGCATAAAACAACACCATAAGAGCACGTTATAAAGTATCTAGATGCGTCTGTCTTTCTTATTAAACATCCATGTAGTCCGCTCACTCCGCTTCTTCCCCACAGCAGACGCACATTAATGACGTCCGCTGGCGCATCATAAATACGTTGCATAGTGAAAGTGCAGTCGGATTCTCAAAGCACCGCAGTCCTTTTGAATTCTCCTATCCACTATGGACTCAGTTTCCACTGTTACGCTGATAATACCCAACTGTATCTCAGCACTAATCCATCTTCCCAGCTCCCCCCTCAGTCTCTCATCAACTGCCTGCATGAAATCAAAGCATGGATGTTGTCCAACTATCTCAAACTAAACAGCAGGAAAACAGAGCTCATGGTTGTGGCACCCAAGGCACTGCTCCGAAAGGTTGGTGACTTCATCCTCGAGGTTGACGGCTGCTCCATCTCCCCATCTCCTGAAGCCCGCAACCTGGATGTCATCCTCGACTCCACCCTTTCCTTCCACTCCCACGTCAAGTCTGTGACCAAATCGGCCTTTTTCCATCTAAGGAACATTGCCAGACTCCGACCGTCACTCTCGGAGTCGGTTGCCGAAACCCTAGTCCATGCGTTTGTCACCTCCCACTTGGATTACTGCAATGGTGTCCTGTTTGGGGTTCCCAACAAAACCCCGGACAGGTTCAAAACTGTGCTTCATGGGCGTAGGAAGCATCCTGAATGTGGGGGGGACATTTTTAACGGGGGGTTTGGGGATCCCCCCCACGAAAAAAAAAAATAGATTTCCTGTATTCTGGTGCATTTTAACAGATGGTTTGATACTTTTATGTGGCTAGCATATACTAGCATGAGGAAAATGATGGGTGCATTTTGTAATTTCATCCAGTAGTAAAGAAAGGAAACATATTTGATTATTAATTCAGAGCAGTCTTTGAATTAATAAAAAGCAGTTTAAATGCCCATTTTTTGTACATTTATACAACAATAAATATTTGTTAGTGCATTGAGAGATATTGTTGTGGAGAGTCATTTATATATAAATCGCAAAATACATTTGTGAATTCTTCTGTGAGCATTTATTAATATTGAGACTGATCTGACTCCATACAGATGTTAAGTTCACCTAGGAATGGTATTGACTTAGATGTTCAAATAAATGTTGCTCTTCTGTCTATATTGGTCATATGATGCCCCTTGACTGAAATGTTTCCTGTTCAATATCCCCACTGATTTCCTTACAATTCTGGGATGAGAGTCCACATCACAATTGACTCTAAACTGTCATTTCCCTTTCATCACTCACCTCAGCAATGGACCTCTCTCCACTGTCCCTGTGTTCTGCCTCTGACTCACTCTCAAGTGCCTAGATGTCAAGAGAGGTGGTGAAGTGATCATTATTGATTGAGCAGTATACTCTTTCACATTGAATCATAACAAGTCATACTGAATGTAAATACAACTGACTCTAAAGTAAGTCCCAGTCTGTGACATTGGACATTTTGAAGACTCAAAGTCCCAAAAGCAGTAGGTAGAATATTAGCTATCTATGTAATGTGCGCAGAAAATAAATAGTTAACTGAATACTCGGATGAAAATTGCCTATTCTTTCACACACAAATACGGGTATTGGGCCGAGGGCCAGGGTCGGCTCTAGAACAACTTGAATGGGGGGGCAATCATTTACCAAGGGGGGGCACACACTGCCGTCAACAACCAACACACAAACACCAACGCAACTTCAATTTAAAAAAACATGCTGTAAAGTCTATTGTCTTTCACACACATTGCAGGGGTGTAGTAATATTGTATAGCGCACCTATGACTTGTGCATACATGCACGGTTGTGGCACGACCACCAAAACAGAAACATATAAGGACAGAGGGTGTCGTTTTCTCATACTGATATTCTGCACAAACTGTGCTGTTGTATTTGCTGTAGGTTATTTTTGTATTATACTGCATATACAGCACTTTGGCTCGACCAAAAATCGTTGAAAAATGTGCTATATAAATAAAACTTGATTTGATTTGATATGGACATAGGCCATCATATAAAAAGTGTGCAAATGTATTTAGTATCCTATCCATGTGAACATGTTTTAGGTGGGGGGTGGACCTAACCTCCTCTAGGAGGGTCTGGGGGCATGCTCCCCCGGGAAGATTATTTTTAAAATATTGAAGTTAAATGCATCAATCTGGTGCACTTTGAGAGCAAAGTGAAGAGATCTATGGATAGCCTACATCTCTCAGCATCCATATGAAACAGAACTGTACACAGATTTACTTTTTCTTTATGGATATTTCACTAATCATTCCCCTTTTAAACTGTATTCTTGTGTTACTGTCCTATAGTATTTCATACCCGTTTTTCATTTATTCTCTCTTTAATAACTATAATGATCATATTACATTACATTACATTGCATTTAGCTGACGCTTTTGTCCAAAGCGACTTACAATAAGTACATTCGACCAGGAAGACACAACCTTGAAGAAAACAGAATCATATAAGTATATCAGGTTTCATAGAGCCAAACATTTCAAGTGCTACTCAACTGGCTTTAGGTAATCCAGTCCTTTATTGGTATAAAAGTGCTTCGTTAATCGTTCTAACGCTCGAAGTGGAGTCGAAAGAGATGAGTTTTCAGTTTGCGCCGGAAGATGTGCAAGCTATCTGCCGTCCTGATGTCAATGGGGAGCTCATTCCACCATCTTGGAGCCAGGATAGCAAACCCACGTGTTTTCGCCGATGGGAACTTGGGGCCCCCCTCGCAGCGAGGGCGCAACGAGTCGTTTGGCTGATGCAGAGCGTAGTGCACGCGCTGGGGTGTACGGTTTAACCATGTCCTGGATGTAGGAAGGGCCAGATCCATTCGCAGCACGGTAAGCAAGTACCAGTGTCTTGAAGTGGATTCTAGCAGTTACCGGAAGCCAGTGAAGGGAGCGGAGGAGCGGAGTGGTGTGGGAGAATTTAGGAAGGTTGAAAACCAGACGAGCCGCTGCATTCTGGATGAGCTGCAGAGGTCGGATGGCACATGCAGGTAGACCAGCCAGGAGGGTCATATAAAGGTATTCCTAGAAAATACTTACATAAATGGTGACCAAACCGTTTGAGACCCACTGAGATAACTTACACTAAAGTGAACTATCTAAACACTGAGAGAGTCCTTACCTCACTGAGCTGACGTTATAAGATCCTCTCAGTCTGACAGGAGAGGACTGTCCTCCACCTTGGTGTAGAAACAGCCCTTTATATCCGTTAGCATAGCTAGCTAACCAGATGCTAACCACAACATTCCACGTTACCGCTCGCGCACTCACAAAATGCGCTCGTGCCACACACACACAGAGCTTGAATGAAACACAGAGACCCATGTACTTGTACTGTACTGTATATCATATTATTTTTGATGGCTTTACTGTATAATCAGTGTAACAGATTAACAGATCGCCACTGGGCTTTCATCTAAACACTCAGCCACGTAATGATAACAAAAAAAAGGTCGGGGGTCATTGGTCAAGCAACACACCAATCAGAGAGCAGCAGTGAGCACACCTCAGGCTGTGTTTTATATTTGTATTATTTATTTCTGATGTATTTCACACAAAAAACCTTTAGTGGAAACGTTTTCACTTAGCCTATATGATAAAAAAAAAGAAAAAATCGGCAAAGTGACAAGGCTTGCCCACCCTGCGTTGGGGGGGCACAGTGACTCATTTGGGGGGGGCATGGCCCGCGAATGACCCCCCATGACGCCGACCCTGCCGAGGGCGACACCGTACTTCCGGTATCCGCCGTTTTACTTGAGGTGCAAGCAGGCCAAGGGTTTAGCCGTACACCGTCTTAGCTTAGCTTAGCAACGTTGCTAAGCTTCCTGTACTGAATATCATAGTCTATTGCCTTAATCAATATCTAGTCAACTCTAAAATACCACATACATGCAATGGCATGATAATATTATTGTGACAAGTGGGGTATTCACCTGGTGTTTCCAGAAATTAGACGTAGATGCAGCCAAAATCGACGCAGTCTGTAAGGGCAATCCGACAACCCACACAGCTCTAGTTTACGCTGGTAACGACCTAGAGCACACCCCTCAAATCCAGAGATGTAATCCGAAGACATGCAGCGATTTCTTCGGTCGTTAATTCAGAAAAAAAACCTAGTGCGCTCTGCCTTGCTACGTTAGCTAGCTGTTTATATTTGCACTTCCAGGATATTTGCACCTCCATGAAAATGGCGTATTTTTATATATATATGGCGTGTGTTGCATTGTGGGCAGCACTGTGTGTGAAAGAATAAGCACTCAGTAAAACATAAACACACACAAACAGCTTCTGAATGATAAGAAGTATAATTAAAACATAATGCACATTACCATTTTGAGAGAGAGTCCCTAAATTAAAGAATTCAGAAAATAATCTCTTATCGAACTGAGGCTCCAGTAAAACACACTGACTGCGTCTCTACGTGGACATCATGGTGTTTACATGAGCACAGAGAGATCGGGTTATTCATGTTCCCTGTTTACATGATAAATACTAGTAACCTGGCATTTCGATGCCTTTTCTCATCTAAACTATTCAGTATTTGTATCTCTCTATCATGACATAAAGACGAAACTCCTCTCCAGAAGTGAGACGCTTTTGCCGCCATCACTGTTAACTGCAACTGCTACCAGCTGATTACTTACTTTACTCTTCTTTGAAAAAAATGTTCTTATGTCCATGTTGTCTGGGGGAGAAAACATATCAAACCAAGAGATCGTCAGCTTTGATTTTCGCTGTATTAACCATTTCCTGAACATTTGGTGTGTGTGCCTTACCTCCGCTCCCGGCATCGCTTCATACAACAGATCTGAGCTGTCCAACTATGACAACACTCCTTGAACATGCACGCTATGGGAGAATCTGCCTTGGTACAAAGTAGCAGTGAAAACATGGTACGGAGTTTCATTAATTAGGGCATTCTCTCAATAAGCAAGTGGAATGGATTTGATAGTGAAGCACTGACACAGCGCTCTACAAAGTGCGGCGAGTGGATAGACCGTTTCACGGACTTTCCACATGGTAAAAGTGGGGGGGGGGGGGGGGTCTAAACTAATCATTTGAAAAAGTGGGGGGGACTTGTCCCACCCTCATATAATGGCTGCAACGCCCAGTCACACATACAAAGCCGTGGCAGTACATCACTCGCACCCTCATCCACCTCCACTGGTTGCCGGTCAAGTCCTGCATAACATACAGAATCCTCCTCTTTACCTACAAGTCCCTCCATGCCCATGCCCCCCAGTACCTATCAGACATCCTTCGCCCACATGCCCCACCCCGGAACCTGCGGTCTTCAGACTCTGGCCTGCTTACCACCCCCCCGCACCAAACTGTGAACCTTCGGGGACAGAGCCTTCAGTGTGGCAGCCCCCACCCTCTGGAACGCTCTCCCTGCGGAGATCCGCAACATCCCCACGCTTGACTTGGCCCTCAAGACCCATCTGTTTACTGAGACCCCATTTACACAGGAACGTTTGTGTTTACGCACCAAATTTGTTTTCAAAAAAGTATTCCGTTCACACGTATTCGGCTCATTTAACGTGTCCGTTCACACGAGACCACTGGAAACGCTGTAGTACATATGCCGGGCCTGTAAGTGGCGCTGTACTTTCGCCACAAAATACAACAAAAGCAGCGAAGAAGACCCCCGAGCATGGTTGCCCTTCTGTTTATGCCCCGCTGTGGATTTAGCAACATGTAGTTCATGTAATTCTCCATGTCCACTTGTTGCTGATGATTGTGGTAGAGGAGCTAAAGATTTTGCACTAACATCTGATCTGTAGCATGGTCGAGCTGTAGATTTTGCACTAACGTCTGTAGCATGGTCAGTAGCAGTAGTCAGTAGCTACTGACCATGCTACAGCAGTGAGCAGCAGAGGTGGGGAGAGGTGGGGCTATGGCTCATCGTTATCAGGAAAATGATCGTATAGGCGTACGTACACACAGAGCCGTTTGCGCGCCCAGAGCGTTCCGGTTGCAGATCTATCCACCTTGGGACCCGTTATCGTTTGCAGGGTCCTTTTCCGCGTTTCCGTGATGGCCTCGTGTGAAAGAACGGGCTAAACGAAAGAGAAAAGTTGCGGATACAACTGTTTGCGTTATCGTGTAAACACCGCCTAGGCCTTTGGCCCCTAATCTATTTGTTGTTTTGTCTGTCTGACTGGTTGTCTGACTGCTTTTTTTTTTGTGTTATGTTTGCTCTGCCCCTGTTCTTCTTTGTAAAGCGACCTTGGGTCCCATGAAAGGCGCTATATAAATCCAAGCTATTATTATTATTATTATTATTCCTTAACCCTGTGACGTTTCACATAGAGGTTAAGGAATAGACGATAGGAATAGACGATAGGGGCTGATTTATGGACTATTCGACTGCAGCCCCTGTTTCTAGCTGCTTCTCACTTCCCCAGAACACTGCGTTGTCATTCTGTCCTTAGACTCTCCCACCTTCCCCAGTCACCTGACTTCCCCTCATCAGACCAGCAGTATAAAAACAGGCCAATTTCCACTCACATGCTGGTTTGTTCCAAGCTTTTCAGCCATCTGTGCCTGCTTACACCATTCCCCAGCTATCGTTTGGACTACACCATGTGCTCTGTTTGACAAACCCCGTGATAGTCCTCAAGCTCTGTGATTGGAGAGTGTGCTCCGAGGGTTACGCCGAGCCTCGAACAGCACTTGAAATGGGATGGAACCACGGCAGACTGTCCAAAACTGGATATGAACGGGCCCACCGCTTCCCTCCCCCCCCTCCCCCCCCCCCCCCCCCCACCCCCACCCGTCCCCAGAACTACACATGCTGGCTATTCTGTGTCGCAACATGTTCTCTATCTATGGCACGTCTCTACTGGGAGTTGTAGTTTTAAAAGACGTTTTCGTATTTCCCATAATAAGAAGTTGCCAGTATTAAACTGTGTACATCCCTGGAGGTTTAGGGGATAGGAAACACTCAAATTTAAAACATATAATTAATAAATGGGTGAAAATTGCTTGTGCCCATAATGGGCAGCATTAATATATATACACACATGCCAGCTAAGGTCAGAAGAGCTTTATTTAACAGCTGGTCTTATGTTTGTGACCCCTGTTGTTAATTGATAACATTACATTACATTACATTAATTGATAAGCCTGAAACATGCACTTGTCAAGGTTCAGAGGCAAATTTTGCAAATATGGCAGTAGCCATCGATCAGCTTAAGATAAGATATACTTTATTGATCCCAAGTTGGAACATTTGCGTTACATCAGCATGTGTAACAGTTGTAAATATGCAGTGGTGTTTATTTGTAAATCATTAGTATAATCACACAAATTCTGTGTTTTATATTTAACAATTCTGTGTTTTTTATTTATTGATTGTTCAATACCTGACAAGGCCGGAGATGAAATATCTACATACATCTTATAAGAGTATAATACATTATGTATAATATCAGTTAAAATAACATTGCTGGAGGTATGCACAAATATTGATAGATGTCTTGTAATGCACTATTGAGGAACCTGCGACCCAAGTTTTTCATTCAATGCATAACTACACCCAGGGGCGGACTGGGGGGAAAAAGTGGCCCGGGGATTCATTGACAGACAGGCCCACTTAATGCGCGGCATGTATCGGCCGGCCGGCGACGAAAGTATGTTACTTAACAAAAAACACTATTCATTTTATGTTATTTTGGACAATTATTCATATAGTAATCACATTACCTGAGCCCTTGAGTTGCCTATAGAGCAAAAATAGTTACGGCATATATTTAGTGATTTTAATGTTAACAGATCATTGATGCAATAACATTTGGACCCAATTTGCCTGACTTGACACATGGAATAAAACATGGGCGTAGGAAGCATCCTCAATGTGGGTGAGACAATTTAACAGGGGGTGTGGGCAGGTGGTGGACCTCACCTCTTCTAGGGGGGTCCGGGGGCAAGCTCCCCCGAGAAGATTTTTTTTTAAATGTTGAAGTAAATGAAGGAAATCTTTCCCCCAATAATTCCAATAAGTAATCCAAAATGTATTCACTTCAGGTTTACGAAAGTAACTGTAATCAGATTATTCGTTTTTCAAATGTAACGCAAGCTGAATACAGTTACTTGAGTTTTGTATTCTGATTACGTAACACCGTTACATGTATTCCAAAATGTATTTTTTTTTTTTTATAAAGTTTTATTTATTTTTTTTTTTTTTGGCCCTCCGGCCCACACACAGCACCGGATTCCCAATGGCCAGTCCGCCCCTGCGTTGTGTTATTGATATGTCAATAAACCTTAGAAAATCTTGAAATCTTGAAAGGGATGTGCAAAATAGTCATTATATACAGTCTTTAATTAACTATTAGTAGAGAATAACGAGTAATTAATATACTTTATAGGGATCCTATTAATATCTAATCATAAAAATAATGAAATTCAATAACATGCTTTAACCACTAGGTGTCCCTTTATATCAGCTGTGCACATTTATGGTGTAAATACAGCCTATCTACCAATTGGATCAAATATAAAAGTCAGCCGAATAAGTGTTGATACTGTTAGAGATTTAAAGGGATATCTGGTCCGCTTTTCAAATCTCCGCGCGTCCCTATCAAGCTGGTTAATACAGGAAGGAATCCAGAGATACCAAGTAACCGTTAATCTACTTTAATGGTAATATGACAATGCAATACAATCAATACAGTACAAATTCAATACAGTTAATCTTTGGGATCCCGAATTTACCTGCACGTGAGCCAGCCAGAGGAAAGAGGCTGAACACCGCGTGTGTGTCTGTGTTTATACTCTTTGACAATGGGAGGAGTTATCAGATCCTCCCATTTGGACCTCCTTGATTGGCAGCCCCAAATATCCCTAACACCTTAGACCTTAGGTTTCCCCAATCACTGTAGCTAGATCTAAGTTGAATGCAACTCAAGACATGCTCTCACCTTCCCCCATCTTACTTTGTCCTCAAAAACACATGTCAACAGGCCCCAAATCCAGCTCACAGTTTTACCCAAATGATTCCCATTTTAAGCTTATCCATAGTTTGCTAACATGAATAAATACAAGTATTTCACTACAAATCCCCCTTTTTATCTCCTTCTCTAGAGATAAACTTAGACAAGGCATTTTTAAATATACCCACTGTCATTCTTTTCTACTGTGTCCGTCCCCCAAACATTGTATAAATCCATCCGAAGCTGGTATTTAGAGTACTTGAAAACTTCATGGAGACAGAACAGCACTTTCCATGGCAGTGAAGGAACCATGAGGGGGCAGCTGAGTGCTAGAATCATCAGCCCCCCCCCCCCCCTCGGAGGAATAGCCCACAAGGACAGCTAATAGGGAGGGGGAGATGCGGCTTTCCCTTCACGGGTGGAACTGATCAGAGAGAAGTAGACTCCTCTGCTGCCTCGACAAGTCCCCTGTGCCGTCCTGGCTTGCCGTGTCTTTGTCCCCCCGATCCGCTGACAGCAGCTTCTGGGCTGCCTGCTAGAGAGATGTCTTCCTCCTCCTCCTCCTCCTCCTCCTCCGGCCCGCTGATGGCGGCTTCCGGGTAGATGCTGTAGAGATGTCTTCCCGATCCTCCTTCTCCGGCCCGCTGATGATGCCTCCCGGGTCGTCTGCTGTAAGGATGTCTCCAGGGTCCTGCTCCTCCAGTCCGCTGCTTCCGAGTAGTCCACGTCTGCCAGGGCCACGTCCGTCCTGATGTCGTCCCCTAGTCCTAGCAGGTGGTTTCCCCGCCGCACACTGGCTCCCGTGGTACGAGCTGTCCCCCTTTTCTCCCAGGCAGACGGCATAAGAGGTCCGCTGGATCACTCGGTCGGGGCCGGAGAGCCTGGGGTTGAGCCACTTTGTCCTGATGACTTTCAGCCAGACGAACTCTGCTGTGTCGGCCTCGTGCTTCTCGGGTCCCCCTTTTGGCGCCAGCAACCTGTGTGGAGAAATCTGATACAACTCCCTCAAGCCTACGCTCAGCTGTTTTGACCCACTTGGAGCCTGTTGTTGGGGTGTCTCGAAACAACAGCCGTCTGTGAACAGGTTTTCTAAATTAATTGTAGACCTCTTATCTGCCAGTGCAGCTTCAGAATCTTAATACTTGGATTGTGCCAACTAAATAAGAACCTCAACATCTTTAGGTAAATTAAATAACATATTTCAATAGCTCTGAATTTCTGACAAGCATCCGTGTTTATTTTTAAATGAAATCATATTTAAAATCCAAATATAATATGAACTGCTAATGTTTCTGGTAAAGAAACACACTAATGTTATGGATTCAAAAACAACCAAAATCACGATACTAACAAAGTGAATGATTTCCTGGTGATACTGCTTCTACCTGTCAGTGCTTAGATATTATCAAGCTGAAAAAATGAATACAGAATTCCAACAAACTGTCATCAAATGTCTTTCTATTATAAATTTAGATGAAATGTATATCCTCATAATGACCTAAACAATAAAGTCTATGGCTTTTACTTCTTTACCAGGCTAGTTACATGATGTTGTCTAAATTAAATTATGTCTCAATACACTACTATGTTTTAGCTTAACTGTAATATGTTCTTTCTACATTTCAAACCTCAGTTACTCTAATGTCTGTTAAAATATTACAAAATTGTTTCATTATCACAGGTCAACTTCTTCGGTATTCTATTATTTTTCACAGTAGCCCCTTGGCCACTGCTTCTGTGTTACCTGTTATAATTCAAATCAATATTAGAAACATCTCAACATTCATCAAACAGTATCTTATCCCCAGATATGGAGCAGGTTAATTACATTCAATGCTCAGTTTGAACATCTGGGTTGGGGCGGAAGGTTTCTGTCAATCCTTAAAAGAAAAATTTAAATTGTGAATTTTACAGCCATGTTGACATTTATACATTATACACACTCCCCCCCTTTTACACATGAAATCATGTGTAACAAAACCCTGTAATGGGAGGGGAACAAAAACTCTCAGGTAATTGGTTAGGGACATAACGAACATTATTTACCATTTGACATCCATTATCATTATTTCCACAGTAAACACTTCAGTGAAAAGAAGTGTTCCTCTCCGTCCTTCAGGCCTAAAAGAAACAGAATCTTCAGATTTTAGTTTTACATTTGCAAACCGCCAACTCATGTGAGAGTAAAATATAACCGGGTCACATGTGCGGTTTCCCCTTTTTGTGGAATTTTTAGGAAACCTTTCGTTTCCCTTGGAGCACCAAAATAATATGTTAGTCCAAAAACATGCTTGGTTGGTTATTGTTTTAGAATCATGCAGTTACACTGATCACATGCCGGCATTCATTCACACTCACACTGTCTGGTTGTCATGTCAAGTTTGGTCAGCTTCACCCCAGAGTCAGTCATCCACAGTGCCTTGTCAAGTTACACTGTCGGTCAGGGTCAAAGGTCAGTTGGTCTCCGTCTTTTTTGGCCATGTGTCGTGCTCTGCAGAGACTTTGACATTTCAGCATAGGCCAGTATCCTTTGTCTACAAAAATATGTCACGATTTCAACTATGATTTTCAAGATGATTCTCACTTGTCATTGGAACTTCTGCCTCCCACTTTTCCTGAAACTTGGTACAAAACTCACTTCCTTCGAGTACTACTACTACTGCAATCCATTTACACCTAATTAGTATTAAAATGTCTAATGACCTATTTCAGAAACTTGTGTACATAACTATTATCTTGAGTCAAAACATTACTAGGATCTGTGTCGCTCTGCATTTCATAGCTCATTATAATTCTGGTCTACTTAAAAAAACAATGATAAACTCTTTAGCAGTGTGTGGAACCTTGGGTGTCCGAACATGCAACAATTACTCACTCCTTTATCAAGGATTTAAAACCGAAGTCGTTTTATATTTCCATCTTAAAGCCCTCCTATGGTAATAACTATGCCACAATGGTGAAATCAACACTCTAGATTGGAATTTTATATGTGGCTTGGCACCAGCTCTCCCTTTAACATTATTAATACAAATAAAGATTTGTCCTATAGAGTGGTTCCTAAAACTATCCTTTTAATGGTGATCAATATTGTAACCAATGAGATCGCTACTTTATTCACACGTGAATACAAATCTCTTAAAGAATGATTTGTTAACATGATGAAAATATTGAAGAATATGGTTTTACTCTGTCAGTGTGTTTTAGGATGATTATCATTTTACTTTAATAGTTTCCTCTTTACTGCTATTTTTAATTTACCAATTGATTAATACATCTTTCTGTCTTTACGTATTTATGAAGTTAATTCAAGTTATTTAAATGTGCGTTTTGTGAATAAGTGTGTGTATGTGTAACTCACTCATTCCCGTTCTCCTTTTCTCCTCCCCTGGTTTTCTCAAGCCGTGACCCCGGCCTCCTCACTTCTAATCGACCATGCCAACTCCTCTGATTCTGTCTTCTCTTCAGTCCCTCAGCTTTTGAAACCATCCGCTGTAACTTTTTTAGGCAGCCATTGGCCCAGTTACATCTGCAGCCCCATCATGCCACTGTTGTTGCACTCCTCCTTTACAGTCTCTCTGCTGTTTTTATGGAGGGCGGATTCTGCTCTCATGTCCTGTCTGAGGGGCTGATGAGAGTATCTCTCTGTATGTCAGCATGCTGTTTGGTTCTGGATGCCACAGGTGGAGATAGTTCTGGCTGCAGTCTTGATGTAGTCTTGTTGTTGTTGTTGGTTCAGCTCTGGTTCTCTGTCTGTACGATGGAGAAGGAGGAGTCTCCTGTTGGGTTAGGTCTTTTGTCTGCTTGGAGGGTCGGGATCGAAGCCTTTCTAACTCAGAGGGGGAGTCCAGGTCTCGGGACACCTTACCTATAAGAAGTCTAGCACACTGATGTTAAATAAATCCAACCCTTTCCACTCTGTCTCTTTCTAATCATACTATCTGTCTTAGTTGTTAAATGCCATCTAAACAACATAATTAATGTCTACTAATGATATTACAAAAACTCACTCCAAAAATTGTTTCATCCATTGTTACATATTTACCCAACACAACTCTGAAATACTTACATGTTTCCAGCATCACATATTCCACACACTACGAAAAAAAACATCCCCACATTTTCTCTCATTTTAAATCCCACTGTTACTTCGAACAATAGTAAACCTGCAGAGCACACCAATCGGAGCACAGTAATGACATTTGAATCAAGTGTAGGCCTATGTCTACTTTCTGAACATGTATTTATATTGTCTAAATTCCTTGGCTATGATGTGCAAACAGTTCGAGTGTAAAATGTGTTTTTCACAATGTATTTACACTCTACAGATTCTTGAGTTTACTCATCTCCTGGTGCTGTCGTTGTAAAAAATGTTCAATTCCTTATTGTTTTGTACCAGTTTTCCAAAATCAGTTCTAACTGCCGTGCCGTTTCTGGAAAGGTGGCGGTACGGCTACACAATGTGTAAGAAGGTGCCAACATGTTCCTTTTTTAACTTAGATTAATATACTGGGCTAGTGTCGTTGTTACTATTAACGTGCTTCCCGTTTTCAATACCGGCCAGCAATGTAATGAAAAATGTCAAGGGTGTGCTACCCCCTTTCAGCCACTAGATGGCAGCAGCAGAAGTTTACAGACAAAGGGAAACGCTCTCCCTCGATTTAACATATAACAGACCTCTGGCTTTTAGCTTTCAGCCTTGGTCTGTTATTTAACCCCAGTTTTAAACGGCGACCCGATCTAAAATATCGTGTTTCCAGGTTTTGTCGTGCAGGAATCAAACCTCGCACCGAACAAACTGCACCGTCTCCACGCCACTCAGGAATAAACTACCTGCAGATCCGCACCAAACTGCTCTATTTACGTTACGCAGGACTTTCCGTCTACCTGGCGATCAACGTTCACGTTTTGTATATAACTTTCCTAACATAGTAAAATATGCATTGTATATTCCATTTAAACTTTAAAAACACTGTGAAACGCCTACAGACAATCCTAAAGTTTTAGTGTATCCAATTACAGACAGTCGATTTTCATAACAGGCGTCTGCGTACCTTATTTGCAGAGTTCGTGCAGGGACCTGCCGATTGTCTGAGATGTTTGAAAGCGTTTATTCCCGACCCATTCTGGTCGTCTGGATTCTTCCTCAGCTTCGTTATATCTGGCACGTCGAGGGTCACCATTTTGTTAGAGATTTAAAGGGATATCTGGTCCGCTTTTCAAATCTCCGCGCGTCCCTATCAAGCTGGTTAATACAGGAAGGAATCCAGAGCTACCAAGTAACCGTTAATCTACTTTAATGGTAATATGACAATGCAATACAATCAATACAGTACAAATTCAATACAGTTAATCTTTGGGATCCCGAATTTACCTGCACGTGAGCCAGCCAGAGGAAAGAGGCTGAACACAGCGTGTGTGTCTGTGTTTATACTCTTTGACAATGGGAGGAGTTATCAGATCCTCCCATTTGGACCTCCTTGATTGGCAGCCCCAAATATCCCTAACACCTTAGACCTTAGGTTTCCCCAATCACTGTAGCTAGATCTAAGTTGAATGCAACTCAAGACATGCTCTCACCTTCCCCCATCTTCGATTGTCCTCAAAAACACATGTCAACAGGCCCCAAATCCAGCTCACAGTTTTACCCAAATTATTCCCATTTTAAGCTTATCCATAGTTTGCTAACATGAATAAATACAAATATTTCACTACAATACTGCAAGGAGACGTATTGTGTGAAAAGAAATGTAAGATGTTGTTTAATGGCTGATATATTTATGATCCACGTCACGTTTTCAGTTCCTCATGTTTGTCTAGAAGTCTTCTCATCAGGGCTCTATAAATACAGAACTACGGCAGATATGTAATATTTAATGCAGCCGAACCGTGTATTAAAATGCCGTTATGTGATGACTTTCAAAGAGAAAAGCAAGCACACTCGGAATAAAGTATTATTATTTTTTTTTTTAATGTTTTCGGTCTGTTTCCGGTATTTGTTAATGACGATGTGCTGTGAGATGTGAGACTGGAATTGCACAGGGGAAAATAACGTAGGCTATCTTTAGATGCGGATTTTGTTAAACTAATATGTTTGCGCTGTGGACCAACACTATACATTGACGGGGAAGGGGGTAGCAATAAAGATAACACCATTAAACAGTTACACAACATAACAGAAATAATATCGAGAGCAGCGTCCCTAGCAACCACCTTGGTAACAATGAAAACGTTCTATGGACGCAATTTCATGAAGTAATCTTCGTAATAACTAGCAAACTAAAGATCATGTACATCCACTGCACACATAATCTGAAATAACAACTCATATTTCTCGCATCAAATGACATCAAAACGCATTTTAATGGCCAAACTAACTTTAAATAGGCATTTTCCACCGAGAATAAAACGTAGTTCGGCCATGTTTTTTTTTTCTGCAGGGAGAAATTTGAAGATCACGTGACATAGACGCTAGCCATTGGAATGAATGGTGAAAAAAAACGGGGTTTGTCAAACAGAGCACATGGTGTAGTCCAAACGATAGCTGGGGATTCTGGGTAGTGTAGTGTTTTCTGCCATCCTTTACTCCGAAAAAATATTTGTTTCTCCGAATCGAAGGGGAAAAATACAAAAGCATTGCACACAATTTAAACCAATCAATGTTGTGTAATTAACAAGGATAATCTGGTGTTTTTTAGTCGATGAGTAGTGCAGATATCACTGTAAAATCAATCGACAGTAAGGGGAATACTTACTTCCGGGTGTACAATTCTCCGTTATCCAATGAGAATGGACGCTCACATTGCCTTTAAGGGCAGCCGACACAAACGAATGCCGTGCTTCCATGAGCGTCATTACCAGTAGAAATACATTGCTTTTAAAATCGTGCTGTGCAACACGAAAAAAAAGGGGAAAATCGTGTTGGTGAACACGAATCAATAGATTAAAAATCGTGTTGGTGAACACGAAATGCCATGAGACTGGGTTGGACATTCATGTACAAGTCATATTTCAACTTCAGTTACTCACATGTTTGTTCCATGTGCTCCAATCCTTCATAGGTTAAAGTGCATGACTGCTAAACAGGAAATAAGAGCATCTAATCCGCTTTATAGTAAGGGGAATCAGACTGTACCATTTACGCTAAGCACGGGGGGCAGTTTGATTTTCAGCCTTTCTGTAAGATTTGATATTGTGTTGATTGTTTTTCTTAGCTTTTGTTCCTTTTGCTTAGTTGATAACTCTAAAACTAGATTGTCTCAGAAAAAGGGGTTAGGGTCTTATTTGAGTGAGACGTTAAGAGGTCTAGTTTGGAACGATCTCATCATTTTTGGCGTAGTCAAGCTCGACATCAAAATATTTTGCTGCGATACTTGGTACTTTAAAAGGCAGATTAAACGTTCAAGTTTGCTTTGTGTATATAAGCTTGTTAGGAATTCATAATTATTGGAGTTAGTTTGTGGCAGCATGTGCTAGTGGTTCATAGAGGCCTAGCTTGAAGTTGTTTGGCTGGTTGGATTTTCCTTTATGTTCTTCAAAAAAGCTTTTATTTGGCATTATTTTTTTACTAGCCACATCTGCACCGAGTCTGATCTGTACAGTTCTATACATTTTTCAAAGTGCCGTAACCATTCTCTAGGTGAAGATGTTTTCTGCCTCTGTGTGTTCTGCCTACGCTACTTGGTATTTACCAGGAGTGTGGTTGTCTCCTAAATTTTCTTAGAGTTGTGCAACAAGCGTTTCTCTTCAGCTAGGGAATAATTACAGTTATTAGGATGCTATTTTCATAAAATGAAGAAAGAAACACACACATTGGTGATGTTTGGATTGCTTCGTGTGTAAACAAAACATAATTTTTGATTTGTCATGTAAGATGGAACAAGTTTGTAATCACAGAAAGGGATGGAGGGGTCTCATTCCCCTATGTGAAAATGAAAAATCCACAATCAACTTTTCCAAGATTTCGTCCTTGAGGCGGAAAATCAATTTATTTTGTATAGTACCCTCCTGTAATAAGACCCTCATCAAAAGGGACTGTGCAGGCAGTCTGCAACGCATGACCTTGATAGGAAACAGCGTGGTGTTGAGAGCAGCGATCAAAGGTTGAGTGGGTGTATACCGTGTATACCAGCAAGGCTAAGCTACTGCCCCTCCCACTGCTGACCTTCACAGGGAACACCAGGGTTGCGGTCGAATAATCCAAAAATCAGCTCCTATCGTCTATCCCTATCGTCTATTCCTTGACCTTTGTGTGAAACGTCACGGGGTTAAGGAATAGTGGATAGGAGAATTCAAAAGGATTTAGGAGAAGAGACTGCGGTGCTTTGAGAATCCGACTACACTTTCACTATCCGACGTGTTTATGATGCGCCAGCGGACGTCATAAATGTGCGTCTGCTGCTGTGGGGAAACTACAGTTTTCTATACAGCGGACTACATGAATGTATAATAAGGACTAGCCTACTGTAAACTCATCTAGAGACTCTGCACCGTGCTCTGATGGTGTTGTTTTATGCTTTATGAACGTGGACAACAGAGAAACATATTCTTCATGACCAAAGTTGGAATTGAAATAAAAAAGGAAAGTGAAACTTATGCTCGTCACCCTCTCCCTCCGGTCCACATTAATACAAATGATCCAAATACGTATGATTGTATGAAAAGATCTTAAAATAAATACAAATGTATTTATTAAAAACGTTAGTCCTTAACATCTATCACTGTGTATATCACCATTCAAACATCTTTTAAAAGTTTAACAAACTCCACATAGCTGAGTAAAGACTGTGAAATGTTGACTTTATTTGATAAGTTCAGTAAACACTAACGTTCATATTTCTCTTTTTGATTATAATACTGATGAACGTTCAAAACAAAGCACTTTTGTCACGGTTTGTGCAGGAAGCAGGACCCAAATGCAGATTAAAGTGTCAAAAACTCCTTTATTTCAAGGCAAAACGATAAACGAAGACAGAACAGAACACTCACCGACGACCAAGTCATAACACAAGACGAACCGACAAAGACAAACGGAAAAACCAGAACTTAAATACACCCAGGACTAATCAAACAAACACGAGACAGGTGAGGAGGTAGGAGAAAACACAGAGGCACCAGGTGAACACAATCGGGTAATCAGGGAGGGAAAACAGACAGAAAGCAACAGGCAGGAAACAGGGGTGAACAATTTACAAAATAAAACAGGAAACCCAAAGACAAGACAAAACAACAATACAGACAGATCGTGACAACTTTGGCAACTTACCACATACGTTTTAAAATGCTTAATAAGCACCGTAACTTTCATGATATCATTTCTCGGTCAAAATCTGTTGTTTCCGTGATTGTTGTGTGATGGCAAGTGCTGCGGCCGCAAGACATTGTGGGGCAGCATTTTCTCCTTTCCTTTCGTAAGGAAGGTCCAGTGGTTCCTAAGCTAAAGGAGGTTATAAAGGAAGTTTGAAACCTCCTTTCCTATCATCGAGATAATTCGAACGGCTCTTATCATGGCTGCCACTGAGGGACTTCCGGGTCATTTCACTCCGTTAGGAAGGTTCCTAAGCAAAACGGACTATTCGACCGCAACCCAGAAGCCCCACGACCCTCTCTTCTGAAGGTCAGTCTGGAGGTATTTGTGGAAAACTGATATTTGTTGGTGTTCATCAAAAGTTTGTGATTGTCTTTGTGCTGGCCTGTGTGCCCCAGGGGGATAACATGGTTTTGATGGATTGAGCATCTTATTTAAAACATGCTCATTCACTAAATATGTGATAAGTACAACATTACAAGGACACATTTTCATTATGAAAAAGTGTCTTTATTTGACTGGAGGTGCATTGCAGCAGTGAGGTCTTCACTCTGTGTCCTTCATTCAGATTACTTGTCGCTTTTTTTGTTAAATGTGTAAAAAGGTATAAAAAGGAGTAGTTCTCAGTTTAGGACAATATACTCGTTTAAGATTTTAGTTTGTGTGAATATAGCATTACAAGACAGGGAATACAGTGAACTAGCACCATTGGCATCCTTATTGGATGAATGTGTAGTCTATTTTTCACTACATAATGTTGTCTTAATAGACTACTTTACCTCTGGATTTAGCTTAAACCATCACTAACTTAAAACTCTTTGTTTGGTTGGAGGCTTCTTTCGCTGCAGAATACGAAAAGACCAAGTGACCTACTTTAACCTCCCCAGATGGATGGGAAAAGTGGGTTTTAATGTCACAAAATGTTCTCCGAATAATTTTTGTGCAAGCAATCCAGGACAATTTATTCCCTACTCAAGTATTGAATTCAGATTACGGGGGTTGGGTTTAGAAATGGCTTTAAAATGTATTACATTTTCTCAAATGTAATCAAATTGAATATAGTAAATGTACACATCTATGTATTTGCATGCAGAGAAAGGACCAACTAAGTTATATCAAAAAAACTCACACTGTGTAATGCGTATAACATTAGGGAACAGAAATACATTATCATGCTAATGTATAGGAACTTTTTAACAGCATCACTTTGTAGTGTCCTCAAACTGTGATGCAGTGATACATTTGAAGTTAGCCTTCTCTAAAAAGTGTGTATCGCCTAATGTTGCTTCACTTGGCCTTCACTGTGCAGAATGATGTATGTGCTGACTGCTGAGTTCTGACACCAGAAGGCTGTATACACAATCCTCTGTTGAAGGAGAACAAGTTTCTCTGTTCACCTTTTGTAATCTCAGTTTAATAACTTGATAATTTACAGTGAATGATGTGAAAATGACTGTACAGTCAGTGAGAATCCACTTTTAAGAGAAATATATGTAACAGTCATACATTTTTACAAAGTTATCAAATGTATTTTTTTATGTAAATCATAAAAGACTCAAAAGACTGTTCTTGGCAGATGTCTTAAAACATGTCTGAATACCAGGCCACCATCTGAACTCACGTCTCACATCACTGCTTACCTGCTGTTGGCACTTCTCCCATATACATTTTTGCAACAGTGTTTGTGTTACTTTTAGAAACAATTCTCTGTATGTTTGCTACAATATTCTAATAATAAAAACGTATTCTCTTTTTATCTTTTCTAATTTCCTCTGATTTAAACCTGCTTTAGCTTTAATTGCAGAGCTCATAAACTCCTCACAAACTAAGAGGCACATACTTTGCATGCCCTATATTCAAATAAACGTAAACACTGATTTGTTTATTGCATTTGAAAGCATAAAGTGTATACTGCATAAAGAGTTAACACGACCAGCCATGCACTCCCTGCGCTAAAGTGATCCATTCGTGGGACCTGCAACACTCTCCCCTCCCTCCTCTTTGCCTCACTCCTTCCTTTCGCTCCATCACTTGTAGCAGGGCAGGCGGTGTGAGAGCATCATAATCCTCCTCTTCCTCCTCTTCCTCCCCACTGGGTCCCGGCCGGCCCCTCCACTGTGGCAGCAGGGCGACCGCAGCGCAGCGCGCCGGAGCGGAGCCGGAGGAGCGGAGAGAAGCGAGCAGGAGAGACAGAGGAGTAAAGAAGGAGGACGGACGGACACACTGTACCTCCGATTTATAGGATTATAATCTGCAGCATCCCGTCGCTTCAACATGTTTTTGGGGTACAAAAGAGTCATTGGGATTACTGCGCTGCTCGGCTGGCTGCTGCTCGGCTCCTGTGGGACAGGTGGAGAAGGTGAGGGGCTCCGCGCGCTGCCTGCGAGACAGCGGACTGTTGAGTGCGTTCTCAGTGTTGTTAAAAGCGAAAAACATGGATTGTTTTTGCACGAGATCCGACGTTTCTTGAGTCAAAGCGTACTGGCTAATTGGGTCGGCTATTTGGCACGTTTGTGACATTTGGCTGTTGACCGTTATATAAAATAACTAAGTTTTAGTTTCTAACCTATAGCAGAATGGACAATGGTCAATCATGACTAGTATTACTTTTCACAAAGATGACTGTAACTGACATTTTCATAAAGATAATTTAAACTCTGATAACAAAAGGCTGCCATAAAGAATTATCTTCTTTTTTTTTTATCATTGCTCAATCTATTTATTTCCCTGATTGATCAATTCATTATGCAACCTATAACATGTCAATTTAAGTAGATGAGCCTTCAAGTGTCCTGTTTAATCCGACCATCAGTCCAAAAACCCAAAGCTTTTAACTTGATTACATCCATGTAAATCAGAGAAAAGCAGCAAATCCTGACACTGGGGGAGCTGCCACTTTGTTAATTTAACTTAAAAAATGACTTGATCAAAACCGTTCATCAAATGATTTAATTGGCTAATTGTTTCCAACCCTAACTCATTCAAAAGTCATAACATCTGCCTCCTTCATTATTTAATTAAGAGTTCTCACTTTTTATTTGTTAAAGCAGTTACTTCTGATCTGTGCTACGACCTGTTTCTCCAGTTTGGAAATAAGTACTGTGGCTCATTCAGTTTATTCTGTGAATGTTGCAAATCAAACCGTTTTCTGGGTCTGATCCGCCCACTACGGGGGCTTGGTTGAAAGCTCATATCTTCTGGGGATTTAAAGCTGTCAAATTTTAAGAGACAGCAAGTCCCACAAGTGTTGTTTTTATTTGAGCTATTCCCGTATTTGATCTTCCCTCATGAGAGAATGATATGAACGACTGTGGTTTTTCCATGGATGTGTTAAGCTGCACAGGAGGAGAATGCGACTTCTTCGGCTCCAGTGTTATACTTGACACGTTTCACAAAAGCTCCTAGAAAGTGGGTCTTGGGTAAAGAGATTATTTCAGAATTGTAGGCATACAAAGGGCTGCTGATTTAATGTCTGCTTGAGAAAACAGATGTGAAGGAATGTGGGAATTCACCTTGCAACAAGTGTCAGATATAGATATACATCTTAATCCCCATCATTAAATCCCTGAATGCATATGAGCTGTTTTCTCTCGGAGGTTTTAATGAAACGTTTCAGTCGTTGCACTCTTGAAGCAGCACCTCTATAAAAAACCTTCCCCCCACTGTAATAGTGTTCTCTTTGAATTATGTTGTAAATAGGAGCAGCTTTTAATGTGACATCCCTGTAGGCAGATCAACAAAATACCCCCTCTAATGAGCTTTTTCAGACACTGGTCCGTTGTGCTCGGTGTGGAGAGTCGAGAATAGGGATGTATTCATGGACATTGTGGCTTCTCGACTGTATTGATCGTGTGTAGAAAGGGGTATTGACAGTTTTGAAATAAATTGACCCAAATCTTGGGTCAATAAGTAATTGGTTCATTGTGTGTTGGCTCGGAGCCTTAGACACAGCCATTTCCAAGAGACAAATCAGAAAAGCTGAGATTTTACGGCATCACTTCACTGTCTATCAGTCAGATATTTTATCATCCGCTTAATGACCTGTCTTCGGTCCAGATTATGCCTCCTAAGCAATGAGAAGGTTTGAGCTCAGTAAAGAACCATCATATCATTCATCATGTTTGTACATGAAGGACAGGAGGTTTCTGTCATTTTCACATTAATCTTCCTCAGTGATACTCTCCGTTTTTTTCTGTTAATATGATTGCCCCTCTCTTTCGCTCTCACACACAGTTAATAGTTGAACAGCTGTTGTTACATGACATCCGCCAATTTCTGTAATTGTATCGAACTCTCCACTGATAACCATTAAGCCAGCCTCATTCAACAATTGCTCAACTGAGTGGAGGTCACAGAGGACAATTCTCTCTAAACTCTGTTTTGTTCTTGTGTTACAACTATTATTGAGTTGATTATCAATGCCTTCCAAAACTCTTGTTGCCTCAAGTTTTGGTCAAGATGAGGCAACTAAAACTCTGCTAAGGTTAAAGGAAAAATAATTCTTCATGGTTAAAAAAAACCAGTGGTGGAAGTATAGGTCCTAGATATCATATGATCTGTATGCCTTTCACTCTGACCTCTTTAGTCAAATAGTTTTGTGATGGTATAGTGAGAAAGTGATTGTTTTTGGTCTGGAAAACGCAAGTCTTATTAAGCATTTGAGTAAATGACTTATGCTCTCATTATTCTCATGGGAATTGTCATTAATTAATCATAATCATTCCATCATCATTTCCAGGACTGACAATGTCTCTCTGTATCATTCTTCCTCCTCCCTTCAACTTCACCTTCATTCATCAACTTTAACGGAATTGTGTCTTCCATACTCTCATCCTTTTAGTTTCATTTTGCAGTAACCATAGGCACCACTTCACCACAAACTTACAGATAGACTTAATTCTTTAGCATTTCTGTAAATCCCAATTTGAACTCTGTCTTCATTTTGAATATTTCAACGGTGGTTGAATGGTTGTTCAGGATCGTTTAATCTCAGATGTGTGAGACCGTAGGAGGGTGTGTTTGATTATTTAGCTAAGACTGAGGAGGGAAGCACTGTGGCTCTGTTATTTTCTCAGACTGCTGAAAATGTATCTCCTCCAGACCACCAAGACAGAGTAAAAGTTGGTAAAAAATATGCTGCGAGAGAAGTTGATTTGAATTTTAAGCCTAGCTCTCTGCTTCATATATGCAAACAGCCCTGTCTCATCAGAATGTATTACTTTCCAATGAGCTGATGGTGTGCATTGAGAGAACATAAACCTCTGAATAAAATCTATTTGATGTGAATGGGTGAGAAATTTTCTCTGCGAAACCCCTCTGTCCTTTATGCTTCATGACACGCAGGAGTCTTGAGAAACACTGTGAGGATAGAGCAAAGTAGTGGAGAATAAATTGCACCTATACTTTTTTTTTATGGGGTCATTTATGAAAATGTGTTTAGAAGTGGAGTCATGAAGAGGTTTTGATAAAGTCAAGGTTATAAAAAGGCGGCGGCTGGGGGTGTGAGCCTGGAGCTGCCAGTCATGAATCTAGATTTATTAATCCAGGGACATGTAGTTAAGCGATAAAAGTGACAGAGAGCTGCAGTTCATCCATCTGCCTTTGTGACCTGAGGGATTTTGTGTTTGCCCAAGGCCTACTCCTCAGTGTATGTCTGCCTCCCTAAAAACAGAGCCATTCATCAGACGACCCTGTCATTATCTGAGACGTCTTGTTATTGGTCCAAGAGGCAGCCGCTTTCTGCTGAGCTCACTATTTTCTGTCACTCTCTGAAGCAGGAGGAAAGTAAAGGCATCAGCTATTATCAAACACACACTGTGTTAATGAGTGACTTGTTTATGTGGACCGTGAATCATCAGCTTTTTCTGACAGCCTGCCGGGGATTGACATGGCCAAAAAATGCTGTGTCAATTATTAGTGTAACCCACATTAAAACATAGTAAGCATAAAGTCATTCAAAAGTGATTTCATTAAGGGATCTCTGCTCACCACCAGGCATGCGCAGCGTAGCAGTAGAGATGGCAAATCCGGATCCTTTTACGGACTCAGGGTCTTCTGAGTCAGTCATTGAAGAGATCCGGATCATACGAGTCATTTGAGTCATATGAGTCAGCATCACCAAGAGCGTAGAAATCCTACCGGTGAAACCGAAAACTTGTTGCATTTCACGAGCATATTAAACTGACGTTACATTAACCTCCGCTACACAGTGTATTTTGCTTTAATAAAAAAATGTTGATCACAAACAAAAAGGGTCATTTTGCGATTTTGCGAATCTCAGTCTGCTGTTGACTCGTGCATGAAGACGAGTCTGCTGGATCTCTGGATCTGCTGCTACGGTTACGGCTCTGAGTCCGCACAAGTCTGTTTTGCACAGTGAGTCAGGATTTGCGAATCTCTGAGTCTGCTGTTGACTCCTGCATGATGACGAGTCTGCTGGATCTCTGGATCTGCTGCTACGGTTATGGCTCTGAGTCCGCACGAGTCTGCTGTGTTTTGTAAAGTGAGTCAGCATTTGCGAATCTCTGAGTCTGCTGTTGACTCGTGCATAATATAGCCGCTGGAGCCGGGAGCTGGAGCCGGGAGCTGGAGCCGGGAGCTGGAGCCGGGAGCTGGAGCCGGAGCTGAGCCGGGAGCTGGAGCCGGGAGCTGGAGCCGGGTAGCCTGGGAGCCGGGAGCTGGAGCCGGGAGCTGGAGCCGGGAGCTGGAGCCGGGAGTGGAGCCGGGAGCTGGAGCCGGGAGCTGGAGCCCGGGAGCTGGAGCCGGGAGCTGGAGCCGGGAGCTGGAGCCGGATGGAAGCTGGAGCCGGGAGCTGGAGCCGGGAGCTGGAGCCCGGGAGCTGGAGGGAGCCGGGAGCTGGAGCCGGGAGCTGGAAGGCCGGGAGCTGGAGCCGGGAGCTGGAGCCGGGAGCTGGAGCCGGGAGCTGGAGCCGGGAGCTGGAGCCGGGAGCTGGAGCCGGTAGCTGGAGCCGGGAGCTGGAGCCCGGAGCTGGAGCCCGGAGCTGGAGCCGGGAGCTGGAGCCGGGAGCTGGAGCCGGGAGCTGGAGGAGGGGCTGCAACATGTTACTGTTAATCTCTCTCCCCACTTTTGGCCACACCCCCTAAGTAAAATGTCTTCCCGGCCGCAGCTATGCTCGTGCACATGACGAGTATGGATCTCTGGATCTGCTATGCTATTACGGTTAGGAGCCGTAATTTACGGCTCCTCTGAGTACCCAAGAGTCTGCAGGAAGTTTCACTGATCCGCGTCCCCTCCCCTGAGCCAAACGATAACTTCTGGAATCTATCCTACTTGCTAAAGGGTAGGCAGATGGACTGGGATACGTTGTAATGTTATTTTACATGTTATAAAGAGAGTAGCGAGTGACGCAATTTATAGTTTTAATTTGTACGTCACACAAGGTGTAGGACTCAAAGGACTCGGGTTAATGGAGAGGGGAGAGTCGTCACGACCAGCTCATTTCTAGGATCCGGGTTAATGATCCGGATGAATCAGGACTCGCCCATCTCTACAGGAGAAAAGAGAAAACGGAGCAAGACGCAGTTGAGACGAGCGGAGTAAATTATAGTAAAAGTGATTCAAAGTTGATTTAAAAAAGATAAAAAATACCATCCACACGGTCGAGAAACCCAGTAGACGGTATAGAACATTAACCAACGGTGTTTTGGTCAGGTTTTTTTGGACTGGATAAAAAGGTTGATCGCGAGTGAGAGGACAACACACACACGCGCTCTGATACAAGATGGCGAGCCAGACCCACGGACTGCTTTGATCTTCGCGCCAGTGAGAGGACTTGCTGGTTTATCAAAGAGACAATAGCTGAACTCACTGCCAGAGTGGTAGGAGTATTGAAGAAATTATAAGGTTGGAACTGGATTTAAGTTGTACCTGGATTTAAAGAGACACTATATATTGTACTCTAGGTTTTAATTTGTCATTTGATTTCATTGATGGTACAATTGTGTTTTTTTCATTGAATTAGATATATTTTACCTGTGCAAAGGGAAAAGAAAAAGAGTTAACTCAGGATATTGAAGAGATTAAAATAGGAAAAATCTATAAATAATACTTAGTAGACCGGTTTAAAAATAAAATAGGCCATTTTATTTTGTTCATCCTATATGGATACCATTTACTAAGTCACAGACATCAGAAAACAAGGGAAAGGTGAAATACTTACCTCTGATTATACTGCAGAAAATATTCATTGTCTATGTTTAATGTTTTGTCTATTTGTCTATTTCGTCAGTAAATTGCCAGCTGTTCTATTCAAACCACCTGGTCTCTGGTCTAATTACTTACCTGTCTATCCACTCTAGTAGAACCCAGAATCCTTCTAGTCAGATAGCATAGACCAAGATAAGAAGTGTTACAAATTGGCAAGCTAGCCAGGATTGGATACAAATAAAACAGATTTAAGATTAGCGATCAGAGACCAGATAGAAGCCTTTTCATCAATATGGATGAAATTCATGCATTAGGCGTCAAAATACCTAACTCGCTCTTAGTTAGTGGCCTGTGTTTATAAACACACTACAAAACAACGGCGAGAAATCTTCCGCCTACCTTCAACGACTACAAGTAATGCTGAACACCACCCTCAGGAGAGGTGGAGTAAAAGCAACTGATCTGGACAGCCAGCTCCTGAAACAATTTTGCAGAGGCTGCTGGGACAATGCTCTAATTTCAGAGCTGAAGTTAGAACAAAAGAAGCAAACTCCACCTACCTTTGCAGAGCTCCTCTTGCTGCTTCGCACTGGGGAAGACAAACGCAACTCTAAAGAATGCCGAATGAAACAATACTTCGGTGTATCAAGACAGAAGGTGTCCTCACACTTCCAAGCTGCTTCTTCTGAGTGCACAGGAGAATGTAACTCATCACCACAAAGACACAATGAGTCAAGATCTGAAATGGAAGAACTGAAAAAACAAATAGCTCATTTGCAGTCTCAGCTGACACAGATTATATTCAAAGATGACAAAACCAGCTCAAAGAAAGCAGATGCCACTACCAAATCTTCAACTGACGGGACTAAACAGAAGAAAACACTGCCCAGCATCCATGATAACAATAATAACAGCCATAGTAAACAGCCAAAACCCTGGTACTGTTTCAGGTGTGGCAAAGACGGACACATAAAGCCCCAATGTGAGGCTGAAGCAAACCCCTCTCTCGTAGCCTTCAAAAGGAAACAGTTGAAAGAGAAACAGATGGAATGGGAGATGAAAAATGGTTATTCACCATCAGATTATTTAAACTAACACCAGCCACTGTTGAGGGACAAATGGAGGTTGAGAAACAGATTAAGAGTCCCAAAGGGAAGCAACGTAAATGGTTAGCATTTTCTAACTCGAAACAGAGAGCAATAACCATACCAAAAGGGCTCATTGGAGCTAAAACTACTGCACATGTGACAATTGCTGAGAAAGACTGTAACTGTTTGTTAGACACAGGTTCGCAAGTAACCACAATTCCCAAATCATTCTACGAACAGAATCTATCCAACTTACCTATTGAGTCTTTAAAAAACCTACTTGAAGTAGAAGCCGCTAATGGCCAAGATGTCCCCTATTTGGGATATGTTGAAGTTAATATCACATTCCCTAGGAGTTCCCTTGGCCTTGACTTTGAAGTGTCCACTTTAGCCTTGATCGTCCCTGACATGCAGTCAACCCTGTCAACAGTTTTGATAGGCACTAACACCCTTGACACTCTTTATGAGTTGTACACAAGTGCTGCACTTCAGAACTCCCAGTCATTGCCCTATGGGTACAGAGTGCTTCTCCAAACCCTCAAACTGAGTGGACTCCAGCCTAGGAGTTGTGAGACTGTCTGCAAAAGACCCAGAGACTCTTGGCCCTGGTCAGACCAAGGTGGTGGAAGGATCAGTCAGCTGCAAAATACCCAATGCAGGAAAGTGAGTGGTGATCGAATCATCAAAAACATCCTTTTTGCCAGGTGGCATAATGGTCACAAATGGGTTAGCAAGTCTCCCACCAAAACTACCTCGTTGTGTACCAGTGATCCTCAAAAATGAATCTGACCATGATATCACTATCTCCCCAAAGAGCGTGATAGCTGAAGTCAATGCCATTCAAAGTGTCCAGCCTGTCACTCACAACAGCTCAGATACTCAAACAAAACCTGACCAAAAACCAAAGAAAATATTTGACGTTAGAGAGTCCTCAGTTCCCAATGAATGGAAAGAACGCATAACCGAAAAACTGAACTCGATGTCAGATGTTTTTGCACAGCATGATCTCGACTTTGGGCGCACTGACAAATTAAAACACCACATAAAGCTCAGTGACGAAACCACATCCAAACACAAAACGAGACCCATACACCCACAAGACATCGAAGCTGTGCGTAAGCATCTCCAGGAACTTCTCAGTGCTGAAATCATTCGTGAATCAGAATCCCCCTTCTCTTCACCGATTGTGGTTGTCAGAAAGAAGAACGGTGATGTCCGACTCTGTATCGACTACAGAAAACTCAACCTCCAAACAGTGAAGGATTCATATGCCTTGCCAAACCTGGAAGAGTCCTTTTCAGTGTTGAACGGGTCCAAGTGGTTCTCAGTATTGGATCTAAAGTCTGGCTTTTACCAAATCGAGGTGGAAGAGTCAGACAAGCAAAAAACTGCATTTGTCTGCCCACTTGGATTCTTTGAATTCAACAGAATGCCTCAAGGGATAACAATTGCCCCTAGCACGTTTCAGAGGCTAATGGAGCGTTGCATGGGAGATTTGAAACTCAAACAAGCCCTTGTTTTCATTGATGACGTCATTGTCTTCTCGTCAACACTTGAAGAACATGAAGAAAGGTTATTAAATGTACTCACAAGGTTGAGAGAGTATGGCCTGAAGTTGTCTCCTGAGAAGTGTAAATTCTTCCAGACGACTGTCAAATATCTGGGCCACATTGTGTCAGAAAAAGGCATTGAAACAGACCCTGAAAAGATCGTCTCACTCAAAACCTGGCCAAAACCAAATAACTTGAAGGAGCTAAGAACCTTTTTGGGATTGTGCGGTTATTATCGCCGGTTCATAAAAGACTACTCAAAGATTGTGAAACCTCTCAATTCACTCACTGCCGGCTATCCACCTACACAGAAAAATCAGAAGCCCGATGTGAAAACAGAGAAATATCACAATCCTAAAGAGGTATTTGGTGATAGATGGACAACAGAATGCCAAGCTGCATTTGAAACTATCATTGACAAGTTAACAACAGCTCCAATCCTTGGTTTTGCTGATCCCAAGTCACCCTACGTCCTACACACAGATGCAAGCATGATAGGACTAGGTGCTGTCCTGTACCAGGAACAGCAAGGATAGAAACGTGTCATTGCATATGCGAGTCGTGGCTTATCACCTTGTGAAGCCAGATACCCAGCACACAAATTGGAGGTCCTTGCCCTTAAATGGGCAGTCACAGAAAAACTCCAAGACTATTTGTATGGAAGCCCATTCCTAGCTGTTACTGACAGCAATCCATTGACCTACGTCCTCACTTCTGCCAAGCTTGACGCCACAAGCTACAGATGGCTAGCCGCTCTGTCAACTTTCGACTTCCAACTGCAATACAGAGCAGGAAAGCAGAATCAGGACGCAGATGGGTTGTCTAGAAGGCCACACAGTGGATTGACAGATGATCATATCTCAGAAAAAGAGATGGAGAGGATACGGCAATTTGCTCAAAGGCACTTGTCTGAAAATGAAGCGTCATGCTTGATTGCTGAGAGCACAGTCAAGGCCATTTGTGATAAGCACCTTGTCCATAACACCATCAATGGTGAACATGCAGAGGAATTGTCTGGTACCACCTTAGTCCTATCTCTAGCACAAAATCCAAACGCCATACCAGCAAGCTATGAAGCTGAGGAACAGTTTGGTGGCTTACCTGTCATTCCTCATCTCACCGTTATTGAGCTGGTTGAAAAGCAGAAAGCTGATACCTGCATCAGGGAAGTAATCCACCAAATAGAGTCTGGAGAAAAACCCCCACCCTCTATCAGAAAATAACTTCCTGAAATCTGCCTGATGTTGAGAGAATGGAACCGACTCGAAGTAATAAATGGTATATTGTACCGCAGAAGACAAGAAGGTGCACGCATGTCTTATCAACTTGTACTGCCGGAGGAGCTGAGGCCCTCTGTACTAAAGAGCCTTCATGACGACCTTGGCCACATGGGCATTGAACGTACTCTGGACCTGGTCAGAGCGCGTTTTTATTGGCCTAAAATGTCAGCCGATGTGGAGCAAAAAATTAAAACTTGTAACCGTTGTGTACGACGGAAGTCTTTACCTGAAAGAGCAGCACCACTTGTGAACATCACTGCTACAAGGCCACTCGAACTTGTGTAGAACTCTGTAGAACCAGAGTAGAATGGTCATCACAGACCATTTTACTAAGTACGCAGTGGCCATCCCAACCACGAATCAGAAAGCGCAAACTGTAGCTAAGTGCTTATGGGAACACTTCTTTGTGCACTATGGCATCCCTGAAAGACTTCACAGTGATCAAGGTCGGGACTTTGAGTCTCGAACAATAAAATAACTGTGTGAGCTCATTGGTACCCAGAAAATCAGGACTACTCCATATCATCCAAGGGGCAATCCCGTTGAACGTTTCAACAGAACCCTACTTAACATGCTGGGAACTCTTGAGAATCAAAAGAAGTGCCATTGGCGAGAACATGTCAGACCTTTAGTATACGCTTATAACTGTACTAAAAATGATGTAACTGGGTTTAGCCCTTACGAAATAATATTTGGGCGACAGCCTAGATTGCCAGTCGATCTGGCATTTGGTTTACCTGTTCATCATAGTAGTTATAATCATACTGTTTCAATCATATTAGTATGCAGGAAAAGTGACAGGTGGCACGCCCCCAATTATGCTAATGAGCTAAGTCCCGCCTCCCATTGTTCGAGATCCTTTGATGTGAGGGGGTACAATTATGTTAATGAGCTAAGTCCCGCCTCCCTTTGTTCGAGATCCTTTGATGTGAGGGGTGAGGTGTCATCAAAAGTAGGTGTGAAATGCCCCTCTGTGTAGTGCCTTTGTTGTCTAATCATTTGATGTGAGGGTTGAGGTGTTATAACAGGTAGGTGTGAAAAGCCCCCCTGTGTAGCGCCTTTGTTGTCTAATCCTTTGATGTGTTGATTAAGGCAGTCTCTTTGAAGTTATGCTGTCTGGCCCCTGTCTCCTCACACCCCTTTGTAGTCTAATCCTTTGATGTGAGGGGTTGAGGTGTTATAACAGGTAGGTGTGATTTCACACCGGTGTGTTATAAGCCTCTGATGTTAATCTAGGTGTTGATTAAGGCAGTCTCTTTGAAGTTATGCGTGAGACTGTCTGGCCCCTGTCCCCTCAGAGCCCTTTGTTGTCTAATCTAATTAGCCTTTGATGTTTGCCCTTTATACCTGGCCTTCAACTGTCTGTACTGACCATTCTGTTAATTTTATTGACAATTTTAACTTTTTCTGGGACCGCAGACATCTTTTTAGGCAAATGGAGTTTGCCTGAACAAGTCAGGAGTGAAATTGTTTATCTCTAACATATTCAACTGCCTGCATTATCAATCTGTTCCCTCTGCCAAGGACAAGCGGCAAGAGGAATCAAAACAGGAGAAAGACACAACAAATCGCGCAGAAAACCCTGAAGAATTATCACTGCACCCGCCTGAGGAATGTTCTGATTATGGGAGACACATGGAGGAGTCTCCACTGCCCGTCACCCCCCCCCCCTGTCAACGCCTTTGAGGATACTCCGTTCACCCTTTCACCCTCGCCCACCCTCCTGGGGATCGTTGAACACATGAAGGAGATACAGAGGGTTGGCACAGATTCCTTCCTGGAGTTCAAAGACCAAACTAAGGCGATACGTAGGGCTGGCACCATGTCCTTTACCCCCGCTCCTCAGCGACGCCCACCAAAATCACCGCAGAGACGCGCACCATCTCCCCCGTCTTCATCACCGTGCCTACGTTAACCACCTCCCCCCCTGGCAGCATGTCCTCTACCCCCACACCATCTCCCACGTCTCCATCGCCGTGCCTGCGTCGGCCGCCTCCCCTCCCTTCGAGAGGGCATCTGCAGTCTCCGAAGCCTGATAAGGATGTGTATGTACTAAACGCTGCAAACTGATATTTGCTGGGTCCAGGCTCAAGGGCATATAGCACTCTCAACTCTTTCCAGGACATGCCGGGGCCCTGCCTGCCTATAGCTTTGCCGATATCTGTGTTGATAGGTAATAGATTAAGAGCGGTGAATCATCTTAGATACAGGAAGCGCTCAAACGTTTGTGTGAGTTTATCTAATTTAGCAGTGATTCCATGTCAGCCACAGCTTGTTACAAAAAACATGACTGATAGTGTGTTTAACAAACTTAAACTAGCTTTATTAAATGTCAGGTCTTTGGCAGGAAAAACATTTTTAATCAATGATTTTATCACTGAGCACAATCTCGATTTTATGTTTTTAACAGAAACTTGGATTGAACAAAATAACAGTGCAGCTGTTCTTATCGAATCAACCCCTCCCAACTTTAGTTTTATGAGTCAGGAAAGAATGCATAAGAAAGGGGGTGGAGTTGCTAATCTGTTCAATGATTCCCTTCAATGCAGGAAGACATCGTATGGAAACTTTGATTCTTTTGAATATGTGGCCCTTCAGCTGAAATGCTCCTCTCGAGCTCTGTTCCTAAATATCTATAGACCACCCAAATACTGTGCAAACTTTTTTGATGACTTTACTGAACTGCTGTCTATAGTGTGTATTGACTTTGACCGTCTAGTCATTGTTGGTGATTTTAACATCCATGTTGACAACCCCCAGGACAGAGGGGCAAAATAACTGTTTTGTGTTCTTGATAGCTATGGACTGACTCAGCATAAGGGGCACACTCTGGACTTAATTATCTCAAAGGGTCTGAATATTTGTGGTGACTGATGTTGCACTCTCTGACCATTCCTGTGTTTTCTTTGAGAGCTCTATTTTTGTTCACAAAAATGTTCAAAAAGAGGTAACCACAAAGCGATATTTAACTGAAAATACTAGGGAAATGTTTACTCAGAATTTTTCTTCCACACTTGCCCCTGCTAACATCTCAGTAAATGAGCTAGTAGATTATTTCAATTCAAAAATTAAAAATGTTATAGATGCCATTGCTCCAACTAAGGTAAAGGAAGTGTCTGGCAAGAAAATATCTCCATGGAGAAAGGCCATGAGCGTGAAAACAGAAAAAAGAGAATGTCGAAAAGCTTAACGCAGGTAGCGAAAAACAAAATCTCCAGGTTCACTTTGAAATCTATAAAGAGAGACTTGGCCTTTATAATTTGGAATTGAAAAACGCACGACAATCATTCTTCTCTGACATCATTACCAAAAACAAAAACAACGCACGTGCCTTGTTTGCTACCGTCGACAGACTAACTAACCCCCCAGTGTCAGTAGCCTCTGAATTTCTATCCACCAGGGCGTGCAATGATTTTGCCTCCTTTTTCACTGACAAAATTCAGAAAATCAGACAAGCAGTCAGTGCCTCTGCATCAGGAACAGCAAATGTGTTGTCTCTATGTCCATCAATTCAAACACCATGACACAATTCCATCAGATTAATGATAAAAACCTAGAGGACATTATACAACTTCTGAAATCCTCCTCCTGCTGCCTTGATATTATTCCAACAGGATTTTTTAAAGATGTTTTGCCTTGCATTGTGGCCTCAGATCTACTTCATATAGTAAACAAGTCTCTTCACTCAGGTATTTTTCCACAGGCCCTGAAAACTGCAGTCATTAAACCGCTCTTAAAAAATAATAATCTAGATGCTTCAGTAATGAACAATTACAGGCCCATATCAAACCTCCCATTTCTAGGTAAAATCATTGAAAAAGTTGTTTTTCAACAGTTGAGTAATTTCTTGCATTTAAATAACTGTTTCGATGTGTTCCAGTCAGGCTTTCGTCCAAACCACAGCACTGAGACTGCTCTTGTAAAGGTCTTTAATGACATCCACTTAAACACAGACAGTGGCAGAACTTCAGTGTTAGTATTATTAGATCTCAGTGCTGCGTTTGACACTGTTGACCACAGCATATTACTAGACCGACTGGAAAACTGGGTGGGACTTTTGGAAACAGTTCTAAATTGGTTTGAATCCTACTTAAAGGACAGAAACAACTTTGTTTCTATAGGTAAATACACATCTGAGTTGACAAATATGACATGTGGGGTACCTCAAGGCTGGAAATATCGTGATGGAGTTTTTTCACTTCAGTCAGAATATTCATGTGTATGCTGCTTTCGACACAAAGATGCATTACATCTACAAACAGAGCATACAATGAGAGCACATGATACACTTTTGATGTTTGTTTCATTTCTGAGATAATGTTACAGAATGTTTCGGAAAATGAAGATTCCAGGACCACTTTAAATGTTTCGTTTACAATCGTTTCCCAATGACCCGGAATAGTACTGCCAGAACGAACGATATCCAAAATGTCTTCCAGTTTACAAACTTCAGCCATTCTTTTTACACAGGGGTCACTACTCGTTCTGTTTTCAATCGTCCTCATCACCATACTTATTAAAAGGGTATTGACTACATTCTGATCAATATATACAGAGCGTTTTGCATAGTAGTTTCCCATTTTTATTTTACTAAGTCAATGTATCGAACAAGTCCCTGGCTTCAGTCAACTGCTGGTTATTAGGCTTCTTCTTCTTCTCCATCCAACTCGGCATGGATCTTTTCAAGTCTCTCCTTGAGGCGTCTGCAGTTTTTGAGATTGTGAAGAAAAGCCTCTGAAGCGCCTTGGATCCTCCAATCATCCGTGAAAATGTCTTTATCAATAAGAGTCTTGTCGATCTCAGTAATGAAGTCGGTGAGCCAGAGTCTTTTCATTAACGCGTTGTAATTGTTTCTGAAGTAAAAATCGGACATGTCATTCAGAAAATCGTGTTGCCTCTGGCCGGGGTGACTGACTCGGCACCCGTTGCATATTTCTTCTCTGTACCGATGTATCACCCTCTCCACAATATCAACCAACACCGATTTCACTGTGTCCATAAACAGAGACGTTTTGGCCCAAGGAGCAAAATCAGCAGCAGTAGTATTGCAAGATTCGGGTGTCCAAAATGGTGGTGATGATGGTAGTCCAGGAGTCTGTTTCTGGCTGCAACTCGCGGGGGGAGTCTTGGTTTTTCTCAGCTCCATGGCTAGTTTACAACGGTCGTCTTAGTGGGGTCCTTCGTTTTAGATGATTTGCTGAGTGGAGGGTGGGGCTTATTGCGTTGAATGGGGGGAGTCATTTATAGAATTGACAGTTTAAAAAAAAAAAAGTTCTTTAAGCGTTGTAGCTTTTTCATCTATCATCTCCAACCAAGCAGCAATAGGGCAACATTTAAGAATAAGTAATAGTTTGTCAAGATTTTACGGAAAAAGTCTAAAAAAGTATAGTTTGTCAGAAATATGGAAAAGTCATTGTGTACAAATAGTATGTTGAAAATCAAAAAGAAAAGAAAACTCAATTAATTACAAATTAATTAATATTTTACCCTGTTCTAAAGTTTTGCACCCCTTAAAGAAAAACCCATTCCTTACCAAGTACTTCATATTATACCCTTTTGTTAAGTGTTGCGTACATCAAGGTGTATCTTAAAGTATCTTGGTAGCAGAAAATAACTCAAATATGTAAGGTTATCAGAAAATAAAAAACCTTGTTTAACTGAACAAGTGTTGCATATGCCAAAGTGTGTCTAAAAGTATCTTAGTAACACAAGAAAAGAGAAAAAAGCATTGATGTTAACAAAAAACTGGATTGTTCCACTGAAAAAACAAATAAATAATTTCAAAAAGTGCGCTTAAAAAGAAAAAATGTATTCAGATAAAGTATTTTGTTAGACTAAGTCCAAGATGGTTACATTTTTACCCCCTAAACCATTTGTATTATATTTTTGTTTTCCTAATAAAGACAGAGTCACCTGAATTAATTTTGTCTCCAGACCTTTTATTTTTTACATTTTGTAACAATCTTAAAACATTTGTAGAGAACAAACACTGTGGTTAAAATGAGTGTCTTTATGACGTCTCTCACACAGTTGGTATTTTTCACAAAATTCATTTTAAACACATCATCTTGATACAGAGATAATACATTTTCGTAAGACAACCCTGACGCTCTTTTTACATAGGTAGAAAACACATTGCTTTTATTTTAGGGGCCCTTAGTTTTAAATGATCTGGTGAGGAGGGTGTGACTTGTTATGTTGATTGGGAGGCGGAGTCCTCTGCAAAAGTGAGAGTCTTTTTTCACCAGTATAATGTCGATCGATGTCTGACTCTGTTTAAAAAAGTTCTTTAAGCTTTGTAGCTTTTCCATCAATCATTTCTGCCAAGCAGTCAGAGGCACCCGCAAGGATGTCTGAAAAAAAGCCCGCATGTAGAGTTGAAATACTCCAAAACAAAATCATCAGAGGGGTTCTCCCCCCGCGTCACCAACCGGCTTGCGCGGTAATACCATCGCCCCGATGGTCCGCTTTTAGTTTCCCAGATGGTGCTTGTCAGGACTCTTCTTACTTCTGTCGGCGGGGGAAATATCTCCTTCTTCTTCCTCCACCTTGAGGGGCAGCGGTGAAAACTCTTCTCTGATCTCGCATGCTGTCTGCGTTTTCTTTGCTTTTTACTGCAAATATCTTGTGTCACCGTATGTGACGTATGTGGCCCGGTTGTAGAGCGTCCCGAATGGCCGTATTGAACCGAATGAACGCCAAGTTGTTGATTCCCCTGGAGACTCTGATGGAGTAGATGGAGGTTGATACATATCAATGTCAGCCATATCAATGTCAGCCATAGCGCTGTCGAGATCTGGTGTCCAGATTGTTGGAGAGGATGGAGGTCCTACAGGCGTTTGCTCCAGGCTGCAGCTCGCGGTGAGAGAGTTGTTTTTTCCCAGATCCATGGTTGATACTCACAAAATGTCCTTGAGGTGTTCTCATTTTTAAATGATCTGGTGAGGAAAGGCGGGGCTTGTTATGTTGAGTGGTAGGCGGAGCCCTCTGTAAAAAAATGAGAGTCTTTTGCAGTCAAACCGGGGGGAAAATCTGCCACTTCCTCACAGAGCCCCTCCTCCAGCACACATGAACGCGCACATGACCAAAAGAGGGCACGAGATAAGTTTGTGCACAGACTGTAGGCGTCTGAACCCCCCGCACTGCTGCATTCGTTTCTTGACTGACGCTCCGGACGGATGGCGGTAAGTTGTCACAGGCTGATTAAAAACCCCATTCGAGGCGTCTCTTGCCATTTTTCTTTTTTAAAAAGGTGACTTGGTAAGTGGAATTGCCTGTCTTTTTATTTAGTTTGAGCATATTTCTATCTTCATCTAATTCCACCCCCCACTATTTGCTAGCCACAGGAAGGGGTGGAGAAAAGGGGGAGAGCCTGGGAGGGGCGGGTAGACAGTCTCACGCATAACTTCAAAGAGACACCTAGATTAACATCAAAGGCTTATAACACACCAGTGTGAAGTCACACCTGCCTGTTATAACACCTCACATCAAAGGGCAAACACCAAAGGCTAAGCCTTTAAGCTTTGTAGCTTTTTCATTTATCATTTCCAACCAAGCAGTCAGAGGCACCCGCAAGGATGTTTGAAAAACCCAACATGTAGAGTTGAAATACTCCAAAACAAAATCATCAGAGGGGTCCTTCCCCAGCGTCACCAAACGGCTTGCGCGGTAATACCATCGCCCAGATGGTCCGCTTTTAGTTTCCCAGACGGTGCTTGTCAGGACTCTTCTCACTTCTGGCGGCGGGGGGATATCTCCTTCTTCTTCCTCCACATTGAGGGGTGGCGGTGAAAACTCTTCTTTGATCTCGCTTTTCTGCGTTCCTTTGCTTTTTACTGCAAATATCTTGTACACAGCTGGTTCCATGCTGGTTTCTTGATGCACTACTTCTTCCGATACAATGGTTGCGTGGAGATCTCTGTAAGACACCAGAGTTAACACAGCCCAATCTGTTGAGGTCAACGTTGCTTTAACACTGCAGGGTCCATACGTTTCTCCATTCTTCAGATTGTAGAAATGCAGTTCATTCGCCATATAGTTGAACACATAACCCCAAACATCGCCATTTTTCAGAGTCCATTCTTCATGAAGTTCTTCGGCTGGAGGCGTCTGAACCCGGCACAGATACTGCATCCGTTTCTTGATTGGCGCTCCGGACGGATGGCGGTAAGTTGTCACAGGTGTCTCGCTGATTAAACCCATATCGATGCGTCTCTTGGCCATTTTTCTTTTTTTGAAAGGTGACTTGGTGAGTGAAAATGACTGGCTTTTTAATTAGTCTGCATGGATTTCTTTTTTCACCTAATTCCACCCCCCACTATCTGCTGGCCTCATATCGTGTGACAGGAAGGGGTGGAGAAAGGGGGAGAGGCCTGGGCTGTGAGGGGGCGGGGGCTAGACAGTCTCACGCATAACTTCAAAGAGACACCTAGATTAACATCAAAGGCTTATAACACACCGGTGTGAAATCCCACCTGCCTGTTATAACACCTCAACCCTCACATCAAAGGGCAAACATCAAAGGCTAATTAGATTAGACAACAAAGGGCTCTGAGGGGACAGGGGCCAGACAGTCTCACGCATAACTTCAAAGAGACTGCCTTAATAAACACCTAGATTAACATCAGAGGCTTATAACACACCGGTGTGAAATCACACCTACCTGTTATAACACCTCAACCCCTCACATCAAAGGATTAGACTACAAAGGGGTGTGAGGGGACAGGGGCCAGACAGGGACTTAGCTCATTAACATTATTGTATCCCCTCACATCAAAGGATCTCGAACAATGGGAGGCGGGCTCATTTGCATAATTGGGGGCGTGCCACCTGTCACTTTTCATGCATACTAATGTGATTGAACCCGTATGATTATAACTACTCATCACCAACCAGGTTCACACTCTCAGTATGTTCAAAACCTGAGATCCCATTTCGAAACAAGCTACAGAGTTGCTTCTGAAAATGCAAAGAAAGTAGCAGATCGCAACAAAACAAGATTCGATAAACGTGTTGAATCTACTCTAAAAGAAGGTGACAGAGTCTTGGTCAGAAACATTCGCCTTACGGCCCGTCCACACAGCAGCTTTTGGCGATTTGTCCACCGCTTCCAGCGCGTCTCCGCCCATTGACTTTGAATGGGGATGACGTCACTTTCCCTCGCTTGTCGCCGAACTGCATTGTGGGGGGGCGAGGCGAAGATTTCCAGGATTTCCAGGATGTTCAGGATTCCAAAGTTGAACAATGTTCAACTTTTGAGGCTGAGCTGGAAGCGACAGCCAATCAGATCCGTTTATGCAAATCTGACAGTTCAAGCGCTAGCCAATCAAACCGCGTGCAAGCTGGGAGAACGAGACCCGCAGTTCATTTCTATATTCCACAAAAATGGAGGAGAACTTAGTTATTGCGGTAGAAAATCACCCGGTTCTTTATGACCAGTCCCTATTTACTTACCGGGATACAAACCGGAGGAACCAGGCATGGGGGGAGGTGGCAGAGACAGTGGGTGAAACTGGTAGGTTTTTGCTTGTTTGGGGATTTTATATCCAGTTTACTTCGTTGCTAGTTTACTTCGTTGATAGCAAGCATAGACAGTATCATTAGCCAGCATGGAATGTAGCATAAAATAGCACCATAAACATTAATCTCATAAATGTTCAAAATGTTAAAAAAATAAATGTTCATAGCCCTTCCTATTTGACAATAGTGTAGAAGAACCGGGTTTTTTTTGCTTTGTATGTCGGGGGCGGGATATTCATGTGATATTCATGTGATTGGTTGTTGGTCGCGAAATCCCCAAGCTGTCAGACACGCCCAGCTCCAGGATTTTCAAGATTTGGTCAAAGCTGCTGTGTGGACACACCGTTAGGGGTAAGCATAAGCTAGCGGACAAATGGGAGACAGACGTTTACATCGTCCTAAGACAATCTGGAGACGTTCCAGTATATGTTGTGAGGCCTGAAAATGGAAAAGGTCCACAAAGAACCCTACACCGTGACCTTTTGCTGCCATGTGGTTTCCTTCCTTTAACCCCAGTGGAAGATGGAACTAACACACAAGGGCCCCCAAGACGGCCAAAAACTCGACAGCAACCAAGACAAGAAAGCTCTGATGGAGCTAATGAGAATGAATCCCAATCTGACCCAGATGAATATGATCACGATGGTCACAGATACCTAAGTGTGGAGGCTGTAGATTTCAATAACATCTCCGAAACTACAGAACAGCCCCTTAGTGAAATTGAACAAGAACCTCTTGAAATGGTATCTACTATTGAGCAAAAATCTTCAGATGTAGCCGAAGCTTTCCCTGAAGACGGGCCTGTGGAAACCTCTGATTGTGACTTATCTGCTAGAGACCCTGCAGAAAGCAACCTACCTGATCCCTGTGGAAACAGTCCACCTGCTGGACAGAAACCAGCATACCTACCTGAACAGGTCCTGAGTGTCCATTCACCAACTCAAGCAACTCCGGAGAAGAATGAAAATGAAAGCAATATCAATCAATCTGAAACGGAAATGGAGAAAGAAACCATCAGAAGATCCATCAGAGACAGAAAGACCCCTAAAAGACTGACTTACCCTGAGCTGGGAAATCCATTAGCTATGATAGTACAGTCTTTATTTCAGAGCCTTACTGAAGTCATAACAGATTCACTCATACAACCTAAATTAGAAACACAAAGAGTCCTGACAATATAGACTTCTAAAACAATGCACAGGGACGTGCATTAGGTAAAGTGGGGAGGATGTAACCCACATTAAAACATAGTAAGCATAAAGTCATTCAAAAGTGATTTCATTAAAGGATACACGTTTAAAATTGGTCAATGATAACATTGACCAATCCCTTTAAAAATATAATAAATAAAAGTAGTATGACAAATTACAAGGTACTGTTCCTTTAAGGGATCTCTGCTCACCACCAGGCACGTGCAGCGTAGCAGGAGAAAAGAGAAAACGGAGCAAGACGCAGATGAGACGAGCGGAGTAAATTATATTAAAAGTGATTCAAAGTTGATTTAAAAAAGATAAAAAATACCATCCACACGGTCGGGAAACCCAGTAGACGGTATAGAACATTAACCAACGGTGTTTTGGTCAGGTTTTTTTGGACTGGAAAAGTTGATCGCGAGTGAGAGGACAACACACACACGCGCTCTGATACAAGATGGCGAGCCAGACCCACGGACTGCTTTGATCTTCGCGCCAGTGAGAGGACTTGCTGGTTTATCAAGAGACAATAGCTGAACTCACTGCCAGAGTGGTAGGAGTATTGAAGAAATTATAAGGTTGGAACTGGATTTAAGTTGTACCTGGATTTAAAGAGACACTATATATTGTACTCTAGGTTTTAATTTGTCATTTGATTTCATTGATGGTACAATTGTGTTTTTTTCATTGAATTAGATATATTTTAAGGGAAAAGAAAAAGAGTTAACTCAGGATATTGAAGAGATTAAAATAGGAACAATCTATAAATGATACTAAAATAGGCTATTTTATTTTGTTCATCCTGTATGGATACCATTTACTAAGTCACAGAAATCAGAAAACAAGGGAAAGGTGAAATACTTACCTCTGATTATTCTGCAGAAAATATTCATTGTCTATGTTTAATGTTTTGTCTATTTGTCTATTTCGTCAGTAAATTGCCGGCTGTTCTATTCAAACCACCTGGTCTCTGGTCTAATTACTTACCTGTCTATCCACTCTAGTAGAACCCAGAATCCTTCTAGTCAGATAGCATAGCCCAAGATAAGAAGTGTTACATTAGTAAAATATGTTATTGCTTTTTTCTTTTATTGATTGGTGGCAAAAGGAAATGTCACTCAGGAAAAGGCCCTATGCTGTTAGACTAAAATATAAGTGGTGGAGGAATTATCAAGTGTTGTCAGTGTTTCATTACTTTATGTTAGGAACTTGGTTACACAAGGATAAGGACTCAAATGCACGACCCGGGAGACAGAGATAAAGTATAAGTAATATACTTTTATTTGCCAAAAGGATATACAAAAATAAAAAATAGTCTTCGCGAGGTGACAAAAATAAAGAGTTTCAATAAGGCTCAACAAAAAACGCTCACAACGTGAGGAACAAAACTTACAAAAAGTTTTCAGAAGCATGAATCAGGCATGTGTCAAGATAATCAAAAACTGATGAGCAGAGTTCTGACATGAGGACAGAACAAGACGAAGTGACACTGAACACTGGGAGACTGGGGAATTTAAACACTCAACAACAAGACACAGGTGAAAACAATCAGGGGCGGGGCTGACACTGATGAGGGCGGGAGAACACATAAGGAAAAGGAATCAAGGAACCTGAAATGAGACGTGACAAAAACAAAACAGGAAGTGAAAAACAATACAACATAAACATGAAACATGACTGACTAACACTTTTGACGGTGCACAACACTTTATGTTACATTTGATGTATTGCATCAAAGTTGTCTTGATTTCAAAGCAAAAATAATTTTCTAAATATTTTTTTTAGGTTGTAAGCATAACAATATAGGCCTAAATAATGGAGCGACTGTCGCTGTGATGGAGTGCAGTTGGCTTTAAATTTGTAAGGTTGTGAGTTCGACCCCAGCCCCTGTAGTCAATATGTCGATGTTTAACTGCAAGATACTTAACCCTGAGTTGTGTGAATGTTCGCCTCCTCGAGCAAGTGGCATATTACTCTGTATGAATAAGGTGTGTATTGGTGAATGATGACTTGTACAATCTTACAAGGGGTGATTAAAGCGCTATATAAACACAGCAATGATACATTCTGATCTAATACAGTACAGCTGTTTTCATCATACAAATGCTAAAACTGTGACTTCATTATCAGCAGAGCCATGGATTGAAAGACACCGAGGGGTGTGACATCTTTGCGATATGACACCTGGACAGGGAACATCCTCCAGACACTGTTCATTGACTGGAGGTTACTTCCCTATGTGGGGCCTAGTGGCTTTTGGCTTGATGCCCAGAAATGTCCAGAAACAATGAGAGAGAAAATACAAAAAGAGGACGGCAGGGTCTTTGTAGAAATGGACACCAACACACACTTCTGGGTCCTTGTGATGATTGAGTGGGATTATTTTTGAATGTGTCTTTACACTGCTTTAGGGAATTCCTTCATATTATTCCCTTTTTAAAATATAGGCCATTTGACATAAAGTTATATTAAGTTATCACAAACAATTGAAATGTATACCTTTTTTATATGCTTCCTAAGTTCTTAGACTGGCCATATTTCTCTTTAAGAACAAATAAAAACCTTCATTGAGTATTATGCAATATCCAACTGGTTTTGAAAAGTCATATAAGAATTGTATGAAAGTTACATTCATAATCAAGGACAACATTTGTTACAGTGGATAAAGCTGAGCTGAAACAACAATTTTGAAGTAAAACTGAAAGAGAACTTAAAGGACTTATATTTGTGTTAGTGAGATGGGTCATAACATAAGAAGAAGAAGATGAAGAAATTAGCACAAATAAAGAAGTGGAGGAGTTTGATTCGGTGCCCTGTGTGGACATTCATTGTAGTTTAAGTCAAGCAGTGACACTCCCAACTCCTTCTCTCATTTCACCCATCAGTGGGTTTTTCTTTTTCTTTTGGGTGTGTGTGATGTCAGATTAATTTGCCCGACTCCCCGCTCACCTTCACACAGCTGCAGCTCTGCGGTGAACAGAAACACGAGTTTCAGCAATAAGGTCCTGTTCTTCTGTATCAGGATCTCTCTTTCCTGCCAGCGGGGTCATTACTATTGAATGGCTTTTCAATGCAGTTACCTTTTTCTTTGAAGAAAACCCTGCTGCTCTTATAATAATGGTGAAGTGCTGCATTTGAAGACCTTTTCATTTTCACCATTAACGTTAATAGATGTCATGTGTAACAGACTTTGTCACATTTTTGTTACTTTCCGTTTTTACAGATTTTCTGGTATTGAGATTAAAATCGTAGTGTGTGTATTGTAAAGAATAACAGTTTTAAAAATGTATCTTTTTAATTAGAGATGTTGGGATAAACCTCTCTGAAGAACCAGCACCTTACCGTGGTAGAGAGGTTTGTATGCCCTGATGAACTTGTGGGCTTAGTTGTCTGGAACCTTGTGTTCCTGGTAGGGTCTCCCATGGCAAATTGGTCTCAGGCAAGGGGCCAGACTAAGATTGGTTCAAAATACCTCATGAAAGACGACACACGAAGTGAGGATACCCGGCCCGGAGGAAGCCCGGGGTCCCCTTCTGGAGCCAGGCCCAGACAATAGAGTCTGTATGCAGACCACAGCAAGGAGGCGGATTCTAAGGGGGTGGATCCTATAGGGGGCGTTTCTTAAAGGGTTATGAGCCCCGCCCCCCACGTATTCTTAAAGGTATATGACGCTCTGTTTCTCATTTTAATGCTTTGAATGAATCATAAACAAACTTTGAAAAATAATAATTATAATTAATTTGCATAAAGAATGAAGAGTATACAACCCACAGAGAAGACAAATTAATTGACCTATTGACAGATCATAATGAATACAGAGTCAATTTGATAGTTTATCATAACATAGGATGCATTAAACTCATAAATTGTAGACATATCATTTTTTACTGTTTGTGCAGTGGTAGTAATTATTATTCAAATCAATCAACTACGTTTTATGGAAGATATTGCTGTATATCATTTAACAACATGAGTAGAGGTTTCTGTACACCTAAAATACTGAAGTTGAAGTTACTGTTCTGATGTGTATCATTCATTTGTTCATGTTGTGTCTGGTGGTAAGATTAATTAATTAATTAACGTATTTATTATTTTTGAAACATTACAATACACATCAAATACTAAACATGAAATGTATAGTACATACCAATACATTGTACAAAGGAAAATATATACAGTACATACAAAGAGGAAAGTCTTCATTAAACATAAACATTTTATTGGGTGTTCTAATTCAGCTGGGGAGACAGAGGAGACAGAGGAGGCTACCGTGGAGGCTGTGGAGGAGGCTACCGTGGAGGCTGAGGAGGAGACAGTGGCGACTGGTGGGGAGACAGAGGATAGATTACATTATAGCAGTATAGTTGTATAATACATTTCCCCCATGTTTTGTTTAAATTGTGTTTAGGGGGAATAAGGTTATGACCACTGCTTCTGGTGTGTTCATGTGCATCACTTACTCTGGCGAAGCGATCCAACGCTGCAGGCTGCCCCTGCGCACTTCTGAACATGTTTCAGAATAGTGGGCTGGGTTCTGATCTCCCCACAGTAGCAGCAGTGGAAATGTGAGGATTTGCAACACACACCATTGCACCTGTACATTGTGAATCCTACAAAGAGAAATCCAGTTTACAAATGACTTCATTCTTAAGGCAATATAACAATTTAAACTGTATTCAAATTCACGTTAGAATAATATTAGTTAGTAATAGTTAATTGGTTAGACTAACTAAAATTAGTCAACTATTTGTACATTTTGGAAGATCTGCAACATTTATTTAGATTAAGAAATACCTCCATGTTTAACAGCCGTTCTTCTATGGGTCTGCAGATGTGCCACAATATGGCCATAGTCCCCCACCTTGCTGCAGAATGTGCACTTGTACTTATTAGGGCCTTCACAAAGGGGTGTTAGAAGGGCATCCCCCTTGTAAACAGTTGGGTGAATCTGGAAGAAAATGAGGAATTGTTTACTATTCAAACTGTTTTTATTTTCACTTTCAACAGTAACCATTCATATCACATAAATGACAGGAACGTTTTTGAATGAGCTTTGATATTTATATTTTAATTGGATTGCTTATTAGTTTATGCAGCTCAAGGGGTCACATAATTTGTATAATATAACTAGTGTTTTTGCTTATCGATATTAGGTAGTTTTTATTATGTTACATTCTTTAACCTGTCTTTAATAGTGTTAGGTGAGCTATTAAGCATGTGTTAGATGACCAGTGACTCTTCTCTAATCATATTACTTTACCACATTTCTGATGATGCCATAACTAATGTTACATAATTATAGAAGACACATCCGAAGTGTTATTTTTACATATTGATTAGCAGCCGACATTTACTGAAAGGATGCGTCCGTCTCTCGTCTGGTTCGTCTGGTTACAAACTATTACAGTTACAACCTTAATCAGTACCGCACATCTTATTACTCAATTCAACCAACCAAGCTAGCCATGTTGTCTATCCGAATCCATACCATATTATTTGATTAAGTTACAGTATGTAGGGCAGGCCTACTTATATTTCCAAGATAATACAACAGTACACTAGCATCATGCTAAGTGCTGGTTAGCATCACAGCATATACGCTAACCTTAGGTCAATTAGATGATCAGCTTTGGTAACACAAATCAGTATTGTTACCGAGCCTGATAATCTATTGACCTATCTAAGCTTAACGTTATTACAACAGTAGAGTAGGCCCGGATGCAAACGGGACTATAGGCCAACGTGTTTATATCATCTTGCTAAGTTAGCATTTAATACCACAAACATTTTTACCACATACAACTATTATTTACTTTATTAACGCTTAACGAGGTTGGACAGTCGATGTTGTACTTTGATAACGAGACAATTGTGTGTTAAGAAAAATGACATTACAATAAATATAAACATGCATCTCTGGAAAATACTATTACCGCTGTTTCAACGTGTTATTCGGACATCTTGAAAGAACGAATGGCTTCTTCTGCGAGGATTTATAAAAGCAGCTGGAATCCCTTAAGTTGCATTACTGCCACCTACAGTATGTATTTCTGCTGAGTGTCATTATTCTATTGGGTATCTATAGGATCCTCCCCTTATAGGAACCGCCCCCTGCATCCAGACCCATCTCGGCCCAGAAGGAGGATTCGTCTGCGAGCGTCTGGTGGCCGGGCTTGCCACGGAGCCCGGCCGGGCACAGCCCGAAAAGGCAACGTGGGCAACACCTCCGCTTCTCCGTCCCGGGTCAGAAGCTGGCTTTGGGGACGTGGAATGTCACCTCTCTGGGGGGGAAGGAGCCGGAGCTTGCGCGGGAGGTGGAGCGTTACCAGTTGGATCTGGTTGGGCTCACCTCTACGCACAGCGTCGGCTCTGGAACCTGGACTCTATTCTTCTCCGGAGTTGCCCAAGATGTGAGGCGCCGGGCGGGTGTGCGGATACACACAAGTCCCCGGTTGGGTGCTTCTTTGTTGGAGTTTACCCCAGTGAACGAGAGGGTCGCCTCCCTACGCCTACGGGTTATGGGGGAGAAAACTCTGACTGTTGTGTGTGCTTATGCACCAAACAGCAGTTCAGAGTATACGGGCTTCTTGGAGACCCTGGAAAGATTCCTGTATGGGGCTCCTGAAGGGGACTCTTTAATCTTGCTGGGAGACTTCAACGCACATGTGGGCAATGATGGAGACACTTGGAGGGGCGTGATTGGGAGGAACGCCCCCCCTGATCTGAACCAGAGTGGTGGTTTGTTACTGGACTTCTGTGCTAGTCATGGATTGGCCATAACAAACACCATGTTCGAACATAAGGATGCTCATAAGTGTACGCGGTACCAGAGCATCCTAGGCAGAAGGTCTATGATAGATTTCGTTATCGTATCATCGGACCTGAGGCCGTATGTTTTGGACACTCGGGTAAAGAGAGGGGCGGAGTTGTCAACTGATCACCATCTGGTGGTGAGTTGGGTCGAGTGGCGGGGGAAGCCTCTGAACAGACTTGGTAAGCCCAAACGTGTAGTTCGGGTAAACTGGGAACGTCTGGGGAGGCCCAAGTTCAGGAGGCCTTCAACTCACACCTCCGGCTGAGCTTTCGGGGCATTCCTGTGGAGGTTGGGGACATTGAACCAGAGTGGTCGGTGTTTCAAAGCCTCTACTACTGCCGAAGCCGCGGCGGGGAGCTGTGGTCTCAAGGTCTTAGGTGCCTCAAGGGGCGGTAACCCTCAAACCTCTTGGTGGACACCGGTGGTCAGGGAAGCCGTCCGACTGAAGAAGGAAGCCTTCAGGGATTTGTTATCCCGGGGGACTCCTGAGGCAGTTGCAAGGTACCGACAGGCCCGAAGGGCAGCAGCCTCAGCCGTGGCAAAGCAGCGGGTGTGGGCGAAGTTCGGAGAAGACATGGAAAAGGACTTTCAGGCGGCACCAAAGTTGTTCTCGAAAACTGTCCGACACCTCAGGAGGGGGAAGCAGGGAACCATCCAAGCTGTGTACAGTAAGGATGGGACGTTGTTGACCTCAACTTGTGGAGTGTTAGGGCGTTGGAAGGAACACTTTGAGGAACTCCTAAACCCAACAACTCCGCCCTCTATGGTAGAGGCAGAGCTGGAGTATGACGGGGGATCAACACCAATTTCCCGGGGGGAGGTCACTGAGGTCGTCAAACAACTCCACAGTGGCAAAGCCCCGGAGGTGGATGAGATCCGCCCAGAAATGCTGAAGGCTCTGGGTGTTGAGGAACTGTCATGGTTGACACGTCTCATCAACGTTGCGTGGAAGTCGGAAACAGTACCGAAGGAGTGGCAGACCGGGGTGGTGGTTCCCCTTTTCAAAAAGGGGGATCAGAGGGTGTGTGCCAATTACAGAGGCATCACACTACTCAGCCTCCCCAGGAAAGTTTACTCTAAGGTACTCGAAAGGAGGGTCAGGCCGATTGTCGAACCTTAGATTGAGGAGGAACAATGCGGATTGAACACATCTTTTGATCAGATTGACAGCTACGGTGAGACGATCTCCCCTAGAACAGGCATCCTCAAAGTCCGGACTCTGGTCCGGATCCGGACCGAACCACAACTGTCTCTAGACTCTGAGCAAATTATACTTTTCATATGTATTATCTGCATTATCTGTGTTATCTGCGAGACATCGCCACAACGAGTCAAAATTATCCGCTATGTCTACTGCAAACAGCGCCCTGCATGTCCGACTGTTGCACTGTCTGTGTGTGTCTGTCATTGGTCCAATCACATTCAGCATCCCGTCAGCGTTTTTTCCCCCCACCAACAGTCTGCGAATCAGAGGCACAGTAGGGCGGGTCTTCACGGAATGCGGGTGGGAAAAATGCGTCTGTCGTCTCTTTCAACCTGTCTGAGTCAGAGCGAGAGTTTAAAAAAAAAAAAGTCAGAGCGAGTTAACAGCTCATCTAGTTGCATCTGTACTGTAGCTAGTAGCCTATAGTTTCACCTACCGGGGTGGCATGGGGTGGCAACGGCCACCCTAAAATAAGGCCTTGCCACCCAAGTTGGCAGCTTTGTTTTGAAAGAAAAGTTGTGGCTCATCGGACATTTATGAGAGAAAGTCTCTAATGTCCGAGTGCAAGTGAATGCAGCACAAGATGCACGTCTTGTACAAGGGGGAAACTCTGGGGAATAGCCGGGACGCCAATACGGAAGTGCCACACACTGCAGTTCATATATTGGCCGATAGGCGATGGCTGCAGAAAGGAGCAATTTCCATAGACCCCCATGTTAAAATGCCCAATTTTACAGCAGAAAAAAACATGTTTCTACCCCTGGCTCCATACATTTTATTATCGATATAGTTAGATTCCACCTTCATGATTATGGATCTGTGAGTGAATTGTTTTCTAACACGACCCTTTTATTTATATTAGGTCTTAACGTTTTTGCATAAATTAGGGCGTGGTCACATTGAGTGACGGCTCTGTCAAGTGACTGCTGCTGCTAGCTTCTCGTCTCTCTGCTAGCTTCTCCGTGAAGCTAGCTACAGGGACTCTGCCTGGTCAGTTCATCCAGGAAACACAACTTGAAGCCGGCCGTGGCTGTTTGTTCTTCATGCTTATATATCGGACTATTGTGACTCGCTCTGTGGTTAAAACAGACGGTGCATGAATGCGGTTTTGCGGTAAGTGAAATTCGAGTGCTTTATTTATGTGTTAATGATTTTAATCAGCTACGTAATGAATGTTAAGGTTTGGGTTAGCGAGTGGTAGCTACATCGGTGCTAACGATGCTAATCGTAGCCTCCAAGTTAAAATAATAGACTGTATATATAAAGGTTAAAACGAAATAGACGTTAAATGGGATAATACTGTTGAACAAACGGCTTCTGTTTGAGGTTGATAAAATAAGGTCATCCTTGTAACGTAGAGAGATATTTTATTATGTAGCTAGGAGGAACTGTATGCATCGCTAAGGTTAATTTAAATTGGCTATGCTCAAGTATGTAGACAAGTTAACGTCGAAGTAGTGTATGTGAAATCAACCTCACAATAAGATGTGTATATTACAATTATTAATGTCAGTCTATGGTCTTGTAACCCCTCCCCTGACCCTGGCACAAGCGTGGAAATATGATTGACGGCGATTTCATTTGAACGGGACGGTGCAAAACGAGAAGCATTCGGACCCAAGCACTGAAGGAATGAGGTATTTTGCGGTCTATAATGACAGAGAAGAGACTGTCAAGTTTGGCTGTACTCAGCATTGAATCAAAACGCACTAAAGCTGTTGATCTTAATCAGCGTTGCTAGATGGTAATCGCCGCATTCAGCTGTAATAGACATGTCAGTGATGTTCTGCTCACGGATGAGCATACAAAACTATTAAGATGATGACCTTACATGTGTAAATATTTGTTTTTCTTTGTGGGGGTCTGCCCCCAAAAAACAGTTTTAAGTCCTGAGAAAGTCAAACTGTGTAAAACTACACTGCCCAGCCAAACAAAAGTAACCACTTTGATTGAACTAGTAGGTAAGGACATTCCACTGGATAATAACTGAAGTATAAAAGAATGCATGACTGAAGTGATGGACACCATGTTGAAGGCAAACAAAAAGAGGAAATAACAGGTCAAATCAAGCAAATCCCCCTCTCAGATTCCACAGCAACCAGAAGAACATAAATACTGGCTGGTGATTTGATTCATCAGCTTTGTGATGGAATAAAAAATGCACAGTGCATTTCCTTAGCTGTGGGTGAGTCCACTGACACCACTGACAATGCTCAGTTGCTGGTGTTTGTGAGTTTTTATGATGAGGCAAAGTTGTTGAAGATGTGTTGGGCCTGACGAACCTCAGTGGACACACAAGGGGGCAAGACATTTATAAAGCAATAATGGGAATGCTGAATGAAAGAAGGTGCAGCTGCCTTTATTCATAACTGTGCAGCTCTTACACTGCGACTCTGAGGTATCAAGCACAGACACAATAACAATGAAAACTGATGCATACAGATTACTTTTGTTTTTGTAACCTCGTGTTAAGAATCTTGTTCCAATTGTTTAAAAGTTTGAATGACCGTAATAAACTGACCTTTGTCTTCTTGAAAAAAATGGTTTGGACCTTTAACATTTGTATTTGAGTACCCCTGCCCTAGAAGCTCCGTAAAGGTACGTGTTGTGATGTCTGTGTTTGCTTCCCCTGTCGCAAGTTCGGATGACTCAGTGATGATACTATATACCTAAATAATCGGTGGAACCTCAGCTTTAATCGGATATCTTGTATGTGCAGCTACGATAAGTAATAAGGGTACTTTTATCTTGAGTTCTGTGCCAAAGTCCGTTAGCATTTTTCGCTCAGGGGTCATTTAGATGCTTCTTATGAGACTTGTGTTTTGTTTTGGTAAAAATGGTTTGTATCATCAGTTAGCTGAGATTATTTCCGTTAATCTGGTATAACACATTAATAGGTTCTTAAATATTAAGATCCCCTGAGAAACAGAGTGTCGTGAAAAAAAAAGTAAAGTACCCGCCGGGACCTTGGGGCTTAACAGGTTAAAAAAAACGCAATATATATCGCAGGGGAACAAAAAACCGCAATGTCAGTTTTTTTCAATATCGTGCAGCCCTAGTTCATATTGTTTTTTCTTGTGTGAAGTACATAACAAAGTCATAGTTTGATGCGCTTGGTTTCTCACTTTATGTTTTTATTCAGCTTCTTAAATTCATCCTCAAGGACTTAAACCAGTTTAAAGATGTAGCAGGGAATTGTCTCAAAAGTATTCAAAATGAAATGTTATCAAGCAGCTTAATCACAGTTTATAGGATTATTATTTTCAACTAGAGAATGCAATTCCTGAAGAATTTGCTAGTGGGAATGCTTTATGCTGAACAATTTACGCTGAACTGCTATGCTGAAATGTAATGTGTAAGAAGAAAGTGGATAATTTAGATTGAAATGATACATGAACACTGGGGGCTTGAATGTGTGATAAGAGAAGAAAATAAAGTAAAAAGGCTTGGAAAAGCAGCAGAATATTTTAACTGCAAACTTTTGAACTAACTTGATGGTGAGTGATCTGTCGCCATGGCAACGGCATTTGATGAAACCCCATAATACGCTTAGATGTGTTGATGGCTGCATCGTTACCAAACCTGTGAGGTTTTGGGCCGTTTGGAGCATTTTCACTGAAGTTATGAGAAAACCGTATTTTATGGCGACCATTGTGTTGCCATGGCAACGGCATTTGAAGAAATCTCAAAACTGTCACGTAGATATTTTCACGGCTGGACTATTAGCACACGTGAAATTTGAGCACTTTTTGACAATTTTCATAGGAGTTATAGCAATATCGTGTTTTACGGCAAGGGATGCCTTTCTATGGCAACAGCTTTTGAGGAAAACTCACTAATGGCACATAGACATGTTGAGGGCTGGACCATTAACCATCATCTGAAGTCTGGTGCTGTTTTGACCATTTTCATAGGAGTTACGACAACATCGTATTTTATGGCGAGGGATGCGTTTCCATGGAAACGGCATATGATGAAACCCCAGAATTGACGTAGAGCTGTTGAGGGCCGGACCATTAACCATTATCTGAAGTCTGCTGCTGTTTTGACCATTTGCATAGGAGTTACGACAACATCGTGTTTTATGGCGAGGGATGCGCTTCCATGGAAACGGCATATGGTGAGATCTCAGATTTGGCGTAGAGCTGTTGAGGCATGGACCGGTGATATACAAGTGAAGATTCGTGGACGATTGGACCGTGTCCATTGGAGTTACAGCGACGTGTTTTATGGTGAGGGATGCGTTGCCATAGTAACACCACATTACGTAACATCAGATTTGTTGTAGAGCCATTCAGGGCCACAGTGTTAACCATCATGTGATGTTTGGTGGCGTTCTGAGCATGTCAGTTGGAGTTATGACATCATGTCATATCTTCAACACACAGGTGTTTATGTTTGAGGTAACAACGTTATGAAACACCTGTGCTTGAGCCCAGAGATCAACGGTTTCCATGGTGATGTGCAGTAATCTGTGAGAGGAGAGCCTTTCCATTGTTCTGAATGAGAGATACACCTCTTACATAACAGATATCGGTGAAATGTCAACGCGTGAAGCATGTCAAGGACCCTGAGCGTCTGAAGTGTGCTTTTTGTGTACTTTCGGGTCAATAATGTGGCCTTTTTGGCAGATTAACTAAAGGTGTGTGGCTGCTGCTGCTGTGAGGAAAGATCAGGCTGCATTTACAATGGGCCTTAATGGAGACATGTTGAATGCTTTTGTCACTTCATGCCGTCAAGAGGCATTTTGTTTAATTATTTTGGCCTATTTTTTTTTTTCAAGCTAAGAGATGTTTTCCTACGTTTCTCATGAAAAATGATGTCCCAGGAGTGTAGGGTTTTGGAATTATGGCATTTAAAAAATATATATATGAAGGCGATTTTCAAGCTCTCCTCCACTCTATCTGTGGCATCACGCACTCTAGCCTTAACGAGCTGCGCAATACACACTAATGTTAAAATCTGAAGTAGGCCTCTTTACCAAGGTCTGAACAATGTTTAATATCTCTAAAAGTATGAATCTGATTTCAAAGTTGTGTTACATGAATAATGTCAGAAAGATGTGTAACATTTCAAAGTTGGAATGAGGTTTCTGAGTGAAAATATGAAGGAACAGTAGCAGTTGAAGTTGCATGAAGATTTTTCAAGTCTGAAGAGTTTCTATATTGACTTGCATGTTGAACATGTGATGAATTATGTGATGTGATGAATTATGGGATATACCAGTCTTTACACTGGCTTCCTGTGTGTGTCAAAGAATATATTTCAAAAATACTGCTGCTGGTTTATAAAGCTTTGAATGGTTTAGGCCCAAAATACATTTCTGATCTACTGCTAAATTATTAACCATCCAGATCTCTCAGGTCTTCAGGGACTGGTCAGCTTTCTGTCCCCAGTCAGAACTAAACATGGTAAAGCAGCGTTTAGTTATTGTGCTCCAAACATCTGGAACAAACTCCTAGAAACCTGCAGGTCCTCTGCAACTCTTACTACTTTTAAATCCAGGCTGAAGACTTTTCTTTTTGTCGCTGCTTTTAATTTAAACTGAGCCGTTGTGTTCATCAGTAAAGTGGAACTTATGTGTGAACTATTCATATCTTAAACTGCACTGTAACTTTTTATTCATGTATTTTTTCTTTTAATGTTTCTTTTATTATCTTTTTTTTTAAATGCCTTTGTCTGAATGTCTTTCATTTTTGTAAAGCACCTTGAATTGCCTTGTGTTGAAAGGTGCTATATAAATAAACTTGCCTTTCCTTGCCTTGCCATCTCTGTAAATATGAAAGTTATGAATGAGAAAAGTAATAGCCATCGATTCCCGATCAAGCTGAACGTTGTCATGTTTGAATGGAGTTTCTGCGATGTGGAATGTGGGAGCAGAAGAGGCGCAAAATAACCGGGCGGAATAAGAATAAATAATTTGTGCGTAGAAGTACAAGTAGTTTGGAATGCTGTATCAGCGTTCCCACTAAATAACTAAAGATGGAAATATCATTATTTTGTTATAATCAGGGGTGCACATAACTTTTTTGCCCTGGTTCTCAAAGGAGCACCTGGAGATGTTGCTTGGTGCTCATCCTTATAATTAAATAAACCGTAACTTTTGAGGGGGTCTTTATTTGCCAGACACACGGCACTGAACACACATGCAGAGGTAAACACAGAACACACATGCAGAGGTGAACACAAGACAACATTAGCACGACCAGTAATCCTGCAAGCTGTCATCACTACCCTCCTGACTGTTCTCCTCACTGTCTTCCTCTCTGTCAGACATGGTAGCTGATGATGTAGGCCTACTTCTTTCTCTCTGGTTGAGTCTGCGATTAGCTGCTTGCATCCACAAGTCAACAGCTGGTTTTGGGTCAAAAGTCTCTGTTGTCATCTTAGACAAGTGGATGTAATCAAATAAGTATGTGAACATAACCAATAACCTACCATAGCCAATAACAAATGAATGTAACTTATTTTATTTGTGTTGTTCATTCATATCTTATTTTACCTTAACATTTATTTATTTATGCATTTTTTTTTATCTCTCCAGTTTTAAAGGATATTTTTGGTTACTGTCCTATAGTATATATTGGAATGATTTAAAACCTGTTTATCCCAATAATTATAAAGCAGTGCCTTGGAAATATTTGTTTACATAAATTGTGACCAAACCGTTTGAACTTAGACTAAAGTGAACTATCTAAACACTCAAGAGTCCTTTACCTCACTGAGCTGTAGTATCAGCCTCTCAGTCTGACTGGAGAGGACTCTCCCTCCACATTATTGTAGAAACATCTTCTTCTTATATCCGTTAGAGCAGCAAGCACGGCACCAGATTCTAATAACAACAGCGCTGGTACTGGTGCACCCTCCCTCGCTCACTCGCTTTGGCTGTGAGCTGCGGGCGCCAGATAAGCCAACATCCCCATTTTCATCACTTACAGCGCCCATCGTACAGGGCAAATGAAAAGTGTAACCGGGGTGAAAAGGGTGTTACATTTACTTAATTATGAATATCGTTATATCAAGGCCGAAAATTAGGATGAGCCCCAACGGTCAAAATGTTTTTTTCCCTCCCAGAACTGCCAGCGCAGCACCTCCCCAGATCTGGCGCCCTAGGCGAACATCTAGCCAGTGCTACGGGCCGGCCCTGAGTTCATATCATGGTTCATATGCAACTCGCAAATATCTTTCTCTCTCTCTCTCTCTCTCTCTCTTCTCTCTCTCTCATCTCTCCTCTCTCCTCTATTTTCTCTTTTCTCTTCTCCCTTCTCTCTCTCCCTCTCTCAATGTTGGTACGCAAATGCGCTTTGTTTCAAATGACCCGGTGCTCTTTTTTTGGCGGAGGTGCGCATGCGCACCAGTTATGTGCAGCCCTGGTTATAATGCCACAACATATGCAAAGAGAGGAAGTTAGGGAGAACGGAAAGGTCTAACCAACACTTAAACAACTAAAATATTGCTGATGGCCTCTTGTTCCACGCAAATATCCGATGACAAAAGTACTTAATAAGTATTTATTTTAATGCAACTACTGTATGTGTTCTCCTCCAGGGTGAGCCAAGCCTAACTGAGGCAAGCGAGAAAGAAATTGCATAATAATTTGATGTTTTTTTCTTAACAGAATGACTTAATGTTCTCTCATTGAAGAAAATAAAAGAATGCCTCCAATTTCTTCTTTTAAAATGCAAATCTGATCCATTAAGATGCTCATCACATACTCGCAATATTTACCCCTGGGTCCATTAGTAAAAGTGATGTAACCTGCAGCAATTTTTCCTAATCTGCATACTGACATTTTTTATTTAAGTTATTTTTGAATCTTATTTTCATTAGTTTCACACTCATTTTGTGTTGCTTGTCTCAGCACTCAGCATGTGTACTAATGGGGAGGGTTAACCTCACATAATCCAGATAAATGTTTTAATTGCTGCTTTGTTGCTGTGGAGCTTTCTTATGATAATTTAATTATGCTGATTAGGTCTGCCTCACATGGAGCCACATATTAATGCAGTCAGCATGAACAAAAAATGACAGCATTGTTTTCTTTAGTTTTACAGTAAAAAGTTAATTGAAGTATATCCGGCATACATGTAATGTAACTTTCTAACGAGGTTTACCCCCTAATCCCACCAGGAGCGTCTGCGCTGCGTTGCGCTGCGGCGTTTTTAGCGATCGCGGCCACTCTAGTCAATGGGTACTATTCGACGAGACCCGCTGCGCCACGGCTCGAAGCGTCCCAGAAGCTCCTCGCCGCAAGGAATTTCTAAAATATAGGATGAATCCTGTTTTTGACGCGGTGCAGCGCGGCGCAGGCAGGAAGTGGAACGTTCATCCAACAACTGCGAGGCTGCACACACGACGCTCCGCTTCCGCAACGTTTTGAAACGCGCCTGGTGGTTTATGACGCAGGAGGAGGTTGCAGCGCGGCGCAGCCGCAGCGCAGACGCTTCCGGTGGGATCAGGGGGTTAGATGGTGAAATTCAGCAGAACAACAGGTCTGCCTAGTGTGGCACCAACAGACTAGTGAAATACAGGAAATAAAGATCCACAATTTCTCTCATTGTTAGCATCAGCCTGGCAGCAGAGCGTCTCATTTAAGGTGTCAGGCTCCAGTCTACAGGACTCACATCAGTCTCAACCAAACTTTACCAGACAGACAAAAGGCTCAAAAATACTTTCAGGTGAAAGCGCACAACTCGGATAACTATGGTTGAAGTTAGATGAAGACATTTCAGTAGCCAATCTGCATTGACATTTCTGCAGTGAGTACTTAGTAAGTTGCGCAGACGTCACATAGAGTATAAAAGGACAGTGTGAGGTTGTGCATTTCAAATAAAATTAAATAAAAAAATTCTAAATTGCAAGATGTTTAGGATGCAAAATAGGTAGGATATCACCCAAAAATAAAATTGGAAGACCCTCTTTTCCTCAGTTCCCAGGAGGATACATATCAATCAGTGATCTCCAAAACACTGCTCGTTTTCATTTCCTCCACTAAATGTGCAGTTTTAAGAATGATAATACAGAGGTCTTGCATTGTTTAAATACAGGCTGTCATCTTGACCCTCCTGTTATCCTCAGATTTACTTTACACCCTTTATCCTCTGTGATCAATTTGACCCCAGTAGTTTAAACTCAAGACAATGATCATATTCCACATTGTAACCAACATGTATGTCTCTGGTGCTTTAGGTATCTTAGTCAACTACATAAATAACCATTTAAATAAAACATTACCCCAACCTCCCCCCTACAGGTCAGGTCCTATGGTGTAACCCTCCTGAGTAGGGATGGGTATCGAGAACCGGTACTAGGTCAATACCGGTACCTGATTGGACGGTATCGGTATACCGTTAAGCCGCTGGACAGACGGTGCTGCTATCGGTATATCTGTTACGTCTACTTCCTTAGTTTAACTTTAAACCATTCTGGTTGGCTGGGAACTCTCATCCCGTGTGGTGTATCCGGTTTGAGACCCCTCTGATTGGCCACTGTAAATGCCACTCGTCATCTCTCTCAACAGCGCTCTTATTATTGTTGTGAGATTCCCGAGTCCCGCAGGCATGGCGGACAGAGCGAAGCGATCGAAGGTCTGGGCAGACCCGGCGGCAGACATACGTCTCTGGGCGGGCATTTGATTTACCAGGGCGGGCCCACCCCGAAACGTACGTTTCCCGGGAAATCTCGAGATTTGTCAAGGGGGGGGGTTTAGGTTGCCAAGGCTGTTGACAGTCTTATTATAGGCTACATCCATTGGTTGTTTTTGTGGCACATTTGTAACGCTGTGCCAACTTGGGCAAGCACACAGGGTGGAGAGGTGGAGTAAGGTTGAGCGATGGAGAGAAAGGGAGAGAGAGAGATATTGAGCGAGGCAGAAAGCGTGTGCAGCGGTCTGCTTGCGCACAGAGCAGGAGTTTGTGAGAGAGCCGGCTTGAGAGTCAATTTCTCTTCAAAATATAATTGATTGCCAGCCTCCCTTGTCCCTGGCTGGCTTGCTAACTCGTTGGTAACGTAGCTGATGTCTTCTAATGTGCCTGCATCTGGCGCTGAGTTGCCATATTCCTTTCATGAACCACTTTCTGATATCCATTGTTGCAGATACATATAAATGATAATAGCCAAACTAACCTAGCAAGAGTGAAGTGACAGGCTGCTGTGCCGCATCTCACTCAAAAACCCACACGACTCAACCCAGCGAAAAACCAGTCGCGCGCGCAGCCTTTCATTCAGAATTTCATTCAGAATTTCATTCAGAATATCATAGCAAAATAAAAAAAATGATATTAAACTAATCTTTCAACATAGTTTAAAACAAAAATAAATATTAGGACAAAGCCCTACAAATATAACAACAATAAAAATAATCAGTGGCGGCTCCAGAGTGTTTTTGTTGGGTAATCTATGGTAGGGCTAACCCATAGTGGTGGGGCTCAAGTCAGTATTTGCAATGTAATTACATACACGCTCCCCTTGACAGTGAAACGCCACGCGTGAGGTTTAGATTATTTCCCTGTCTCAATCCAAATTGAACTGTATGAAATAAAAAGGCACATTTGTCTTGTAGTAAATAAAAAGGGCGACCTGGAGCCAATCCTGCAATTTCCCTACAAGTGAAAGAGTTGACATGCTGAAAACCCAACCTCTGTAGGGGGGTCTGGGGGGATTCTCCCCCAGGAGATTTTTTGAAATACTAACATAAAATACACATTCTGGTACTCTCTTGAGAATAAAAATAAATAAATCTATTACTACGCGACATATTTAAAAAAAAATGAATGCCATTTTAGTTTTGTGTTACTTTGTTCTGAAAGCTGAACCTGCTGCTCCTCACAGAGAGAAGAGGGAAGAGGCTGTGAATTACTTTACATTGTGGATAAGGGTGGATAGCCCCCAGTGTTCTGTGTGTCAAAATGAAAGACAGCCCACACACCTATCAATCATCAAACCGTGGAGTCTCATTTCATTACGTGTTGATTTCTATCAACACATAATGTTGTATCGATGTATATAGAGATGTACTACAGCAAAAGTATTCTCCGTCGGGACTTCCTGCAACAACACAACGTCGTTATGGTGATTCTGATTGGCCAGAAGACATTATCAAAGATGTTCTATTGAGAAGATGATCACTACGTGACAAAAAATTTCAAACCGTTTATAGTCTTCGGTATTTACTGCTGTCTGTGCAATTTACTCCGCGCGAGTTGGCGGACTTTATTTAGCTTACTTTAAAATCATTTTTCATGGTGGGGCTAAGCCATTTCTTGGTATGGCTGTAGCGCCGCCACTGAACATAATAATGAAACAGTTAAAATGTTGTATTCAGCCCTGATTAAAACAGCGAGCCCAAATCCTGAATGGGCGGGCCCAAATCCTGGATGGGCGGGCCCGGCCCCATGGGGCCCGCCCATGACGCCGGGTCTAGGTCTGGGTGCACTTTAAAAAATGTAGGTGCAATATTATATATGTACTCAATTAGTTGCTTGTAAAGGGGGTAACACAAGCAACTTAATGAAGCATTTGCAAACGAGACACTCATTGAATCTAAAACGGTGCAGCGTATTTGACAGCCTAACAATGTGGCTGCTAGCGATACTGCTAGTGCAAATAGTGTATAAAATACTATATGACAGTAAAAAAAAAGTTGTTATTAATAAACAAGAATACAGTTTGAAAGGGGTGTGATTTGTAAAATATCCATAAAGAAAAAGTAAATCTGCTTACAGTTCTGTTTCATATGGGTGTTGAGAGATGTTTCCATAGATCTCCTAATGTTGCTCTCAAAGTGCACCAGATTGATGCTTTCAACTTCAATATTTAAAAAAAATCTTCCCGGGGGAGCATGCCCCCCGGATCCCCCTAGAGGAGGTTAGGTCCCCCCCACTGAAATCATGTCCACATGGATAGGAAACTAAATACATTTGCACACATCTTGTGTCCATATCCTTCTGTTCGGTGGTCATGCCACAACCGTGTACGTGCATGCATGCGCGAGTCATGGCAAGATATCTGGATTAAGAGGTTGCTTTTTCTTTGCACAGCATGAAAGAAAGGCCAAATGGATGGGCTGTGATTTTTAAGCAGAGGTCAATCATTTGTACGGCCCTCGGAAGATGTGGAAAAAATTGAAATGGCCCTTGAGAGGAAAAAGGTTCCCCACCCCTGATTTAAAAGTACAATCCAGAATAATATACGTACTCGCCTTTATCTTTTTGCCATCTTAGCCTTTTTACCAATTTCTTCATATTACAGTTTTGCATGATGTCACTGTAGGACAATGTTTTAAGGATCTCTTGTCGAGCTAGGTTGTCAGTTTGCAATGTCTGGATGAAGATGTAACTGATTTACAAATGTTTAAAAAAATGCCTCTTTTCATCCTCTGTCCGAGGGAAAACCCCAAAAAGCATGATAGGGCGAGCCAGGCCCCCTTATAGTTATTTTATTTATTTTTGTCTGCTGTTGAGAAGCTAATGTATAAGTTATACAGTTATTTCTGCAAGAAAATTACAATACAATTATTTTGAGCACCAAATTATTGAAAAGTATCAATAAGAGTATCGAAAAATACCGATACCGATAAGCAGTATCGGTATTAGGGCTGCAACAAACGACTAATTTGATAATCGATTAATCTATCGATTAATGAAACGATTAATCGATTATTTGGACTATTACTGTATGCCTTGCACAATTTCTCAAACGCTCTTATTTAGCCATCAACTTTTAGATTTAGCTTGAGGTTGTTTTAGGCATGTGGAAACTAACAATGAAGACAATAAAGATGAATACTTGATTCAAAAATACATATTATTAAATTAACTAAACAAATTGTTTACAAAATGAACATTGCTTTTTATTTAAATTAAATAGATAATATTTCACATCAAAAGAAACAATAGTGTTTTAGCAAATAATAAATGTGATAACAGAATTATAAACAGAATAGCTGAAACTTTAACAAACTAACTAATTCAGTTACCTCTAATCATTACCCCATGTTTATATAATTGATTTAACTCCGTGTGTTGCTGCTAGCATACATAACACCTGACGTGGAAACGTTACTCGTGGATGGAGCTACAGAGCTGCTAGAAAGACAGACGAACCCGGTGCATTCCTCCGTCTGGATGTGGAGCACTTTTGCTAAATGTTTAGACTCATTGCTCGTGTTACCGCCCTTACATGCTAAACTCTTATTGGGCTTTTGGTAACGAGCATTGAGACGGGTAAAGTTTAACCACACCTCGGAGCGCGTTCTCTCCGCCATCTCCGCAGTGTGTTGCTGCATGTAGCAGCTGCGTGTGTGTAAACTGCCCCGCCCCCTCGCACACAGACGGAGAGAGAAATCTAGTCTGATCGAAAATACATCATAGACGCATTTGTTTGTCTTTTTACATATTATAAACGAGCTGGCGACACTAAGACTGCGATATAATGTTTTTGTATCAATAATACATGACATATATATTTTAAATGTCTCCAGTACCAATAACGTTGTAGCTTAACGGTGCGTAAAACGCACGTGATGACGTCACCAACGAATCGACGACTGAATTAGTTGGCAACTAATTTGGTAATCGATTTTAATCGATTAAGTCGATTAGTTGTTGCACCCCTAATCGGTATCGATAAAATCCTAACGATACCCATCCCTGAGTGAGTGAGAGACTGAGAGAAATAGAAGTGGTAAGAGAAAGAAGTCCTCACATTTTAGATGTCTTGGTCGATTTTAACATCAAGCACGGATATCAAACTGATGCTAATGACCTTCGAGAGTCAGGAAGGGGCAGGACCAAATAAATCAATCCAAGAATATTGGATTATACCAGAGATTCATGCAAATGTTCACCAGAGGGATTAATTAATCTGTAAGCAGTCACCAGAATGCAGGAAATAAAGTCTCTAACAACTACATTTATTTTCTGGGGGATGACCTCCACAACACCTGTCTTGGTTTCAAAATCTTCTCTATTTTTTTAAGTCTCAAGATTGGCACTGACTCACATCAGTTGATGCTTCGAACAGACAAAATATCAAGTCGAGTTATTGTGGCTGAGAGTTGCTGATTGACTGAGTGAAAAACAATGCTGCATTTTGAGATGCTAAGTTTCCACTGATTCAGTCGTTATTGCAATTGAATCCCATCCAGTTCTTTTTTCTTGCTTCTGTCAAGGATTTTGTAAAGAAACCACATTGCTTTGAATATCTGTGTATCAGTCTGAGTTAGGGCTGGGCGATTTGGCCTAAAAATAAAATCGCGATTTTTTTCTAACTAATGGACAATTTTCGATTTAAACCTCGATTACTTTTTTTTTTCTTTTTCTGACAGCTCAGCTTCAATTTTGTCCTGCTCTGACTGGGAGGTAGACGACACTGTCAGTAGTGATGTGTGGCTTATTGAGCCGGCTCTTTTAAGTGAACGACGGGAGCCGGCTCTCGCCCGCGAACGAGCCGTTTTTTTGTTTTTTTTGCGGAGGGATCTAGATCGGCATGAAGGCACATTATGCAATGTGCACATCATCCCGCTTATTACACATGGCCACATTCTCAACAAAGTAACGACATGACTCCCAATATTAATTGAAATGCTTTTATGGATTTAGAAAATGATTTTATTGACTTAAAAAATAGTTTTATGTATTGATTTAAATTGACAAGCATCCGCTAAGAAAAGTAGTCCGTTGTTACTGTTTGAACTAACGTAGCAACGGCAGGAACTGCTTCGATAGTGTTTTTGAGGAGCTTTTTTATTACAGATTTGAAAACATCGTTGCTTGCTTTAAAAGTAGCACACTTCATGATGTCAGACCTTGGGAAGTATCTAGATATCCCTGCCCTAATGCCAAAGTAACTGCCAACTGAATATGTGTCGCCGTTTGATGTCTATGTCTGGACCGCTGCGTAAAAAGGAGGGTTTCTGCCCCATTACTTCTCTTCTTACTTCTATAAGAATAAAACACGGAGGACGGAGATCTCTTTTCCTCCCCCTCTACAGACCGCCCAGCAGCTGATCTCAGAGCACGCTCCCCTCTCCTGCAGGGAGGTTAAAACCGAAAAAATCGCACAGCCCTAGTCTGAGTCTTTACCTTCCTTTTCTTCTAATCTGTATATGTGCTTTACCGGTAACCTTTTTATATGTCGGCTCCTCCGAGGAAAATCCGCCTCGTCTGTTGAAACAAGGCCAAGGCCGTGCTCTCACGACACAATATCCCACTGAGGTTTTAAGTCCCTTACACACCAAGCCGATTTCGGCCGTCGATAGATGTCGGGCCGTCGATGAGCGTCGTGCCGCCCTACTCAGATTGGTGTGTCTTGGTATGTCCCGCACCGTTGTGTCTTTTCGGCCGTGCCGACACCTTCCGCCGCCGATTCGACATGTTGAATCGTGAGGCTGTCAGCTAAAGGCCGTCGGCCAAAGAAATCACTCTGATTGGCTGCTTAGCGAATCAGTGCATGAGAAGCGAAACGGAAGTGAGGGACGCAAGCAAACTATTAAGAAGGCAAATCTGAGATTTCATTTAACTCCAGCTCTCGACACAGGTTCGGGAAAGACCCATGAGCTTCTCGCTGTACAGTGAAAATGGATCTCACACGCTATTTGTTGTTTGTTTATATCACGCAGTCTGTTCTTCTTCTCTCGGTGTATCACGCAGTCTGTCTTCCGGTTGTTGCCTCTTTTGAATGACGAATACACACTACCGTCGCCTGCTGGTAAGGAGAGTTATTGTCACTCACGCATGCACAGTTCGTACGTGCTACTTGGCCGTTGGCTGAAGTCTTTGCGATGTGTGTTCCAGTCATACAGTCTATGTGTAACGGGTCACAACCGTAAGCGACCTGTTATCGAACAGGAAACGACAGCGAAGCATCTGGGTGTCTTTTCTGGCATTTATTCTGAGAACAAAAACAACATTCTCTTTACATCCGCGTTGCACATCCTCAGCAGTGCTCACTTCAGTGTCCCTAGTATGTATTTATACTAGCTTATTTATACAATGAGAAATTATTAAATGACCAAGAAAATCTTATTTTTAAGTAACCACACAAAATACAAACACAAACATACCTGAGAACAAAAACAACATTCTCTTTACATCCGCGTTGCACATCTTTACAAAAGAAAAAAAAGAAAAGTCAGAAAGTGTTGACATGTACAGTAAACAAAGAAAATGACGCAGATCGCGTCTATTTCCCGCCAAAACCACACCGTAAATATCACTGAAAAATACAATTTCTTACGGTGGAAACTTAACAAAAACGGGTTAATACAGCTCTACAATACCCAAATGGACACTTAACAGCATACATCACTTTCATAAATTTAAATAGCCGGTTTACCACACAAAATTATAATGAACTGTAACATAATTCCTAGCACAGTTTACCCTCAGCAGTGCTCACTTCTAGTGATGTGTCGGTCGCGAACGAGCCGGCTCAAAGAGCCGGCTCTTTTAAGTGAACGACGGGAGCCGGCTCTCGCCCGCGAACGAGCCATTTTTGCGGAGGGATCTAGATCGGCATGAAGGCACATTATGCAATGTGCACATTATCCCGCTTATTACATGGCCACATTCTCCACAAAGTAACGACATGACTCCCAATATTAATGGAAATGCTTTTATGGATTTAGAAAATTATTTTATTGATTTAAATTGACATGCATCCGCTAAGAAAAGTAGTCCGTTGTTACTGTTTGAACTAACGTAGCAACGGCAGGAACTGCTTCGATAGTGTTTTTGAGGAGCTTTTTGATTACAGATTTGAAAACATCGTTGCACAATTCATTATGTCAAACCTTGGAAAGTATCTAGATATCCCTGCCCTAATGCCAAAGTAACTGGCAAATAATAATAATAATTCCTTACATTTATTATAGCGCTTTATCAATGACTCAAAGCGCTTTACATAATACACACATATGATACATGCAATGGTCAGATACTGTGGACAATACCCACAGGAGTAAGTTCAGGTCTATTGTCGGCTTTACAGACGCAGCAGCGGCGGGTTTCACCCCTTGATCTGATGATCATTGCACAGCGCCACACCGTCCATCTTCACGCCTCGAAGACATCGAGGCGCTTTTACAGGTACACATTGGTATTATACATGTACTGTGGACAATACCCACAGGAGCGAAGTGAAGTGTCTTGCCCAAGGACACAACGGCCTGACGCAGTGGCGGCAGGAGCGGGTTTCGAACTGGAGTTCCCCAGCACTCCCCCTTGATCTGATGATCGGATGCACAGACCACTGCTCCACCCGTCCCGTCACAACTGAATATGTGTCGCCGTTTGATGTCTACCGCTGCGTAAAAAGGAGGATTTCTGCCCCATTACTTCTCTTCTTACTTCTATAAGAATAAAACACGGAGGACGGAGATCTCTTTTTCTCCCCCTCTTCTGACAGCCCAGCAGCTGATCTCAGAGCACGCTCCCCTCTCATGCAGGGGGGCGTGGTCAGCTGCAGCTCACAGAATCAGCCCCCTGCAAAAACAGCGCTGGAAAGAGCAAATAGAGCGAAATGAGGCATGGCTAAAATGCAGGATCTTTTTGGTATTTTGAAAAAAAACCTATATTTATTAGGGGTGCACCGAATGGGAAATTATTGGCCGAAACCGATACCGAAAATAGGAAACAGTTGGCCGAAAACCGAATGCCGAAAGGCCGAAAATGATTAATAGAAATATATATATATAATGTATACATTTTTTACCAATGTTGTTCAGCTACCTGATTATGGAAATAGACATGATTATGGCAAAACTTAACTTAAATAATAATCACTATTATGGGTCCATAAAACATTATTCAGCACTTTTGAATGCATACAGTACATTTATATATGTCATGTATTATTGCTAAAAAACATTATATCGCAGTCTTAGTGTCGCCAACTCGTTTCTAATATGCAAAGACAACAAATGCGTCTATGATGTATTTTCGATCAGACGAGATCTCTCTCCCGTCTGTGTGCGAGGGGGCGGGGCAGTTTACACACACGCAGCTGCTACATGCAGCGGAGCACACTGCGGAGATGGCGGAGAGAACGCGCTCCGAGGTGTGGTTAAACTTTACCCGTCTCGATGTGGAGAATACTTGTTACCATAAGTGCAATAAGAGTTTAGCATGTAAGCACGAGCAATTTGTCTAAACATTTAGCAAAAGTGCACCGCATGCAGACGGAGGAATGTACCGGGTTCGACTGTCTTTCTAGCAGCTATGTAGCTCCATCACGAGTAACGTTTCCACGTCAGGTGTTATGTATGCTAGCAGCAACACACGGAGTTAACTACATGATACAAACATGGGTTAATGATTAGAGGAAACTGAGTTATTTAGTTTGTTAAAATTTCAGCTATTCTGTTTACAGTCTGTCATCAGATTATTTAATACGATTTGTTAAAGGCTCAGGGCAATCTCGATGACAAAGGTCAATGTCCCCCCCCCCCCCCCCCCCCCCCTGTGAGCCAGCCGCGAGCATGGTCGCCGCGTCTTTATTACGTCATCACAACAACACGTTAGGTTACCAACTTAAGCCTGTTCTGACATTCGGTGATATTTTTTCGGTGCTAAAACCCTTTCGCCTTTTTAACCATTTTCGGCCGATAATTTTCGGTGGCCGAATATTCGGTGCATCCCTAATATTTATATACTTTATATAGGTCGATACAGTAGCCCCTTTTTTTAAAAATAGTTTTTATAGGTGTTGGTATCTGTTTTGTGTAGCGTGGTTCTACAAGCAAGTCAATGCATTCATTGGGTGGTATCAGAGAGTTGCACGGGTCTGTAAATGCAATGAAAACAATTGGCCACAGCAAATCATTTATATTAAACATGTAATTTTTACTTTTGAATACTTCAGTACAAAGGATGTATTGAATAATTTAAGTGATATATGTGTACACTAGGGGTGTAACGGTTCACAAACATTTCGGTTCGGTACGTACCTCGGTTTTTAGGTCACGGTTCGGTTCGGTACGTTTTCGGTACAGCAGAACAAATTATCACAAAACATAAAATATTTTTGGGTTTTTTTTAATTATTATTAAACTGTGAATAATGTATTCACTCAAATAAATACAAAATATAATGAATAAACATTAAGGTGCAGAATTTTGATGAACCTAAATAATCTGTATTTGAACTGTACTGCACTAGTACCTAAGCAGCCAGTTTGACATTAGGACTTGCTTGTCATTGTATTTTCATGTTTTTTGAAAGAAAAATGAACTTGTCCACATTGCTTGCCGAAAGGGCTGGCACTAACAATGTTTCCTGCTGTGGGGAACACCCTCTCGCTAGGGACAGAGGTAGCAGATACAGCCAGGTAGCGCTTTGCTAACATGGCAACATAAGGATATTTGGCATTTGTAATAGCTTTGGCTCGGTCTGAACTTTTTCCGAGTGTTGGAGGCTTAAATGCTAGTGGGAGTTGGGTTTGCACTTCAGTCTTTTTTCTTTTGATACCGGTGATATTCACGTTCGGGTGATGCCTTTTCAAATGAGTGTGCAAGTTTGATGTATCGCCAGCTGTGTAACCAATTGTAGTTGAACAATGCCGACAAACAGCTTTGGTTCGGTCCACCTGTCTTTGTCCGTTATCATTGTGTTCCCAAACCGGAGACTTCAATGATGCTGGAGGATTTTCGAGCTCAACTTTATCTGCGTTCGCCATTTCGACAGTTCCTCAAATTACTGACTACATTTGAACGCATCCCTCTGACCAGCTCTCATAGTATGCCTCTCGTCCAATTAAATGACTTGCTCGCTCTATGACGCGTTGAACCCAATGTGATCAAATTACTCAGAATGCTGCGACGCAGCACCTGAGATTACTTCCAAGAAGTTGTTCACGTTCTCAATTTTTTACGTTTAACGTTGTATTCGTTCGGTACACTTCGGTACACACGTGTACCGAACCGAAGGGCCCGTACCGAATAATTTCAGTACGGGTAGGACGTATACCGTTACACCCCTAGTGTACACATATAAATCATTAGTCAAAACAGGGCTACATTTGATTTAATTAAAAGGTATAATAAGTGGTAAACTGAAGAGCCGTTTGGGAGCCGAAAGAGCCGGTTCTTCTTGGTGAGCCAAGCCAAATGATCCGGCTCCCCAAGAAGAGCCGGAATTCCCATCACTACTCACTTCAGTGTGAGGGGAAAGCGGAAATGACATACAGGAAGTAGAAAATGATGTGCAACGGGAAAGTGTTCCCACTAGAAACATTACTCAAAAATATTAAAAGGAAACAATCTCATAAAAATTAAATTCACAACCTATTGTAAATCGTAATTTATAAACTAATAATTATTTATACACATTTTTAACTCCGTTACATATGGTTCCAGTCAGTGCGAAACATGGCCAAGACGCAGGAGACGTTCCGTTGGGACGTGTTCTTTGTTGTTCTTTGGTGTTCTTTGATGTTAGTTTGGTGTGAAAGGACCTTTTTCAGTGCTCAGTTCACCCCTCTACACTATTTCTACTGTATTTTGCAGCTGGTGCTCCACTATATTCAATGGCTTGCTCTGGGCCTCAGGTCTTACTAGATGGAAATAAAGGTGTAATCCTACTTAAACATCTGATAAGGTTTTATTTTATTAAGTTCAGGAGTAATAACTTTGATTACATTTTTAAAATGTTCATGCTAATGTGTCAGATCATGTATTTTCCAGCCTCTCAAATATGGACATGTCCCGTTTTTTTCTGTTTTAAATCATTTTAAACTCATTATCTTTCTGTTTTAGACAAACACAACCCTATACCAGTAAAAGCCACACGTTTCATACAAATTACTTTCTGTTTGAAGCTGCAGCAATTGACCTGAGCTGGAATGCACTCACACACTCCTGAAGTGTGTGCACAGTGGAGAGGAGTTACACCGGGAAGTCTTAGGTGGATATGACAGGCTATTCAAAACTGTTAACAGCCTGTTGTTTTTTAGAGCCACGTAATGAAAATCCCTCTGTGCTTGAAATGAAGTACACAAATATTGACAAAGTAATCTCATCTGAAGCCTTGTTGTCGGAGGAGGGAGACCAACCTGGCACTTCTGAATGGGTTGTGAATAATTTGAACTGGCTCTCTTTTCAGTTGTGCAAAAATAATCCATTTAAAAGTAGAGAGTTTAGATTACTCTTGCACAGTAATCATGGAATGTGAACATATGATAATTAGTTTCTCCATGAATAATTTACATATCAAGTCGCCGCTCCTTTCATAACTGCTTTTGTCAGCTGCAAAACAACAACCCTCAAAGTAGTTACTTTCTCATGAGCAGACTGGCTGACACACAGATTCAATCTGTGTCTGCCACTGGGCAGGTGGCACTCCAGTTATTGTACACAGCATATAGTAAACTGTATGGTTCCTTCTCTGTATGTCTGCAGTTTTATATGTAAACTATTTGGAAGTGGCCCTTACTACATCACGTAAAGTTACACATTAACAAAGGCACATCACTCTGATAATCTACAGTATGGAGGTTATTCCCTATCTTTATTCAAGAGCGTGTTCTTTCAATTTGAGAGCATCATTTATTGATTTCACGTTCAGATATTGTATTTCTTTCAGTTAAACCCTGTCCTTGCGCTTAGACTTGCTCTGCTTCTGCCCAAACTGTACGCTTGCATTCAGATATATTGCTGCTTGCACAGATTTCCTGTTTTCCAGTTTAAAACCTTGTCCTTGCACTAAAGTCCCGGACACACCGGGCCGATTTCGGCCGTCGATGAGCGTCCTGTCGCCATACTCAGATTGGTGTGTCCAGCACCGTCGTGTCTTTTCGGCTGTGCCGACACCTTCCGAATCGGGAGGCTGTCGGCAAAAGGCTGTGGCAAAATTAATCACTCTGATTGGCTCTTCAGCTTAGCGAATCAGTGCATGAGAAGTGAAGAAGGCACACACAGACGGCTATTATTTGCGGCTATTATAATTTTTTCTTCATGTAATTTTTCATTTAAGATCATATGTTGCCCTCACTAAGTATAGATACAGTTCATGTTACACCATTTATTGTGCATTTCTCTGAAGCAAATGTAGTGAGGGCAACATACGATCTTAAATGAAAAAATTGCATGAAGAAACATTTATTTTTATTTTATTATATTTCCCCATTCCTAAACAATGAAATAACTAAGAAAAAAGACACATTTTGTTGTTAGTTGCCTAGCAACAGTGTTCACGTAATGTAAAACACTTGAAAGCCAGTTATTATAGATGTGCCGCAAATATGACTACCAAATTAATTTGCAGGAAGTAAAGTTAACGTTAATAGTACCATTAAACTAAAAAGTCGTAAATAAAGCAAGTGAAGTAGGCTACATTTAATAAAGCCATGGAGGGAGTTTATAAACCTGGTTAAAGAGACCGCCCTTACGGGACGCTCTAATAAGTAAAGGGAACGCGCCAGCAAGACGACACTTCACATAGCCTCCTATAGAGTGGCGAAGTCACGCCCATCTACACTGAACAAAAATATAAATGCAACACTTTTGTTTTTGCTCCCATTTTTAATGAGATGAACTCAAAGATCTAAAACATTTTCTATACACAAAATAACCATTTCTCTCAAATATTGTTCACAAATCTGAAAAAATCTGTGATAGTGAGCACTTCTCCTTTGCCGAGATAATCCATCCCACCTCACAGGTGTGGCATATCAAGATGCTGATTAGACAGCATGATTATTGCACAGGTGTGCCTTAGGCTGGCCACAATAAATAATTAATTAATAAATAATAATAATGTAATTGTTTGCCTGTCTGGCCATCGTAACCGGGCTCTTTGAAGATCCAAAAGTCCACGGTTTTCTTACATTTCTGATCGGATTGGCAAAAACTTCAGAATTTGTATTGACCGCCATTCAAATGACAGTTTTGTCTTCCCCAAAAGTGGGCGGAGCCGTAATCTTTGGCCGGAAGTGTGTTACTCTCATCTATTGGTTGAGGGATTTTGAAATGGTTTTTGCACAGAAAAAATCCAAGCGCAGAGCAGAAATCTGAGAGCAGACATTTGATTTGACGAGCGCAGTCAGCGCACAGAAGCAGCCTAAGTGCGAGGAGAAGGTTTTAAAGTGGAAAACAGGAAATCTGTGCAAGCAGCAATATATCTGAGGGCAAGCGTACAGTTTGAGCAGAAGCAGAGCAAATCTAAGCGCAAGGACAGGGTTTGACTGAAAGAAATACAAAATCTGAACGTGAAGTCAATAAATGATGCTCTCAAATTGAAAGAACACACTCTTGAATAAAGATAGGGAATAACCTCCATAATAATCAGGAAAGTGTGTTGTCTGTGAAAAAATAAACTTGTATTTAAATGTTAGAGAGAGAGAAACAAATGTGGCTGAAAGAGACACAGGCCCTCAAAGGTCAATTTAAGCAAGTCAGATATATAATATTCGTCATGTATTATGATGACGAAAACAGGTAAACGATTTACACACTTGTTTCCTTTTCTTGTATGTCAGTGCTTGCAATTTACTGTTAGGAAATGTCATGTGTCCGCGACGAAGGACTGTTTCACATGGCGTTTTTTGTTGCTGCATCAGAGTAAATTGTACCTTCTTCATCATCATATACTTAATGTTAATAGGTCATTCATTAAGAGTCAATTTGTTCTCTACTTATCCGAAGCTTCATTAATTCATTTATTAACATCAAAGTGTATGAGGCTTTAAAAGGTTGCCAATGACTTTGCTCTCCTGCTGAAAACCAGTTGTCTTTTTTGACAACACATTTTATTTACTCAAACCTATATTTATATGTCATAGATACTTAGGTTTGACCTTATGATTATTAGAAAACTTCCATCAGTCCGTGTTAAAATGACGGATAACTTGCTGTAACATATAGATCCATATATTCGATGAAACAATCCATGATTTTAAACTGTCTTTTCTGCTTTTGATTGGTTAACAGAGGTATGTGACAGCCCGCTGGTGGCCAATCTGCCGCCATCATCATTCAGAAGCTCCTCCCAGCTCACCAGCAGCCATGGGCCGGTCTTTGCAAAGGTCAACAGGAGAGAAGGTGAGGAATCATTCATTGCTATGTCCAGCATAAATATTTAACAGCCTGTCGTAGCAGCATTTCTCAAACTGTGTTCATTGCCATAAATAATGCCTGGGATAATCCAGGCATTGACCATGGCACAGACTGTACTTGGTGCAAGACTTGTTTTAGAGTTTAAAAGGGGATTTTCAAGTTTAGTTCCCCTTCTTTGAGAGGTTTTGGAAATATTTTCTCAAAAAGGGCTGAAAAAAAGAAAGCTACTGCTAACTTTAGCTCTGTGGTAAACACTTGCATATACTCTTTTCATACTGTAAACCACAGTTGTTTTTCATACCATTAACAGTGAGGGATGATGGGTGCAAGATATCCGTACAATTATAGCTTTGAGCAGTTTTAAACTTTGTGCAAAGTTGACATCAGCTGTCAAGAACTATTCAGTCCAGTAAAATGTTGGTGGCAGATAGAGAAAAAGCAAAGCCCGTTGAAAGAATCTCCCTCTTTCTACTGAAATGTGTTCAGTTCAGTTTGGTGGGCTGCAGTGGTGCATTTCTGCATCACTGCAGGAGAGAGTCTCTGCAGGACGCACAGCACCAAACATCAAAGCCAGACTTCAAATGGATTCACACAGTCTGAGAGATACCTCTGTGGAGGCAAGGTGTAGGGAGAAGGAAGGAGAGATACATTCAAAGATAGATAGTTTATAAGGACAGCAGTTACTGCCAACAATCTGTATCGTGTATATAAAAATGCATTGGAATTATATTACTAGTACATCAAATAGCCCCACAGGACCACCTCCTCACAAAAAGTGTATAAATCAGAGTTGTCATTCACCAAACGCAATGAGAATCCAAGAGGGAGTGCTTTACTGGATGCTGATGCAGGGTTTTTAGAGGGGATATCATGGTTGGGTTTAGAGCTTTTGGGAGGGAACGGTTCACAGATTTCTCCATTTACAGAGCTCAGGGGCTGACTGTGTTGCCAGAATAGAGAATCCTCTTTTGTCTTTTACTTCTACTATAAGTATAATTTTACCAATTTGAAGACAACATAGAAAATAACCCAGCAGAGGTGTCCATGTGAAGGCTCGCAGTTTTCTTCTTGTGTAAACACATTCCAACACATTCTATAAAATTGATAAGAGGGAAATGGTTGAGCTTATTTCCTGGGTCTGTAGGCATTTCTGAAACATAAAGCCAATCATACAGCTGGACCTTTTCCAACAGCCTGCAGCTGGGTTCAACAGAACATGGTGCCTTTCAGGATGCCCCCCCCATCCCCCCCCAACTGAATCTGAGTCCAACAGAGTACCAAAATCAGACTGAACACTACTTGACGAACAACAAGTTTTGGCTGCTTGTGGCAGAGCGAAGTCCTTCCAGTGGCACGTGGTATTGCACATTTCATTATACATGTATGTGTAGTGTACATGTCTGGAATAAATGAAAGCAATGACAGAAAAATCCTTATCAGAAATAATACCTGCAGGTGCCATTTAGGTCATTATTAAGTTAAAGTTCAATATTTGTCAATCTGCATAACAGCTTTTGCCTTTCATTGTTAGTGATTTGAGAATGGTCCTTAAGTATTCAACTTGAGTCAAATATTTAAGCATCTGTGTACATTATGTGCATTTTATATTGGGTATGTATGTTATGTATATATTATTTTGGTTTCTGGCCACCAGTATAAAGTATCAGCATATGGTGTGTCTTTGCGCAGTGCATGATTTGTTTGCTGCTACCAGATGCATGCCATCTTTGCATGTGTGTGTTGGACTGACTGTGTGTTTCATACATGGGGGGCATTTATTCCCAGAGCTGCCTCCACTTACAGTCTAGGGCCCGACCCTGAATGCGGCCAACAGCAACAGAGGTAAGCAACAGTCCCACACAGGCATTTAATCCTATATCTCCCAGGTGAATAACCAAGTGCAAACTGGACAATTAGCATGTCATGAGGTGGAGGAGTGGCCAGAGATAGGAGCTCTGACAGAGCTCTGCAGGGTTCCTCTAACAGACGGCTCTGGTTTAGAGGCTAAGGAGGCGTACGATCAAAGCTGCCGGTCTCAGCAACAGACTTCATTATGTTCAGGACATTTTCTTACACCAACATGGGAGAAATATTATTGATGTGAACTGCACTGCTGGAGAGGAGTATGGCTAGCCTAAGCTGAGCAGTTGTTTACTATGGTAAACCTCACTTTCAATCAGAAAGCATTACATAAGATTAACAGTTCAGATAATATTGACCCATGTGAGTTCAATCTGCAGGCTTTTACATCACATAAATGACATCATTTTCTAGAGTGAATGTTCCAGACAAAAGAGAAAACTGTGCATTCAGAGGAAGGATTTAAAGACTTGAAGAGAGCAGAGCAGGGAAGATGCAGGGTGCTCATATGCAGGCATACGTGTGCCACAGACACCAAAACGTCAGTATAATACAAATACAGAGAACTCTTGATGGCAGCAAAGTCGTAATCAGTAAAGTCTGAATTGGTTTGTCAAGGCTTGCTTGTAATGGATGTTCATTTATATCTGAAAAGTCTCTCACTCCAGCTTTAACTGCACCATTCCTTACAGTGGCAAGCTGGTTTCCAAACATAAAATAGGTTAATTGATTCGCTGCAAGTGTTGTTTATACAAGCTGATCAGTGTTTCTGCAAGCCTTCAGTAGCACCATGGAATCTTCCCAAACAGAAGTGGTAGGTCAGACACGGGTGAACGATGGCCTGTTTAAACGGAAAAAGAGAAAGCAATTGCAGGTAGCACTGGAAATATTTGTGCTGCAGTTTCTTTTAAAGTCTCCACTTTGGCTTTGAATGTCTGCACCAGTGATCATGTGCTCTGTGCCAAGACACTTGATGTATTGGTGATGCACCTGATGATCAAATGTAGAATAAATCAATAAGCAATCTAATCTTTGCCTGTTTTGGAGCTGAAGAATATAAAGTGTTGAGGAGCATTCCCCACAGGGTTGATTTGGTGCATCCTAATTGGCTGCATGCGTATGTGGAAATGTCAGCATTCAGAGATGAGTAACAACTCAGTAATGCATCTGGCAACAAGCAAGGGCCTTTTCAGTTAATTGACTGGATGTGAACTTGTTGGAAGTTTTACTCTCCCTAGTTTTGTCAACCATTTTGCTGCTCAAGTGTTCCCATCTCTTCAAAATCTTTCTATGTTTGTCTGTTTTCCCCCTCTCACCGTTCCCCACATTTCACTATATCTCCTTCTCTTTCTTCTCCTCATCTGCTAATGTATTTCCACCCTTCTCTGCCGAATCCTGCCTTGTCACTCTCTTGTTGAACTCTTGTAGAGTACCATTTCAACTGCCAAGAAAACATTGAGATAACTTCATTCCATCTTATAGCCAAATGTTAACAACAGCATTTAACATTTACAGGCAAATGTTAAAATGGCAGTATTTAACATCTAAACGGTCCCATTTTTTTCCAGCAGCCCATACTGATAATTGCACATTAGAACCACTGTAATTACGCTGAAATAAGCATGGGACACTTCATCAATCCCCAGTAATCATTCTCTGGAAGAGCTCATTTAGATTTGAACAGGAGATTTGAACATTAGTAGGGGGTGATAGGTTAAATTAAATATGTGGATGGGAACAATAAAACAAGGCATTGATCTTTGTGTAACGTTTATGCGCCGCCTCTGCAGGTGCCCATTTAGTGCTGCTCTTAAATACCACAGTTGCTCTGTTCGAATCCTCCTAATCGGAAATAGTCACTCTCCTTATAAATCTAATTATATGCATACATTTAGCTTAATCCTTGACAAAATGCTACTAAAAGCCACTCACCTTATTTGGTCCATCCCTCACTCAATTAACATCAAAATCTTTGAGTCACACAGTAAGAGGCCTTTTCCTGTGTTAACAACATAAACAACATTTGATTGCCAGAGAAGCAGATGTAACACATCATGCTCACCTGTTCTTTACATGTTCATAATGGTTTATTTTGGGAGACACAAGTTCTCAATTTTCCAATTAGTTGTGGCTTTGTAAGACACCACCCTCAATTTTGTCACGTACATTTCTTTGAGTAAAATGCCCTTGCTGCCTCTGCAGCCTGCAAACCTTATTAATTTGTGCTCATGTTAGTTTTAGCCCCATTACTTGCAATCATGTATCTTTGTTTTCCACCTGCCTACTACATTTAGTTTAAAATCCCTAAAGGCACCGTCTCCAGGGTGTGGACTTAATTATACTCTGCCTCAAGACCACTAAAACTGTTTTCATTGCAGTGCAACGTTTTTACAACCTATCGATATGTTACAGTGGCCTGATAAGAAAACATCTGCCTCTTTCATTTCACTCTTTGTTGTTTTGCTTCCCATCTCTGGGAATGTTAATATGGCTTTTGTTTTGCTCTGGTGCTGTGTCATTCTTTATAATAATAATAAAATAATATATTAATTTTATATAGCGCTTTTCTGGACCCAAAGACGCTTTACATTTGGGAGGGGGGGTATACAAACAAAACAAAAAACAGAGACAAAGCCAAAAAGAAACAAAACACAACAGAAAAGCAGTCAGGAGGAAGTTGATTAAGAGGGGGGGGGCTTTATAGATAAAGAGTTGAAGAGGTGGGTTTTGAGGCGGGACTGGAACAGGGCGAGGGACTCAGACTCACGGAGGTCTTGGGGGAGTGAGTTCCAGAGCTTCGGGGCTGCCACAGAGAAGGCTCTGTCCCCGAAGCTCCGGAGTTTGGCCTTGGGGATTGAAAGCAAACCGGCTGAGGTGGATCTGAGGGACCGGGGTGGTTGGTAGAGGGTGAGGAGGTCAGTGAGGTAGGGGGGGGCCAGATGGTGGAGAGCTTTATAAGTGAGGACCAGGAGTTTGTAATTGATGCGGTGTGTAACGGGGAGCCAGTGGAGTTCTTTGAGGACCGGGGTGATGTGATGCCATGATTTGGTGTGGGTGAGGACTCTGGCGGCTGCATTCTGGACACGCTGGAGTCTACTGAGGGAGGTGGAGCTGATGCCGTAGAGGAGGGAGTTGCAATAGTCAAGGCGGGAGGAGATGAAGGCGTGTACGAGTCGCTCAGCTGCAGGGCGGGTGAGAGAGGGACGGAGTTTGGCAATATTGCGGAGGTGGAAAAATGAGATTTTGACAACATGACGGATGTAGGGCTCGAGGGAGAGGGTGGGGTCAAATATCACGCCAAGGTTGCGTGCCTGGGTGGAGGGGGAAACAGGGGTGCCATCAATGGTGATTGTCAGGTTGGGGGTTTTGCTGAGGGTGGATTTTGATCCGATGAGGAGGAGTTCAGTTTTATTGCTGTTGAGTTTGAGGAAGTTGTGTTGCATCCAGGATTTTAATGCAGTCAGACAGGATTCGATGTGGGTGAGGGGGGGGTTGTTGGGGGATTTGGTGCTGAGGTAAATCTGGGTGTCGTCGGCATAGCAGTGAAAGTCCAGGTTGTATTTGCGGATAATCTGACCAAGGGGGAGGATGTAGATGATGAAGAGGAGAGTATTATATCCCAGGTTGTCAGAAAATCACATTAACCTCCAACTTAAATCCATTGCAGCTATATGACTCTCCAATTGGTTTAAGACTGTCTGAAATTCCCCCAGGCCCACACATGCATTTAGAAATGTTGGCCTGGTAGTACTGTCTGTCTCTTTGCTCTTGTGTCTTACCACTTGTCTCTTGTCACTTTGGGGGATTATTTTTCTTCTGTAATGGCTTGTATCCCTTTTCTCACATCTGTCCTGTTTTTGTCTTCCTTTAGCCCCTTTTTTTCACCCATTACTGTGTTGAACAGTACATCAGTTCTAACCAAACATTGCTTTTATTTGGTGTTACTACACATCCGCTCCCTCAAGTGAAGCCATTGCCCTGACATGAGTTGGAACAGCCTCTATTTCCCCCGTGAATGCAATCCACCCACTCGGTGGAGATTGCAATTAGAACAGAACGGATATACATAATGTGCCCGGTGTTGTGTTCCACTGTTTTATTAAGAGAGACAAGGGCTGAAGTTAATTTTCTTTGTGGAGATGGCTTTGGGGACAGGCTGGGAGAGTGGTGTTTCAGGAGCTGTCTTGGTGTCTCTGTGGTCCAGCCTCCATTACTTACGGAGCAGTCTGTGGTTATATATAACATGATTGAATTGCCCCAGCATTTCATATAACTATTTAAGTTTGTAAACTCCAGCCTAAGTAAATAGCTGGTGAAACAAAACAGGGTTGCACCATTAAAATGGATGTCTCAAAACTTCATAGTAATGTAAGAGAAATGTGTAGTATACAATCCAATCAAAAGTGATCAGCTATGTGTACTGTAAACAGGGATTCATTGTAGTATTGAAGATACTACAAGATTAGCCAATGTTATCCTACCCCTTTTTAACATCCTAAACAAGCCATTCATTAGCAAGCTTGTAGTATGTAGAAAAAGAGAGCAATAGTGTTGCAGATGTACTTGAAAGCATTCAGCTCTGAAATTGATGATATGAAAGAAGAATGACCCCTGACAACAGAATATGTCTGTTTCTTTTTTTGTAAGAAAAATCTGCAGATAGGTTAACATCCTGAACACGTAACTGATTATTTTCCAGGATGGTTACATGCTCACTTCATATTTAAGCCTGTTATACTGTTAAAGGACAGGTCAGGACTCAGAGAAATACCATGACATTTAAGTAGTACTACCATAAATATCTACACATGTGATACATTCATATACATGGTTGAATGATGCCTTTGACATATTATAAGCTTAAGTGTTGGTTCACACATATTTAGTGACATTTAGGCTCTACATTTAAAATAATCCCCCTGGCATAAGAAGGTTTTGCTAGATTTGATTTACAATGAGATTTAGGCACTGAGTTGGAGCTATTTTCTGGAGTAAATCAGGGTAACCTGTGAAATACTGGCCTCAAAAGAGCACAAACCGGCTGCTGTAGGATCTGAACTTGTTCTCTCTGAATTTTTGTTGATTCTCCCACTCGTAATAAAAAAAGTCATAATCCACCCCTGACACGACACGTCTCTGGCTTGTATCCTAACACAGCGCCAGAAGGAAGCATCCAAAATAACATTGTCTTTGAAGCTTTAATACTAGCCCAAATAAATCCACGTATGATCTGCAGCAATGACACATATTTATTTATTTGGAGCGATGCACTATTGGAAAACTTCAGTAAATGAGAACATGGACACCAAAATCTGCCATTGGCTTCTGCATGAATATATTTTAATAATGAAACATTTGCACTCTTATATAATACTTTTAACTAGGTTAATTAAAATGTGTTTCTGATTAGCAACCATGTTATAATCAAACTCAAAGGGAATTTAGCTGCACAGTCTCCTATCGACAAGCACATAGCTTTCGGAAACCAGGTCACACTCGTTAGAGAAACCTTTTTTCCCTCTGATCTAAGACTATTTTATTTAGAAAATAAATGTTTATGTTGAGACATGTGAGAACATTATTTATTTAGTTAAATTAGAAAAACAGTTCTACAGTGTTTCAAGGGCATTATGACTGTGTCTTTATAGATGTGGTTATAAAGGCTGACTCACGAATACATTGCATGCACACTGTACACTGTTATAGAGAAAATTGTTTTAATGCAACAAGGGAAGCAACTTATCCCAATGTAATCCATGTATCCCTTATTTCAACATTATTGACATAAAATCTAACATTTTGATGATTTTCTTATTCCAGGAAATCAGTGGCCCTTCTGAGAAAAATATTGCGAAAGAGTAGTTATGGTTTATAGGGGCCTGGGATGCTTATTATGACAGAGTGTTTGAATGGAGCTACAGTGATTTGTTTGAACCCCTTGGGTTTGACAGTGAACAGCTCTGCACGGTTAGCAGGTTCAAAGACTCTTTTGAAAGTTATTACGTGTGGAAAGAAGAATTATTCACACAGAAAGGTTCCTTCAGATTGATGACCTTCCAGCATACTTATTCAACCTCAGACCCCGGCTGCTAATGGGGGTGTTTGGTTTTCAGGTGTGTTGACCTCAAAGGTCACGGTCTCCTGACTGGTTCATTCATTGTGGTACTGGGCCAATTTGACTTTCCCGCCGAGCAATGCTTTTGACCTGTTTTACCCTTAATTACCTTTCTGAATGTGGGAAAAAGCTTTAGTGTCAATAAGTAGGGACAGCATGTGGATTTCCTTGATGGGAACTGACAGGCATGCATGAAAGACATTATTGTTTAGGTGATCAATCGTGTTGCGTGACGAACATGACGGATTTAGTGAAACATTTTCTCTTCACAGAAGTCATTCTGCTTTCCATTTTGGGCTCTTTTACTTTCTTGGATAGATATCTACATCTCTCTCTTTATGTCTCTTAAACTCCCTCTCTTCCTGTTTCCTCCATTGCGATCGTGTACTGTAGATGTCAGATTATCTGTCTTCCCTCTCCACTCCAGCCTTAATGAGTAAAGGTCATGTGTCTGCTCTCTCCTGCTTTGCTGTCAGTGTTCATGTCTGTTACTTTGATACTTATTAGCTCTGGCCTTTAGCTGCTGCCCTAATGAGCAAAAAGCACAACACTTACGCACTCGTGAAAACCTCAGACTCAACTGATTCAACTACAGCCAATTTAAACCACATCTATTTTATATCTCCACACCTGAGTTTATGAAGAAATTAAGAAAATCATGTTGAAGTGGGGATGTTTCTTTGTGTTGGTGACAGTATTTGTTGATCACACCACAAGATTTTGCTGCAATACAACAAAATAAATGATTTAAGTTGAAATGTCACAATTACATGAGCAATGCCAGTGACATAGTCACATCATGATGCAGTTGTGGAAAATCAGTTTTCTTCACTAAAGACAACATGAAGATAAGTTCTGGAAACTGCTTTACTCAATTCATCCCTAAATTGTATTTGTTCTCAAACATTTGATTCCAACTGGATGTGGAATATGTAGACTTAAAATGCATACATTATAGATGTGTAATTACATAATTCATATACACACTACGGTACAAAAATAATAAAACTCCTTAGCTCTGATTGAGACTGTAATACTGATTACACACCAGAGTATTTATTTTATATAGATGATACTTTACACTATATATATATATACACTATAAATGGCTAATCAACAAAGTTCGGATATATTTTGTATTCTTGCCCACTGGAGTTTTTTACAGAGACACAAACCTGGATTGAGCCATTGTTAAATTAACACATTTCAATATGACCCACATTACAGACTGTCTCCTTGCTCCGTGTCAATAGCACATTACGTTGAACTAATGAGGTTCATGTTCTGTTGTGTTATGACCATTTGCTATTCCATAATGAAGTAGCTTTTTAATAGATGTAATGAGATGTCCAGGCTTTGTGTCTGAAGTGTTGTGGTATTCATTTGTGTTGGCCTCGAGTCAGCATGACATCATCTTGGCACAATCTCCAATGCTCTTTAGGCTGGCTGTTTTATTAAGTGCGTGTGTGTGCGCGCTCTAGGGGACTCCATCTGCTGTGCCATGGATATGCTTTGTGCTGCCTAAGCACTTTTTTAAACACACTCACACATTCACACATCTTTTAGCATCCAAAGTGTCTTTATCAAGTAGCAGCCTTTTCAATCACCTCCAATGATTTTCCCATAATCAGGTTCTGCTAAAGTCCTCCCTTCTCTCTCTCTCACACACACACACACACACACACACACACACACACACACACACACACACACACACACACACACACACACACACACACACACACACACACACACACACACACACACACACACACACACACACACACACACCCACACACACACACACACACACATACACACACACACACACACACACACACACACACACACACACACACACCACACACACACACACACACACAAGGGATGCCAGAAGCATCCAAAGTTGTACAAAAATGCAGATGAATGAATGTTGCCAAAGTCTCTGCAAAGGCATCTAATCAGTAAATGGCAATTTGACGTGTTGACTTGTGAGGGGGACACACGCAGTGGTATCCTGGAAAGAGTTTGGTGTTGGTTTGACCAAACCATCCTCCCCTAACTCCCCTTCATGCATACTTTGTTGTTCTTTATTTATGTCAGAGGACACCTCATTTGCTACAATCATGATTACCAAGGCTAGAACAAGAGAGTGCCTAACACCTTTGAACCTCCCTGTGGTGATCCAGCTACCAATGGGGGATAATGGCCTCCTAAACCTATTAAGAGGTAGAGTAGGGCCATAGCGCCTTAAATCTATCATGACAACTAATAAGAGCCATTTTAAAGGCTGAAAACTTTTAAAGCGAGTAAAGGGTTAGCTACTGTTTTTAAGGTACATTTATCACTCTCTCTTTCTTCCTCTGCTGTCTCTCTTTCTCTTGCAAGGACACAGACTGCACATCTGTCTTTTCTTCTGAATTTGACTCCACTTCGAGCGATAGAACTATTAACAAAGCACTTATGGCGCGTTTCCACTGCAGCGGGTAGCCCCGTTTAAGCGTCCTTAACCGTCCTCAAGCGGCCAGGCCGGTTTTTGGTGGCGTTTCCATATAGCCTAGTACCGGCCAGCGGGTACATTTTCCCTCTTTTTCCGGCCTCATAAAATCGTGGTTCCCTCAGACCAGGGCCAGGGCTGAACTAGTGACGTCAACACTCTCGACTGCTGATTGGTCAGAGAGAATCGTCACAATATTGCGCGCGAGTTCATCCCTAGCGTCGCATATATATCTAGAAGCAAGCTTGCAGCATTTTTATACACAGCATTTTGTAAACGGAGGAGCTACAAAAATGGCTACTTCTAAGAAAAGCACACCGTGGTCGACCGAGGAGGTGACGACGTTCCTTCATCTCATTGGGGATGATCAAATCCAGCGGGAGCTCGACGGAACAACTCGAAATGTGAACAAAAACAAAGCCGATCGCCCCGCCTACACTGCGTTGCTACCCCAGGTCCTAAACTGTAATGGAAATGCGCCACGGCCTGGGCCGGCCAGCGAGGCAGCCCGAGGCCTGAGCGAGGACGCTTAGGGACGCTTAAACGGGGCTACCCCGCTGCAGTGGAAACGGGCCATTATAAACTAATAAAGGGCTGGCTTATCTAAAGCCAGTTGAGTAGCACTTGAAATGTTTTAGCTCTATGAAACCTGATGTACTTATATGATTCTGTTTTCTTCAAAGTTTGTATTTTGTTGGTCGAACGCACTTATTGTAAGTCGCTTTGGATAAAAGCGTCAGCTAAATGTAATGTAATGTAATGAATTTCTAATCAAGTTTCAGTATTCAGAACAAAGCCATTTTGTTACTTGCTTGTCTTGTTTTAGTTTCTAAGCCATCTGTTTTTAATGCCGTGCAATTATATTGCAACCATTAAAATGAGTGAAATAATATAAAAACGTCCAGGAATATATCAGGGTTTAATTTGAATGTCTTAATGTATATAATGAATAATAATAATGCAATGAATATAACTCTGTCTAGCACAAACACAACTAACCATTTTAAAGTGAAAATTACTATTTTTTAAAATTAGTTTTATAATTATGTTATGTTTAAAAATGAACCGACACACAGTACACATTCAACACATGTTATTACAGTGGTTTTAAAATCGAATTACTGTCACAATTATTATATTTTTTACATTATTTATCCATAAAAGTTTGCAATTGGTGACAGACATGCTCCATGGTTTTACAGATCTGAAGTGACTGACGTGTTTTGTACTACAATATGAACACACTGTAATTAATATCATTCACCCCTGGATGTCCTCTCCAGCTGCTGCAACAGCTGTCTCCAGGACAGAAAGGAAGCATGTTGCCATGAAAAACATAGGGGGGATGCAGTGCTGCAAGTGATTGTTGACAAGACAGAACCGCTTCAGCTCAGTACTAGGTCATATCAATGTTGATTTGATTTCTCACTATATTCCACTCGGCACCATTGCTCTGTCAACATAGTAGACCCATAAAAACCAGAGGAGGTACATTCAATGGCAAAACACATCTTAACACTTCAGTTGTGTGGAGTCATCAGTTTTATTTAAATACCGTGCTGTGGCTGCACAGTCTAATCCAGTTTTCTCAAAGTGTTTGTGGCTCAAATGCATCCCCGCTTAATGTCTTTGATTATAAGGATTTAATATTACCATCATGAAGCCAGGGGACGTGTTGAATATATTGCAGGGTTTTAAATGTGGATAAGTGGTCTTAAATTAAAGCCAGAAATTAGATAAACTATATGTATAGTCTAATTCAACATAAAAGCACGGATTCCTCTTAATGTGCATGTACTTGCAACTCGAGAAAAAGTGCATTAGCTAAACTTTCAAGTATGTTAACCCTAATCTTTGACATTCCTGTCATCTGCAAACCCCTAACTATTAATATATGGACATTATGCAAACACATAAACAAGCAGTAAGTATTTACTGTATATCCAAACTGTGGATTTATTATTGGCAAACTCATAACAATGATTGTTTTCTTCCATAAATGCACAGATGTAAACAATAGATTAAAATATAATGAATAACATTTCACTCCCACAATGTGTCTCCATCCCTCCCTCCCCCCCTCATCATTAACACACTCTTGTCTCTTGTGCAGGAGCTGGAGGCTGGTCCCCTCTCGTCTCGGACATATACCAGTGGTTGGAGGTGGATCTGGGGAAGCGGACCCGGATCACTGCTGTTGCTACGCAGGGACGCTACGGCAGCTCTGATTGGCTAACGTCTTACCTGTTGATGTTCAGCGACACAGGACACAACTGGAGACAACATCGACAGGAAGACAGCCTAGAGGTAACTCTACATTTGAAAAGAACGTTAACACTGCTCAGATTACATTTTGTATTGGGGGGGAAATGTTGTTAATGTTTGTGTTTTCCACGATTGCTGCCACATTAGAACAAACAATGGCAGTACAATGAACACAATACAGGTAGATATTACATTTCCACTCAAACTTCAACAACATAATTCCCAGGAAACAGGGGTTCCTATACTGTGCAAGGCTATTGCAAAACAGAAAGTAAAGTAAGTAGACAAAAGCATATATATTGCTTGGACTCCCACCTTATTCTCACATCCCAGAGCTAGTTTGTGACACTAATGAAAATGTGATTGACACAAAGAGTTTAGAGCCAGTGACAGGTTTCTCAACATGTGTTAAATAAAGCACAGCATGTTGTTCAGCTGAAAGAATATGGTTAGTCAAAGCGTATACCGAAAGGACATGCTTGTGAAAATAGTGATATTGCTCCAGACAGCAGAAAATGAAGGTGTCACATGCTCCAAACAACCTGCTTGTCAGATAGTTAAACACTATCTGAAAAACCCATCTCAATACACTATTCTGACATCAGAGATGGGAGCAGGGAGGTAGGAGGTGCTTGAACATCTCTCTCAAGCACTCATCTGTTTAATTGTAACACAAAAATTGCTGATACTTTTCCAGTGAACAAACAGAAATTCACCAGAAACATTATTCCAAAAAAGTGGGCTACATTCGACATGTTTCGGACGATTATTGTGTCAACCTCTCATTGACAACTGGAACAAGTTCTTACTAGAAACAAAAACGTAGTAATTCTAGTATGATTTAGGAAATTGTCATTTGTAGTTGCTTGCATTTAAATACAATTTCAGAATTCATACCACATTGTGTCTTTTAACAGCTATCAAGGCAGCTTTGGAGGTGGCGCCTTCATATCATAGGCATCATTTACATGATCTGTGGGGAGGGGTACTGCCTACAGCGGCAAGCCTGCTCACCAGGAGTCTTTCACACTCTATTAATAATGTATGAAAAAATAAAAGGAACCTGGGCAGGGCTCTGTCGACTGCATGGGGCTGCTGTCAAACAGTTGAACCTCTGCTGACGGGAGGCTGGTGCTGTTGTTAGAAGACTGCGTGTCATATAAAAAGTCATGCCTTTGATTCCTGCAGGGGCGAAGGTGTCCATCATTCTCCTCGCAAGACGCTGATGGCACACTTGCCAGTCTTGATAAGGCTGTCAGAAATGTGAACGAGGAAGCTGACATGCATGTGGTGACTAAAATATTCTGTGCTCAAGTTTGTGTATCAAGTCCTCGCTGCAGCCTGGGGGGGGGGGGGGGGGGGGTGGCTGCTGTTGCTCTCTTTTCTTCTTCTATGTTTGCAAATGTATCCCAGTGTTTATTTTCCGCTCTCAAAATCTTTATTTTCCAGCATTTTATAGCAAATTTTAATCTACTTATTCCCATCCCACGTGTCAATAGAGAGAGAGGTTACCAGACTGCAGAATGACTGATCACCACCAAGCAAACTACTGTATGTCAGAATGACAGGAAGCCATGCCGGCCTCCGTTGATTGAACAGCATTAGATGTGATTCAGAGGCAGTCAAGCATCCCCTCTCTCTTTTATGGAAGACAGTGCAGGCTTCTTGTTAGAGCAGCCCAGAGAACAGCTTTTGATTCAGATTTGACAGCATGCAAGTTTCTTACAGGGGAGGATACAAACTATCTGAGAAAGCAGGGTATGAATTCTTGCAGCTTAGAAACCTGTTGGTTTGACACTCGGCATGAAAGGTGATACACCCAGATCAGCTCTCCCGAGTATTTTTTAAGCTTCGTATTTAAGTTAGGCCAGCTTAGTGTGTCTGTTCAGGAGGAGATTTGACTGAACAAATGGTTGTATCAGTTTCTCACTGAATTCTCAGCTTTGATGCTCTGTCTTTTCCCCCTTTACTCTCCAGTGTAACTTTTAAAGAGTAATTGCTGCCACTGTTTACTAATCCACCAAAAGGAAATGTCATGATTTAACATCCTAGAAGTTTAAACTACTGGCCTGATTTTTATAAAACTTAGTGTGAAACATGGGCCAAGGAAGAACCCATTACATTTTGGAGTGGATTAGAATCATGGGCCAAAGTGTCATATATAGAACCGTTAACTATGCCAGACAAGGCATTTGGTCTTGGCGGAGGTCTGTGCTCTAAGAATGCCCTTGTAGTTCATTATTAATTTGACAGCAGTCAGTGAATATGACATTTGTATCTGTGCCTTTGTCAAAATCTTTCAGTGATGTGAAGTCACTAATTACATTTAATCAAGTAGTGTACTTTAGCTTAATTGTGTATTCTTACTTTAATTAAATGTCTTAAGGACCATTTGTTATGCTTTTATTTGTATTCAAGCATTGTTACAGTGTGCTATTGCTACTTTCTCTCAAAGAACAGTTGTACTTTATCTACTCTTCTTCTCTGACTATTTCTCCGGCCCTCCCTCCTTCTCCTCTTCGTCTCACCCTCTACCTTTCCCTCTCTCCTTGACTGAGGTCTTGTCAGAGGCTTCTCATATTTCAAAACTTGGTCAGGCAAGTAAATGAGATGCCGCTCTCCCCAGCCTCCTCAGCAGGAAATAGAGCCGTTTGTTGAGCTTACTGTAACGCTTCGCTACCCGGCCGGCTCAGCCCTTCAAAGCTCTGAAGACGGCACCGAGATCACAATTATACAGCATGAGGGAAGCCAATTTCACTCACATAGCCATTCTCAGCAGACACACTCTCAAGAAGGGAGGACTGAAGCATGCACACTTGAATGCAGGTTGTTTCTTTCCTTACAGGCGGAATGTGTCGCTCTCTGTGTGCTGTTTGACTGTCAAGTAGAGAATCCCCCTGAATTCCCACAGGAAGCTTGTTGGGAAAGTAGAGGATATTAGTCTTTTAGGAGAGGCTTGGTACAGAGACAGAATACGTCTCAGAGTTATTGATTACTGGACAGAGAGAGGGAGAGACATTATCAGTGGATCAATCTCTGAGAGTTTAAAGTTTGAAAAAGACTGTCTCAGCATCAGGAGGGAGACGTTTTCTGTACTAGTGAATACTATCCCTTTAAAAATATTGTTTCATCATACTGTACATGTTTCTATAATTATTTGATACTTTAAAAACAAGAAGGTTAGAAAATAGTTGCTCTTAGAATGGCTGCACAACGTTTATAGATAATAAATTGTCTTAGTTAACAGTAAACATTTGATCATGAGCATTAACGTACAAACGTTCCTCTATTCCTGTCTAATAACTTCAGGAGCTGCCTTCAGATCTTTGCTGGAGCAGCATCAGAGACAGTTGGACGAAATAAAAAAAACAAGCTAACTTGTTTGTTTTTTTCAGGCTTTTCCAGGTAACAGTAATGCAGACACTGTGGTCCAGTACAAACTCAATCAGCCGGTGATAGCTCGCTTCCTCCGGCTGATTCCTCTGGACTGGAACCCCACTGGGAGGATTGGACTCAGACTGGAGATATACGGTTGTCGTTATAGTAAGTGTTCTCCATGTATTGACTTTTTTATGACTGATTTGGCTTGTGTTTGTCCTTGAAGAACAAATATAAACGTGCAATGTTTTACTAGATTTTCAAATTTCATTATCTGGCCTATGAACATTAGAGCTATTATTGCAATACGTTTAAATAAATACTATAAACATTCATTTGGACCAACACTGAATAATCTAGATAGCACATAAACTGGGTACAAGTGGTCCACAATGTGCAGGATTCTTTAGTCACACTTGATAACACACAATGCTGCAATTTCATTTTTTATTCCCCCATTATAACATCTGTTTTTAATTAGAGCTTGGAGGAAAACACTAAGGTAACACGTGTATTTTTTTATTACAGATTCCTTCCAATTCTGCTCTCTCAACAGTAAAACATAATTACTCTTGCTGGTCTTCTTTGCTGCTCTGTCTTCAGTAGCAGACGCGAGACCATATGGTTTTCCCTCAAAGGGATTTGTACATAAATGGGCCAACGGTTTTCACGGTCATTAAAGATATCTGTTCAGGACATCCGTACCTTCAAATAATACAAATCCAATCATGAACCAGGAAATAAAGGCTGTTGTTTGTGAGTTCACAGTGACCCTGTTGTCTTGTTTTGTCAGTCCCAATCTCAAAGACATTCAGTTTTTAATTTATATAAAACATAGAAAAACAGGAATATCCTATTTCCGAGCCCAATAACAACATTTTCTGCCATTTATGTTATGAAGTCTTTGCTCACCGCTGTCTGGCACTCTGTGTTGAAACTCGTCTCTGCCTCAACCTAAAATGTACCGTTGCATAGCATGTTATATGAATTACTCAAATGTGGTGTGTTTGTCATAATGGTGATTTTTTTTTTTCTGGAGACACTTACTGTGATAGGAACACAGAAGTAGTTTCTGTCTATTTATGTGTGTCTTTGTCATTCTGTAGCTTCTGACGTGGCCTACTTTAACGGCAGCAGCAGCCTGCTCTACAGACGCAGCGTGAGGCCGAGCTGGACGGGGATGGAGGTCGTCTCTCTGAAGTTCAAAACCCTGACGAATTCTGGGACTCTGCTTCATGCAGAGGGACAGAGAGATTCCAGCCTCACTCTGGTGCTGGAGAAGGGACGGCTGCTGCTCTACCATCAACAAGGTACTGACATCTTTCTTCAAATACTTATATTAGAACATTGTCTTACAGCAGAACAGAGACAAGCTAAGAGGCAAGAAAACAGATAAAGACATATTTTAATTAATGCTGTCAAAATTATCGCGTTAACGGCGGTAATTAATTTTTTGAATTAATTGCGTTAAAATATTTAACGCATTTAAAGCATGTGCAGAATGGCCCGCCCCATACATCCCACCAGTGGCAGCGCCAGAGTATGGCTGAGGTAGGCTACAGCCATACCAAGAAATGGCTTAGCCCCACCGTGAAAAATGATGTTAAGGTAAGCAAAATAAAGTCCGCCAACTCGCGGAGTAAATTGCACAGACAGCAGTTAGTAAGATTGATTTCAGTAGCCCCTTGTCTGGAAATACCAAAGACTAGAAACGGTTTTGAAAACTTTTGTCACGTAGTGATCGTCTTCTCAATAGAACATCTTTGATAATGTCTTCTGGCCAATCAGAATCACGATAACGGCGTGGTGTTGTTGCAGGAAGTCCCGATACATCGATACAACATTACGTGTTGATAGAAATCAACACGTAATGAATTAAGACCCCACGGTTTGATGATTGATAGGTGTGTGGGCTGTCTTTCATTTTGACACACAGAACAATGTTATAATAAACATACATACGTATGTTAAATGGATATATCCGCCTTCTTTCATTTATCTTTCCATTCCCACAACAATATACATAAATAAATGGCATATTTTGGACATAGTTCGAATGGTGATTAATCATGATTAATTAATTTTTAAGCTGTGATTAATCTGATTAAAATGTTTAATCGTTTGACAGCCCTAATTTTAATTAAATTAATGAAAAATAAAACGAGGAATCATAAAAATGGCTAGAGATAGCATAACAAGCATATCATCACATTATGGTATATGTAAACATAACTACATTGTGCATTGTATTACCTGTTGAGAGTGTCTGTATATCGCTATACTATAGCTCCACAAGCATTATAATATCATCACTCAAAATCTACTTCTGCAATCTTCTTTAAAATACTTTATTTCTGAATAAAAAGCTACAATAAAATGTAGATTGCAATATTTGTAATGATTATATATAATATTTTTTAATTAAAAGAGTATTTGGATAGATACATAATTACTACTTTGTTCATCAAGTCATGCCGGTTTAAATGTTTAACATCCAGTTTGATCATTGACTATTTTACACCTAATTAAGAGTGAATGCAGCCATATTCAACCTTCCAAGGACGTGGATTGACATCTGTAAGGTTGCTGAAACTTTGGATATTTGAATTGAATAGTTTTGTAACGGCTTTTCCAGCAAACTCTTCAGCTACATCTATTCATCCACTGTTCATTGCTCTGAGTAAATGTCAGCTAAACGCCTATACCGTACAGTGTAATCATGCACTGTATTCTCTCATGCTCCAGTGCATCCGCCAACCCGCCTCTATATGAGGAATGTAATATCTTGCACAGTTTTGTCCCCATAATAAAACGGAGGGAGCTTCAAGTCTGTCTCCGTCCATCTGCTTGATTGTTTGTCAAATGTGATTTCTAAGATAGCGCTGATCCAATTTATGCCTCTTTCTGCTTATGCTGATGAGCTCAGTACAGTCAGTGTTTACTTGTTTATCCATATGTCGCAAGCATTATCTCAGACAAAACTAATCAGATATTGAATACACTTGGGGAATTAATTGGTGCAGTTTGCTGTAGCAGGCGTGCAGTTACAGGTCAATGAGTGTGGAGGAGGCCAGCATCCTCTGTTGGGGAAACTCTCACTCTTAGTTTCTCCCTGAATCTTTCCTTACTCTTCCTCCATCGACTCTTTCTCGCTTCAATTCTCTCTCAGCTTGACATCCGCTCTCATGCTCCCTCTCTTCTAATCTGATGATGGATGTAAGCAACATGTGTTATGGATGGACTCTGTGGTGCACAGTGTGCCAGCACAGTATAACACGATCCATGGCCTCTAACTGCACGTAACGCAGCACTGTGAAGCTATTTGAGGTAATGAGTGTGTGAGTGTGTGAGTGTTTCTGTTGGTGTAAATGAGGTGAAATCTTAGGTGTTGTCAGACTGCCAGACCGTCATATCAACACCATACGGCATCAAATATGCCATCTGGCTGCTGGAGTGCTCTGCATACCAAACAGGGCTTTCTTTTCTGCATTTACGATGGAAGGTCTATTGAAAAGATCACATCCTGGTAATATGTTACAACAGGGTTTTTACTCTTAATATTCCGAACTTTCGAGAGTTAAAGGATACTTTTTTCAATTCTGACTCGAGCAGTATTTGTAGAATAGATGTAAGGATGAACCAGGAGAGTGTGGCCATAAATAAGGTGCTGAACCGAGTTTAGAATTGTGTGTGTTTGGTTTCAGGATTGTTTACGGGCATTTAGCGATAACTTTAGTGGTGTACTGTATGCACCCTGTTGATTCCCATTCTGTTCTTCTGATTTTTGGAGTTGAGCCTCTATCTTGCATGTCTAATCTGGTCACACTTAATATCAATTTTATTTTTCTTAATTATTGCTATATATATTTCATTACTCCTTTTTTTTTTAGATAACTGACACTTTAATCAGGATAGACAAGTCAATACAAAATATAATGCTTTTATGATATTTGCTTGTTAGGTCTAGAGTAGACAGTAAGTCCTTGGTGCTTAGGCTCTATGGTGAGATGTGTCATTAAGAGGAGTTCGCCCTGAGCAGCAGCAAGATGAATCCCCCAGGGAGTCCAATCACTGGTGGTGGAGGTGGTTGATGATTCTGCAGAAACCGGGCAGTGATGGGTGGTGGAGGGATGTGCGTAACAGCATCAGGAAAGGCAAAGAGAGAATCATATCTCAAAAGAACCAGCAGCAACATGATATGCTACAAATGTGTGTTGCTGTGACGTTGGATGGACCTGAGCTGATTAAAAAAGCTGATAGGACGATTGAGAGACACTGAAAGGAGGGACATTTTGAGTTGGCATGCATGAAAGCATTTAATGGCCGGATATATGAAAAATGAACACAAGCATAAGCATACAAAAGAGTAGCGTAGCTAGGTCTTTGTTGTGTGACATGGACCAAGGATGTTACAGTGGCCGGAGCCTTAGTTAGTATCATTTTTTTTTTTTTTACTTTATTTTTATTGAACAAAGAAAATAAACAACACAAACACCTTACATCACTTTACAGCACATCAGTATCAATCTACACCAAAGACAGTACATATCAGCAAATGTTGGAAAAGATAAAATAAAAATAGTAAAAATGCAGACCCTACATCCATTTGAAAATCAAAACAGGGGAAGGATAATACAAACAAGAAATGACAATAGAGTAGTAGTAATATTACAAATAATACCATACATCACAGGATCTGGGATTTTTCTCAGGCAGAGAAATACCTTGTCAGGGGAGACCACCTCTGTTGAAACAGATCTGTCATTAATTGTAATTGGGCAGTCAGAGCCTCCATCCCATATACCTCCTTTAATTTTAGATTCCATTGTGCCAGTGTAGGTGGTTGTGGCTTCCTCCAATGCAATGTTACCATTTTCCTAGCAGTCATCAGGGGTATATGCAACAGGTACTTCTGGTTTTTATTACATACATCCTCTGCAACCAGATCAAGTATAAAGTGACTAGGGTTGAGTGGTAGATCAATTCCCATAATTCTGTCTATCTCCTCCTTTACCCCATGCCAGAAGGGGACCATCTTTGGGCAGTCCCAGAATATGTGTGAGTGGTCACCAAATCAGGCCGCACTCCCTCCAGCAATACTTTGCTGTGAGGGTGTCTATACATTTGAAAATTATCAAGGGTGTCCTAAAGAACCGTGTCTTTGTCTTCCAGTCAAACTCCTTCCACGTATTACTGTTTATACCTTTGTGACAGCCCTTACTCAAAGTTTCCCATTCCCCATCTTCAATTATAATATTCAACTCTAACTCCCATTTATTTTTTATGTGGAAGGTGTTATCCGGTAAATCCATTAATAGGTTCTTATAAATATGGGAAACATGATTCTTAGTCGGTATATTGTGCCTAATTATATTCATAACATATGTTTCAATGTTTGTTGGGGAATTCTTGATTATGTTCCAATCTCTATGTTTTGTAATGTAATGCCTAATCTGTAAATACCTAAACATGTCACACGATGGTAACTGAAACTTCTCCTGGAGATAGGAAAATGGCTGCAAAATATTATCATAAAATAATTGGTCAATAATCTTTAGACCTCTGTCTGCACACTTCTTAAAGGTACTGTCCGCTATTGAGGGGAGGAATTCTAGATTTCCATCAATTTGCATAGCTCGAGAGAGGGCAACTGTCCCCCTAAATCTCTTTTGTACCGCAGACCACACTTTTAAGGTGTGTTTCACATATATGTTTTGGACTCCGACTTTCTTTTGAGACTGTTAGCTCGTAAAAACCAGAGTGGACAAATGTATCTAGTTAGTATAATTTAAGCATGAAATGTAGTTGGCGACTTCGCTAACATTACATTTATAAATACATTTCAAGATTGGAGTTCTTATGAACATGTTGCTACTATAGTTGCATAATAGTTTAGTGCTGATGTTTGAAGTTCCTTCATTAAATGCATACAACAGTCAATAGATTATGGCGGAAATGTTTTCTGAATTCAGCCGTAGTTTATCTATTTTTCTGCTTCCTCACATCCTCCAGACTTGTCTTAACCTCCCTCTCTCGCTCTCACTCTCACTCTACACCCTACAATAAAACCAAAATATTGTCAACTCCCTTTAGTTGGGAAGCGTTTTAATTCCCTGGTGGGTCTGTCTATCTGTCAGAGAAAGAGAGGCGTTATCTGCAAAAGCCATCAGTCAGACTGAGTGACACCTGTCACATTTCCCTGTCGACCCGCGCCGAGAGTCAACAAACTGCTCAAAGAACTGCTGCTGGCCGGGATTGAAAACAAATACTGCTGCTTTTTGTAATGGAGCAGAGATTAGATTGAGCTATGATAATCCAGTGATACAGCCAATACTGAAAAAAACAACCTTCAATCACAGCCCTGTCACTGCACGCTTCTCTCTCTGGCTCTTGTTATTAATTCCCTGCCTAGCTGCCCCTGTTCCCTTTCTGCCTTTTCTATTTTCCTCTCTCTCCGTTGTTATTTATCACTGCCTTTCTTATATGTCGACCCAATTCGGCTCCCGCTAGATTTTTTTTGCAGGCGATTATTTGCCTTTTTCAATTGCATGCTCTTCGTCTTTCTCTCTCTATCCCTCTCTTTTACATCCCTCCCTCCCTGCCTCACACTCTCCCAGGAGTTTGCAGTCTACAGACAGTGTAATTTAGATCAATAGCTTGGAGCATCCACCATGAGTCCCAGCATACTCCTCCACAGTCAGTTGTTGGCTCAAGAGAAGAGAAGAGGGGCTCCAACTAGGGGGGCAGAGATAAAACCTGAAGATTTAGATGTATTATATCCATAGCTCCACAGTGTGAGTGCTTCTCCCTGGGGCTCTTCATTCTTTATCTCTCCAATTTGGCAACCTGATCCTGTCGGCCCAGCACCTCGCTTTAACAGTGATGCATGTCGCATCATGAAATGAACAAGTTGGCTGAGACACAGAGGAGCTAAAGACAAGACAGCAAATGATGGCAGCATTGTGTATCAGGGGACACAAACAAAAGGAGTTGACCATTGCAGATGTTTAGCAAGTGTAACTTCTATTAGCATAAATTAATGATGTATAAAAACAGAAAGAAAGACACAAATGCAGTACAGCAAACAGAAGAATACAGCAGAGCAGCAGTTAGTTCTCTGTCTGTCAGTGGCTGTCCAAGCAGTTGGAATACATTGGCTGGCTCATTAAGATTTATGTCCGCTATACAAAACCATCTTATTCTCTCTCTGCTTTACATTCATCAAAATGTCAGTGTGCACTAATGTAGCCAACTGCTTCATAATTCAGTTCAATTCTGAACTGTCACCGGGAAGCTGTAACACACAGCAGTAAATACACTGAGGCTGCTGGGTCCTGCTCCACTGCGCTCTGGAGGAGGCGGTGTTAAGTATAGCTGGCTAAATTAGGATGGCATCAGAAAGTCGTGCAGGGCATTTTAAGCTGAATCCTGTCTTTTCACTACTGTATATAGGGCATGCTGTGGCATTACATGAACAACCTTGTAATATGTGTTAGTTAAAACGGTAACAAGGCCCATTCATACAACACAGACCAAATGACAAAAACTATGATGACATATATACATATATTGCATATATATACATATACTGCACTGACCTCACCACCTTCAATAAACTCACAAAAACTCACCTCTTCAATCTGGCTTTTAATGTGTGATTGTTTTTGTATTATTTGACTTTAACTTTAACTATATATTTATTTGTTGTTCCTTTCTTTTCTTTTCCCTTCACTATATCTGTGAAGTGTCTTTGAGCACCTGTAAAAGCGCTAACAAATTAAATCTATTATTATTATTATTATTATTATATATGAATGAAACATATGGATCCAGAAGCACGTCAAAAATCATCCAGGAGCTGCAAAAAAATGATAATGTGGGCAGGACCACAACAAGGTGTTTTCTTATGTACTAATGTTTTGTTTTGGCCTCAGCTGACGTTTACCAGACTTGTTAATGAGGATTGATATTATTGGACATTTTCCTATGATCGGTGATCAGTGTAAAAAAAACACGTGTTTCAGATTTTACAGCTAATACAAATGTTTTCTCTCATCACACAAAGCGCTGTGGAGTGCTGGGGAAAAAAGATGAATCTCCCTGGACAAAGTGTGCCAGTTGGCAGGAAAATGGGAAACAATGAATCGTGGCGATTACTGTTGCATTTGCTTACTCCATTCCAATTTTTTTCTGGTGATATACTGTGAGCCTCCAGGAGTTTCTGTTTGTAACGAGCCTTATAAGAGTTTCAGTCGGCAGCCTCTGTATTTTCACAGGAGCATGAAATTGCAAAGATAGCCATGGGACTCTTACTGTAACACTCCTATGCTGAATAATATGTTGCTTACTGCTGATTGTTTCTCTTTGCAGCAGCAATACACTTTGTAGCTCAAAATATAAAGATGATAAGCCACATGTATAGCAGAGCGGGAGATGCGCTTATTTTTGCCTTTTTTATGGAGGAAGAGAAGGGATAAAATGTGACAAAGGTCATGTGCATTGAAAACTAGACTTGCTAATCGCCAGCAAGCTTATTTAGCCTGTTGAAACTCGGCATTTTATTTTTAGAATTCCCAAAATATGAAGCAATCAAGACGAAATTGGAATGAAAACACTCTTCATTTAGAACATCTGGAATAACGCTGGGTGCAATACAATTTGCATTATCAATTTATCTGCTGATTATCTTTTGGTCATCAATTCATTATTTTTTGCTTACAGCAACTCTTCACCCTGTTCAGCCCCATATAAAACAGTGTTTTTTTAAAGCTGTACCTGCTTTTTGTTTATATTTTCCTTCCTGTTTTTACATTGTGTATCAAGTTTTGAATTGAATAAGTTGTTTGAGTCCTGTTCTTTTTTTTCACTATTACCTTTTAGTGTTTCTAAAAATGTCAAATGTGACTTGATAGTACACAAACAAAAAATATCATGCTAATAAAGCCCCAATGAAATTCATTTAATTTATTTGGAGACGGTGCCTTGGCTTAGTTGTGACATTGCTCCCATTAATATCCCTGCCCTTCCAGCTTGTTTTATGGTAACACACTTAGTTACCACCTGTAACTACATTTTGTTTAGAGAAATAACATTATTTCTACAGTCGAGCTGTATTTCAAACAGTAGCATCACGTGACGCTGCTGCTAAAACAATTATGACAGTCCGTCTCCTGATAAGGTCTATCATGGCCGCCCTTCATAAACAGATTTACAGCTCGAGCAACGATCCGTAATGGAGCAGCAGACAGAATATGATAAGGTGATGTCGCCTCAGGGAGCTGTCTCGAATGGTAGACTGCCGGAAAGTGAAAAGTGATGTTCAGCGCAGACACCTCAGCTAAAGACAGGAACATTCAATATTAGTCTTCTCAGGATGGATAAACCCAGCAGGTGTTGCAGTGCAACACAGCGGTGCTTCTTTTCTTCTTTGTTTGGTGCTTTAAGAGTGCAGGTGAGGAGAGGAGGAGTGAGGGGAATTCAAACTGACAGAGAGGAAGTTTCATTAATGAAAGTTAAATGTTTTTACGACAGTTTTTCCCCTAAGATTTTTGTATTGATCCACACCTCTATTTCCACTTAATAAAGCTGTAACAAAATATGCCACCTCATCGAATTGCATTCAAAGTTAATAATTGGACATTTTAGGAAATCCGCTCTCATATTTGTGCAATGTGCTTACAGTAGCTTAGCTTAAAAACTGGAAGCAGGGGGAAACAAAAGTCAAGGCTTGATCTAAAGTTTAATGTTTCTAAGCGATTGTCTATTAGAAGCACATGGGTGTGCCTCTAGCCTTCATTTTGTCCTTAATATAGAAATACAATGCAGTATACATACAATTGAAATAACGTATAACTTAGATTTGAAAAGCTAAGAAGTAACACAAAAGACAGATATTACAATAAGTATTATGTAATAACATATTGAGCAGTACAATTAAAGTCATAACACAAATTAAATATGAGAATTTAGGATAATAAAACAACATACCTACATTTAGCAGTGTGTGCTTGTTCACAGTGTTTGGTTAAATCTTAAAGCCTACTTATATTGAGCTTTAAGTTGTTGAAATGTAAACCCAGCTGAATTCATTTCAATGACTTAAAACCTCAAACATTAACAAATTGTGTCTCATTAGTCTAATACAATTACTGAAATGAAAAAACAACAATTTGTGGTTTTATGAAGAGCTCAGGGTTTCCGCTAGGATTTTTTCTCGCTGGCAAATGTCCGGACAGAATTAATTTTACCGGACAAATTTGAAACTTACCGGTCATGTTTCAATAATAATAATATTAATAATTGTGTAGCAGAGTTTCCGTCAGCAGGTAATTACCGGACTATGACCGGATATGCTGATGTTTAAACTCAGTTAATGGGAGTCATTTTTATATTGCTTCAGTTTATAATCGTAACAGATCGAAAAATTCAGATTCATTTTTCAATAAATGATGCGCAACAACAAACAACATAATTATTACATTCAAACAAACTACTTGTAGTAGATGAAGTGCATTATACTACACATTTTTTACCTGTCAAATGATCTACCCTCGTAAAAATATAAGCTCTTAAACAAACGACTCGGTGTATCTCACTCGTTCTGGTGTATCTCCCTCTGTCAGCAGAAACTCTTTCTCTCCCACAAAGTTGAACCTGCTGATGTTGGGCTGTCATTAATTATGTCCTGCTGTTATTTTGCAGTCTCATTATCGAACGTGCTCCTCTCTGCTGGCATACAAATATATTCGCTCTCTAATGAGCGAAGGTGACCTCAGTGCCCCGCTCCCTGTTAGAAACAAAGATTCAAATATTCCACTGTAGCTGCAACGCATCCACGACTTTGTTTTGATAAATCAGACATGAACCTTCCTTTAGGGTTTCCTACTCCCAGAAAAAGTATGTTTGTTGTTGTTGTGGTAAAGTGATTTCTTCAAGTATCTTTGTCCTTGTTAAAAATGCATTAAGGAGGAGGACACAGACTGCTGACCTTAACGTTTTTTTTTTTAAGGTAGTGCAGGAAAAAAAGAAGTTCATCAGCAGGAAATGCACCTAAGAGGATTTCTGCCTATTTCTCCCAGCTATATAACGAAGAAAACACAATTGATTGTTTCACACCATCACTTCTGCAGGTGTGAGTTCCTCCTCCAGTGGGCAGCTTCTTGTCTCTGTGGGCAGTCTGCTGGACGACCAGCACTGGCACCATGTGAAGCTGGTGCGCCTCAGCACTCACCTCAACCTCACCGTGGACAAGAACACTCGTCAGGTTCACATACCAGCCGAGCTCAGCCACTGGGACATTCATCAGGTAAGAGAAACTTTCCAGCAACCCTGTCTCCAACAAAATAACGTTCCAGTACAGCTGAAGTGCATTCTCAATTTTATTTTGAGGTAAACACATTTTCTCTCGGATTATGATCACAGCTTTAAAGACCTTGTTAATGATGCTACAAAACCACACGGTCAATTTTAGAAAAAGCGTTATAGTTTGACATAACATTAGTACGTTTGTTCCTTTATTTAAATTATGGATGTATAATAAACTAAATCAGTGATGACTTTTGGTTTTGCATGGGAAGTCAACTGCAAACTCCTTGGAAAAAATACGTTTATTTGTACCTATCCACCCACACCGACCTCCCCACTGCGAGGTCTTCCACATGTTATTTTACACTTTATTTAAAACTTCTTTATGATACATATAGATCAAAAATAAATATAGGGAAAATGACAATGTACTTTTATTTCCTGGTAATGTCATCTTCAGGAGACTAGGATGCAAAAGGGTATTTTAAAGTGGTAGCCTAATCTATACTAAGACATTTAATGTATCAGACAGAAAGGTTTGTTGTTTTGTCCAATATGGCAGCAGCTTGAACTCATATTGGATGCGTTACTAGGGATACGGGAGCAAACAGATTCTATGAATAATACGATTTTTTTCTTTTTCCCAATCAGAACTTGAGTAACCTTTGAATTTTACCTTGGTCCGTGAAAACGTTCTATCAGATTCCATGTGTTGTTTCTTGTCCAGCTGAGTCTGGGAGCTGTCCAGAGCCATGGCCTGCAGAAACCCATCCTATCCAACAGGAACTTCAATGGCTGCCTGGAGAACTTTCTCTACAATGACCTCAACCTGATACAACTCGCTAAAAAGAAAAACCACCAGGTGTCTTTGCTGGTAAGTTACTGGTTCAGCATCTTTGGAACATCAATAGGGAAATCTGCCAGCCAATGTCATCAGAAGGTGAATGTAGATATGTGTTAGTTTAGAGTATGGTAAGTGTAAATATTAAGAAGCCCTGATAAACAAAATCTTGAAATACAACGATGGATTTCTGGTTTCAGATACAGCTCTGTGAAAGTTTGTTTATATCCCGGAGCTTGAATTAATTCGAATTTGGACTATTGATCAACAATGAATATGTTAGGTAACTGTGAAAATAGTTATACTGATTTAAAAACGGAGGCCTTCTGAACATTCTAGATATATCTCTATAGGGCTTATGGGTACTGTATTTCTATATTTCTATTTTCCATTCTTATATAACCATGATATCATTTTTACATCAGTGTTTAGTCGTCCATCATTTTTTTGCCTATTGTTGCCCAGAGATGTAAGATGTTGTTTTATTGAGCAGTGTTTGGGGGTATTTAAATTCTGAATGAACTTAAGTGTCACTGTTTCCTTCCCTTCAGACTTGCAGTGCTCCTCCTCCCACAGTGTTCTCCCTTTCCTGCATCAATGTCATTATTATGCTAACGGTCACTTTCAGGATTACTGTTGTCATTATTGTTATTTTCATCATCTGCATCATCCTTCTCATTTTCACACCCTTCATCACGTCATTAGCATCATCATAATCTCCTCATTACCATCTCCAATGTCATCACTTAAACATTTCTTTTGATTTACTAAGCCCAAAGCAAAGAGAACAAATCTGAACAAGATGAGTAGACACTGCGATAAGAAGAACAATACATCGGGATGGAAAAGATGTGGAGAATGAAAATGAGGAAAGGGGAGGGAAGAGGGTGACTGGAGGAGGAAAAGAGAAAAACTGGAACCTTTTGGTGCTTTGAAAATTAATATGCAAGTTATGCTAATGAGGTGTAAATGTGAAATTTGTACCTTACATTGTGCGGTGTAGGAGATTTCCCTGGCTACATTATGCTAACCATATCATACATCCTTTGTGCTGACTTTCTTAATTCCCTTTATAGGTTTTTTGTAATGTTTTATGGACATTTAAATCATGCTCATGCCTTAGAACTTTGAACTGCCTTGAACTTTTTAGATCAAACTTTTCTGAAAAGGTTCTTCAATTGTATTATTTTCAATTTCCCGATGTCACGCTGGCATTAAGAGAGGCGAAACAAATCATGGAAGTGGGTGCAGAAGCTGCATGACCTGGTGCTTCTGGTTTTATCGCTTATTTTAGCTGCTCAGCTAATAGCATTATGTTAATACAGATGTCCTTTGCAGAGAGCTGCTGAGGACACCTCAGTGACATCGAGTCAAAACCGAGTCAGCCTTTGCAACCAATGAATATTCATGTCTTTCTTTTTCATAATCCTCTCTCTCTCCTCCTCAGGGCAATGTGACCTTTTCTTGTGCTGAGCATGTGTCAGTCGCTGTGACGTTCACCGACTCCCAGAGCTTCCTGCAGGTGCCCGGCCTGACGTCGTGGTCTTCAGGGCTTTTCTCTGTGGCCCTGCAGTTTCGCACGTGGAACAAGGGAGGGCTTCTCTTGACCTTTGACCTCCCGCAGCAGCAGGGCACAGTGTGGCTGTACCTGAGTGAGGCCAGACTGCGCCTACAGATCAATAAAGCCGGCAGGGCCCGGCTGGAGCTCAGCGCAGGTCAGTTCAATCAGAATTCTGATGAGTTTCACGTAGCGGGAGGTGTGTCTCTGGTGCCTGTGTTGTTCAGTTGTATTACAGAGATTTCATGACATGTTCTCACAGCTCAGATTCATGCAGTACACATACAATACCAGCCAATTAACCTAACAGCCTACAACATTCAGCATCATTCTTTCCTATTTCTTGTTTCTTTGCATGATGTTTTAGTACAGTATGTACTGATAGGCGCAAGGTACAGGGATGAGGAAGATATTGAATACAAAGTTAACTGACTGAAATAAATCATTCTGTTGGAATTTTCCTAATGTGTGCCTGATCTATTAATAATGAGTGTATTGTTGACTGAAATGGCAGGGCTTTAACACTAAACGTGCAACAGACTGTTCTTTACAGCCTTTATAAACACATGTATTACTTGGCATAAAAAGCAGTTTCCTAGCCATTTTGTGTTATGCTTCATTTAGCACTTTACGTTCAAAATATTTAGTGTAAAGGTTTTGTTCTTTATAAAACAGTAAGTCCACAGGGCTTAGACTTTCTCACAGTCTTGCTCAGCTGTCCTCTTGATAAATAAGTAGTTAATGAAGTATGGAGCTTTGGTCGAATGATGGAGTCGTAACCTCTGTCAAACCTGTACGCAGACAAGACTGCACCATTATTTCGGGAGCTCATGAAAGCTTATAAGCATGTGCAGCACTTTGGCTCGACCGAAAATCGTTTTTAAATGTGCTATAGAAATACAATTTGATTTGATTTGATTTATAAGAGTTTTGTGAAATCAAAATGTTAATTCTGGCTCATTAAATGTTGAAATGTCACAGTTCCCCAGACTATTCATTATAACCTTAACTTGTGCAAAGTTTATAACACTGAAACTTATTTAGTAGTTTTATCACAACTATAAACAGCTTCACATCACCTTCATTGAGTTTAAGGTACTAAAAAAAGAGTCATCATCCTGATTTGCAGTCAAACCCAAACAGCAAGGGGAAGAACCAATCGAATGACTTATGAAACAATGACAATGTTATCAAATATAATTTCTCTTTTTTATGGTGTGTGTGTGTGTGTGTGTGCGTGTGCGTGTGTGTGTGTGTGTGTGTGGTGTGTGTGTGTGTGTGTGTGTGTGTGTGTGTGTGTGTGTGTGTGTGTGTGTGTGTGTGTGTGTGTGTGTGTGTGTGTGTGTGTGAAGGTTCAGGACTAAATGATGGTCAGTGGCATTCTGTGGAGCTGAACTCAGAGCAAGATCTTCTGAGCATCACAGTGGACAAAAACGAAGGAGCAACCGCTCACACCCGCATCCCACTTCCTCTAACCATAGACAGTCAACTCTTCTTCGGTGGTAAGTGAAATAAATCTTACATTATCTGTGCTGTCTCCAGCTGAGGCTGTTTATCTTCAACCCTACTTTTCTGTTGTCGAATATTTACAATTGTACCTCACAAACTGCTTACATTGATATTTAGGACTGGTTAAAATTCATGGCGCCACTCAGGGGGCAATTACCATCGGCAGATCTACTTAAGAGGTTTTAGTGGCACCCTCAAAGGGATGAAGACATAAATAGGCTTTATCTCGCTCTTCAGTACTTGCTCATCCTTTCTTTTACTTTCTTTAAAGTTATCTTCCTTCAAGTTATCTTTCTCCTTTTACTTTCCTTTTCTTTCCTTCCTCTATGCATTTCTCGCTCTCCCATCCCATTCGCTTTTGATTCATCCCAATCTCTTTCGTCTTTGCAGCGCCTAAATATGCTCTCCCCTCTAATTATTCCAGAAGTACTCTTTTACACAGAAATAAAGGAAAATGCTGTAGATACACAGGTTTTAAGATTACATAACACGCATTCCAAATGATAAAAGAAGTAAAGATTTTAAGGGATTTTGAATCCTAAAAAGTTAACACATTTTTGCAGTCATGAAGAGAACAGCAAGAAACAGAAAGTCACCAAAGATAACCCCCTCAATTCTACCTATTATAAGAGCGTATGTGAGGGTACACAGACAGTGAGGTGGAGAAAAAAAAAACCTTGGGAACAAATCTGCAGTGATTATCAAATGATAAGCATCTTGTGCACTTTCAATCTAAAAATGCAACTCTGCTGATGAAAAAAGGTTTTTGTTTTATTTTCTGTAGAGCAACGAAACAACCAAATACACTCATCATGCAGCATGCATGGAAGAAATATGTTTATTTTACCTAGGTAAAAGTATAAATGCTATCAAACTATACTTAAAGTACTATATGTACTAATCGTGATTTTAGAATAATGTTTTGCTTTATAATATTGTATTAAAGATTCAAAGGTTTATTGTCATAACATATACGCAATTATGGTGTAATGATGTATGGTATAAAAAACGTAGATCGCAGGTTCTTCAACAGTGCAATTACAAGACTATTATGTTTTGTTCGTGAGTATAGCTTTAATGTACAGCTGGTAAAAGTGGAGCCCTTTTAACCACATTATACACTGCTAACTTTTTCATCTGCCCCTTCCATGTTGTTCTAAATGCAGAACATTCTCAAGTAAATCAGGGGCATACTGTATACTGTAAACTAGCCGAAACTGAAGACACTGAAGTATCTCACAGCGATCAAAAAGGGTTGAATTACTTTCCACCCCTGACTGATTAGATGTTGTCTCTCTTCAGAGGGGAATCTATCTCCAGTGCTGAATGGTGAGATGTGTTTAAACCACACAAGTATCTTGGTAACCGATACTGTGCCTAATAACCTAAAGGAGGCCGTTTTCAAGATAACATTAGAAGAAACACACTTTGTTGGCCTTTATCTTCTTGTGTCACAACTTTTTTTGACATTAATTCTGAACTTGCGCTTGTGATGAGGAATATAGAAATATCCTTCACAGCTTGGTAGCCAAGAAGGATCAAACACTTCAGTCAGAAAAGTCATAATCACTTCATCACTTGTAAGCGCAAGTTTTGACCCCCTATACTAGAATATCCTGGGGAAATTAACATAATAACACGTTCCCACGTGAATTCAGACATATATTATCCTTATGATATGATTTAATATATTCCACGATAAACCACGATCAGTGTTATTATCTGAGGAAAGGGGGAGAAGGGGGTTGTCAATTCATCTGTGGACCAACCAATAAGTGAGTGTTGTGTGTTTCCCTCTCCAGGTTGCTGCAGCAGTCAGGAGTGTAGGAACCCCTTCAAAGTGTTTCAGGGCTGTATGCGTCTGCTGACTCTGGATAACCAGCCAGTTGACCTGATCAAAGTGCAACAAAGGATGCTGGGAAACTACAGCCACTTGCAGATTGATATGTGCGGCATCATCGACAGGTTAGTCTCCAAAAGAACCAGCTGAATGTTTTTCTGCTGTTTACATGCAAAGTGTTGGGCTGATAAATAAGTGCAATAATTTCTTCATCTACTCTGTGAATTGATTTGGTGCAAAGTAGTTTCCACAGTGAGTATTGGAATTGTGAAATCATTGATAATACAGAGACAATAAATTAAACGAGGCTAATCATCTAGGCTTGACAATTGTCATTATTCGACCCAACAGGATCAAAGGGAATCATGATTTCAATTTCAGTCAGACAACTCACATGTTTCTTTGGAAGCAGCATATAGTTGAGTTTGGCGTCTAAGCTCGGGCCTCATCACTCCACAGATATACATAGCACTGTAGAGGAAACTTCTGTGTAGCTATGCAGTGGGAGTCACCGACTCAGGAAGGAGACACGGGAAGAGCAGTAGCTTTGATGTCAAACACATGATGGTTTATTTGGAGTTAACGGCCGGAGGATTCACATCATAAGTCCAAGAGTCAGAGGTTCTGACTTCACGGTAGAGTTGCCACGTCAATTCTGAAGAACTCTACCCCAGACCCATGTATTTAGCTAGTTCAGAGAGCATCATCAACATGCTGCATAACAAGATAGAATGATAACACCTCTATCAGCTGACGCCAACAGGCAGGAACAGGGAGACAAAACACTGAGAGCACAGCAGCCAAGGTTACAGGTGCCTGTGCTCAGTCACAGTTTGAACTGATACACTGGGTCAAAGTTATGGGCCTTGGAAAATATTCCACAACAAGCACGATGAGTGATGATTAAATAACTAACCCCCGAGCCTACAGGTGGAAGCTGGGGTGGTGGTGGGGCAAGCAAGCAGCAGCGACGTAGAGGTAGCTGCAGCAATAGCAGCAGCAAGCAATGCATGGAGAGAGATCTGGCAGGTTAAATAGAGCGGCGTATTAAGGAGACTCTGTTTGGTTGGTTGAAGAGTGGCAAGGGGGCGTTATGTATGAATGCAGCATAAGTGCTCGAGTTAACTGCCTGAACTAGCTCGCAGGCTTCGCCCATTTGGTAATATTCTACTTGTTCCTGTTGTTTGTTTTGATATCATGCAAAACAATGCGTTTGTTCATGATATTTGCTGCCATGATAAATAGTCATTCATTTAAAAAAATCTGTGAAAATAGTCCCCAATAATACAACTGTTTACTTAAAACGTATTGAAAGGATATACTATATTCTAAAAGCATTAGTAAAGATCTCCTTACTGCTAACAAACTGCAGGTTCAGTACCGTGGAGAGCGCTGTGGCAGCATGCAGTTTTCTGCATTTGAAGGCACATTTGTGAACACTTTCATATAGATGTAATTAGGTGTGGTTTATAATGGGTGCATTTTTCTATCCAGCATACACATTCTTAATAATTCTCAGTGTGTACTCAAATGTGTAGATACACATTACATTCTACGGTCTGACTGCTTAAGTGGTAAGGTGAATGAAAAGTGAATACGAAATGCTGCTATAAGAGTTGCTATATATGTAAGTGATACATGGAAAGTTTGTCATATTAAATATACCATCTGGCAGTCTGCTGACTGGGGCTTTTTAGTCAAGAAAAAAGTTCTGGAGGAGGGTATTTCTTATAACTCACTGTTTTACTTAAACACGATTATGCAAATATCTAAATCTACTCTCTCTTGGGTGGCGAAAATACTTGTTTGTATCACGGAATGAAAGGGAAATCTCTCCTGGAGGCACACAAGAATTCAAGGGAATGAAAAATAAGCACCAACACAACCATTTATTAATCTAGAACTCTCATCCTTGGCCACTTCAAACACTGGCTACACCTAACTGCCTTACACCCTAAAGAGAGACTGAAATACTTACTGTAAGTGCTGCTTAGTGGATTAATTAGCACTTAGAGGAACATGTATTACCTCCCCTTGTTCACCTAAGGTGATTATCAAAGACAAAATGGGAATGATGTACCTCCTAAGTTATCATGGAGAGAACATTTTAAGTATACTACAACAGGGAATGGCTGTATAGTCAGGGATTGGGCTTCAGGTCCTGCTGGGTTGATTTGTTTTGTGCGTCTCAATGCCCCCTTTCTTTGACAAAGTATGTGTCGGGGGCACTGGTTGTTTTCACTATGTTGTTTCCAGGTCAGAGCACGAAACCAGTTTATTTCAACCCTGTCTATTGGCAAAAATGTTCTGAATGGCCAGGTTAAAAGAGCCGCGCTAAAAATATTGCATCACAGAGAGAGGGATACAACATGAGGAATCGTAAAAATGGGTATAATGCCGGACATTTTCGGACTTACTCTTTTGCAACGAAGGAAAAACGAGAAAGTAGTTGCTTGTCGGATTTTTTGTTATGGAAAATTAAAAAAGTTGTTGGACAAGGTGCCAAAGTCTGACATGAAAAGAGAATCGAGGTAGGGGGTTTGAACGCACTTCATTTGAAGCATACAGTACTGACACCTTTAGGGCACACTTTCCTTCGTACGCTATGAAGTCTCTGAACTGAGTGCTCCCTGCTGCCGACCTCTTTCCTTCACTGTGCGTGTTTATGGAGCGAGAGAGATGAAGCTGTCAGAAGGCAGTCCCTTTTGTTACTGTTAGTTTTCTGACAACTTAATAATACACTTGTCAAAACACACATAAAAAGAAGCACAGGTCACCACCAGGTCCACTCCTCTTGTTTTGTTTGGCTGTCAATGTGTATTAGTCTGTCAGCCAGTCAAGTTACAACATGGCTGTGGCTCAGTGTGACCAGGGACTCACACACACACATCCTCAAACGTGTGTGTGTGTGTGTGTTCGATCTGGCAGTTCATCCAGCAGGTGCAGAGCAGACTGGATGCATTAAGCAAACCTTTCCCCTCTCTCTCTCTCTCTCTCTCTCTCTCTCTCTCTCAGATACCTCTCTCTCAGATACCTCTCTCTCTCTCTCTCTCTCTCTCTCTCTCTCTCTCTCTCTCTCTCTCTCTCTCGCTCTTGCTTCTCTCTCTCTCTCTCTCTCTCTCTCAGCAGACAGCGGCTTTTTGAAGTAGGACACCCCAGTCCAGATCAGGGCCTGTGCCGTGTTGGTTTAGCCTGAGGCAGTATTAGAAACCAGGGAGATAGGATGCAAGCCCTGTGATACATTATAGCACACTGTTACACAGCGCTCGAAACGTAAAGATAAGATACAAAGTGCTGTGGTGCAGTACGCTGTCACATTACATTGCAAAGTGTAAGTCAAGCCAGGAGACCTCCAGAGATTTATAGAGGACACATTGTTCGTGAAACTTAAACCCTTTTTAGCCTTGAAAAGATTTATACTAGATTTAGTGGTACAAGCTACATTGCAGTTCATCGTTTGACCTGCGCTAGAGTTTCTGATCCTCTCTGTAATTTTCTCTCTCTGAGTTTCTGTTTGAGGCAGCATCAGAATCAGAATACCTTTATTAGTCCTACAGAGGGGACATTTGCAGCGTTACAGCAGGAAAGAGCCACAGACAGCTTAGTGTTGCATATCTTACATGCGTTAAAAAAAGTACTAAGTTATAATATAATAAACAATATGCTAAAAAAAGATAAAAAGTTACATAATTTTTAAAAATACAGATCAAAAACAAATCAAATCTACAAATCAAATCCTGTAGCAGTTCTTAGGATTTAGCAGCCCGGTATATATTACAGTTATTAAAGATGGCATATGTATATAAAGTGTATATTGCACATAAAGCACATATTGCACATAGTTTGACGGTATTTAACAGCATGGTTACACTGCTGACAGCAAACTGGGTTTTGACACAATGACAGAAAACTCAACCAATGCTGCAGGAAAAAGAGTTGCCTACTGTGACCACAGATGTTTTTTGTCAAGAAAAGTGGAATCCTACCCACTGTAACAGAGGGCAGTGGGAGTCAGGGCAATGTGGATGTTGAAAAGATTCAGCAAAATGGGTGCATGCACAGTCTAGGACTATACTGTTTGGGATGTAGTAAAATAATGTTCTACCTGCAGTGAAATTAATAGGACAGTTCTCTGAAAAATAGTGTTTTTAGTGTGAGTTGCTGAGATGCTCTTGATTGTGACAGTGCAAGATGTAAACATGAATGGCTTTCTTATCATGTGAGCTGTAACGTTATCTAGCTCAGGAGAGGCTCTGGTCAATGGTTTGATGCACTCTTTCTTCTGTGCAGTGATATGGTAGAAAGAAAATGGTTCTTGCATCAAACAAGGTCTGTGGCCTTCAATGAATTTACAGAGGACCTTATGTGAAATATTAGGCTGAAAATGTTGATGATCAGGCAATTGTATGTAAGATAATCATCCTAGGATAAATCTCTAGTTTGTAGATTTGTTGACACTTTAGGGAAAAACAGCAGACATGTAAAAGACCTTGGCTGTTAGCTTCAACAACCGCTGTAACAGTCGAATGCCATGATTCTCAGCAGCATCAACTTTTATCTCTGCAGTGTTACACAGCTTCTCCTCTGCTCTGTCTCGCTTCAGTCCGCTGACTTCATTTCCTCAGGTTCACTGTCCAAATCTAGTCACTGCTTCCATCTCGCTGATGCTCACTTCATTTTTCCTTCCGTCCATCACCCTAAGCCTCTGTATCTCGCCTCCTCCCTATCTTCTCCCTTCCTGCCATCTTGAGGCATCCATGCTTTCTAATTTGTAAATCTTCTGACCATACCTATTTTCTCTCATCCTGTCAAATACCTGTCCATGCTAAGCTGGTATATAGTCTCTTGTACTTCTATTTTTAGTTTGGACTCTTGTGAGTTATACAACTTGAAATGATATATTGGTTAGGGTTGGGTATAGATGTGTAGTTATGGTGGTAATGCATCAGGCGAATAATGCTTCTCACAGGTAAAAGTTCATCATGAATTAAATGATTTATTTATCTTTGTGTCTGTGCCCATCCCTTATGTGTTTACAGACAGCAAAAATACAGTTTAGGGTGGTTAAACTTTCCATTTCAGTACCAGATTATTGGTCATTTTATCGCTCTGTTCTAAACAAAATATGCTTCCTTCTCTGCAAGATTTGCCGATAAAATCTGCTGCAAAAAAGATTCCCTTCCTGAAACATAAATCCAGTTTTCACAGTCATCCAAAGAATTTAAAACACAGTACATAAAGGTAATTTTACTAACAACATAACATCTCTGTCTTCGCAAACAGGACAGTACTGTCAGGATTATTATGTCATGTCACGTTTCTATGTCTAGGTGTGGGTGTTTTTCCGTTCTCCTCGTCATGTTTTCCTCCCTGTATATTGTCTGGTCTCTTTTCCCTGTGTTTTCATGTCGTTAGTTTCCCTGGTGTGTCTAATTTCCTGATTGTTTTCACCTGTAACTCCTTGTGTGTCTCCTGTGCTCATCAGTGTCAGCCCCGCCCCTGATTGTTCCCACCTGTGTCTAGTTACCCTGTGTTTAAATTCCCCTGTTTCCCAGTGTTCAGTGTCAGTTCGTCTGGTCTATTGTCATGGTAAGGTCTATGCTCCTGGTACTCATGAAAGGTTATTGATTCCTCACTGCGTAAGTGCCTTCATTTTTTGTTCTCTGTTTTTTGTCATCTCGACTAGAGTTTTGGTGGTTACCTTTTTGTTCATTTTTGCCAGTCATGGAAAAATAAAGTATCTTACAATACTTTACCTCTGTCTCCCTGTCTGCAATTGGGTCCAACATCCTAAGTGCCTGAGATCGTAACAAGTACATACTGTGAAATGAAACTCATACTCAATTTCGCCTGGCTCAAACATTAAACAAAGTGGTCCCTCCACTTTTTCCTGAGCTTTTAAACATGTCCCTTTTTCTGTGTATTCACATCCCCTATCGGAAATAGGTTTTTGATAGGATGTTCTGACAACATAATTCAGTGTCTATACACTGTAACAGGTAAATCATTTGGTGTTCATTTCTTATTTAAAGGCTTAGGGAGAGACTAAACATTCACCATATGAGTGTTTACTAATATAGAAGGTCTCTTGAAATAAAGCTTTTTCTCTGGTCTCTGATTAGATAATGAGATATTACTTATTAGGGTTCAGACTCTGTATTTGCCATGGGTGTGCAATTTACCATTTCCTCGTGGCTCACCCAATTATATTTTTGTATTTATCTAAAAGTCAAACTCGGCTGGAATTGTACATTTAATGTGAGATTGTAAAGATTGAATCACCGTTAATGTAGTTCTCCTGTGTTCATTCTGCTTATGTGACCTGTATACAAATTAGCTTATTAACTGCAGTTGATTAAATTGCATCTGGTCCCAGCTTAATATACAATACATGAAACAGTTTGGAAGCTGACTTGCTAATGTTATAGGCCTCACACAGCAAATGACCTCCCCTCACCTCTAATAGCACCACTTCCACCACACACACATTCTCCTCCTGTGGAAGCACTACAGACACCACACACTGCATTCCCTGGATGGATAGTCACAGATATGGTTCTCAAAACTGTCAACAGAAAATCAAACTAATAGACATCATGGTATAGGAATCATGTTGAAATGTTGAAGTATTCTGTAAACTGAATCGTTATTGGTTCTACTTTGTGTCTGTGTAAATGGTAAAAGTTGTATCAGAAGCTGTAACGAATAATGTGCTGTGTGCATCTTCAGCAGATGGGAGACTGAGGAACAAAATATGTCTCCTTTTCTTGATAAAAGGTGTAAATAAATAATAAAATCCTTTGTTCTTGGAAAGATGGGTTTGGTGGGAGTCTGAGAATGTTGTCTCTGGCTGATGCAATGTTAGTTAACACAATACTAAGAAAGGCATGTTTCAACGACGTCAGCTTTTTCTCAGAACATCCACCTCCACTCGACATGAAATTAAAGAAGTTTTCGTTTAAAAAGATTGAAACTTTTGTTTTAAGACTGCTTTCATTTAGATCCCCCCCACGCACCTGCTCATCAGAATTGGCAGGTGTAGTGTATGCCTGTTGTTGATTATTGTACCAAAGTCCTTGAGAAACTTTTCAGATAACTTCTCACAGACACTCTTTGTCTTTGTCTCTGTCTGTCTGCAGGTGCTCTCCCAGTCACTGTGAACACGGAGGCAGATGCACTCAGTCATGGAGCACCTTCCACTGTAACTGCTCCAACAGTGGCTACCGAGGAGCCACCTGTCACAGCTGTAAGTATCCAGCACCTGGGCATCTGCAGGTCTTTAAAAATACAATTAAGAAAATTAAACTTATTTAATTTTAGGTTGAAAAGGGGTCGGCTATTTTTGAGGGTTTTTATTATCTGACATTATGCTTTAATTTAGGTTGTAGTCACTTAAAATACATATCATATATATGGCCTGGGTTGCAGTTTTTAATCAATTTTCTATACATAATACTAATAAAAGCATTGATAAGGGGCAACTTCCAAAGTATTCACAAGGGAAGCCAAATACAATTTGATCCATTTGATTTGTTTAGTTCTTTTTTTGTCCTGATCCATCTATATAAAAACCTGTCTGAAAATTAGCTGATCATCATGATGATTCTCAAAGGGGCTTGGCCAGCAGCAGCTCATTAGCATTTAAAGCTAAAGACAGGGGTTTATGGGATGCTACAATGCATGATCTGTTTGGTATTTCAAGCCAAACACTTCAGAGACATGTTTTGTATATAACTGAGAACTATAATATATTGTTGAAAAATAGTATAATCTGGGACCTCTAAGTATAACAAATAATATAAAAATATGTTAATTTTTGTATTTAGCTTAACACTTCATATATCATTTAAATAACAAACACAAATACATATAAAAATAATGAAGAACGCCGTTAAGACTATACTTCCATTTTCTCCATTTGATAAGGAGACAAAAGTGTGTGTTTTTGTGCCTTAATAGTTTAAACAGTTAATTACAATAATGTGCACATAAATATAGTCATAACCTAATGTTCACACATTGCGAATGATTGGGTTAATGAGGATTAATACAGGATTCCGGACATGATTTCACTGCTTCTGTTTAAATAACTGGGAGACCCCATGTCTCCTAACAATTAATTTGCTTTTGTGTTTTTTTCTATTCCATTGTTTCAGAACTTTAATTAGCTAAGTTCAGTTGGGAATAGAATAAACAGATTGTCTGTGTATTATAATTATATTTCTATTGAATTTTAAAGCCTTCAATTTTTGTTTTTGGCATTTTGAGACCTGCAGATGGCCCACTATCTCTTTATTAAATGTGTGTTCATATTTCTGGGAGAGGTATGTATGTGCAACAGTCTTAAGTGACAGGAAAGGCTGCTTTTCTCTCAAATCTTTTGATCTGCATCATTTATTCGAAGAAGAAAGACAATGAAAATGGTCAAAAACAAGATGAAACATGATTTTAGTTCACAATTAGCAACAAAAAAAATGGCATTAGCTTTCTTTCTCAAACTTTTACATTACCTCTCAGCCTGTGGGGACACATTTGCCATGGCGCCTCTCAACAAAAACAGCTTGAAACATAATACAGAACTAAAGTGTCACATTATCCACTGAGAGGCAGCTGAAGAAAGAACAAAGTCATCCTGCTGTAGATGAAAGCCACAATTGTCACCTATTTGAAAATGGCACACATCAACCCCTGATTTGGAGCAAGTGGTGTGAACTTTTTTCTACCCATTGATATTTTCATTTTAGAGGTACTGTATGAGGTTTCTGTGAAGTCCCTGTAAATAGGTTATTTTTTATTTAAATCTCTAGCTTCTCCTGATGTGCTGCTTTTTCACAGCTTCATATGTGTAGGGTTCATCTTGATTCATGTAGACTATAATTTGACTGTTAAATGTTTGAATATATTATTGTTTGGGGTAAAATAGTGAAATAGTCTACCTTGTTCATGGAATTAAATGAACGTAATACTCAGTGTGAAGGCAGATTTCCTCTGATAATCTAAAAATTATGTAAATCGCTGATAGAAAAATGTATATTTGTTTACTGAAACAATTGTGTTTACCTCTTACTGATGGCTATGTCTGGTAAAACAACTAAACACATTTTTCTGCAGCATTAGCCGAATATACCTCATTTAAATAACACAAGTTAAATTAACCATGAAATGAGGCATCATCCTTGACTTTTTGTTGCTAAATGTTTTCATTTTGTTGGAAACAATCCCTCGGGTTCCAACTTGAAAGAGTTGTGGAGCTTCTTATATTGAGTCACAATCAACAATACAATTGTTTCAATAAAACTGAATTAGAATGAAATACTTCTTGTTAGGCCCAGAACAAACCTCTATATTGTTTAACTCCTTTACAAGGTTTCGTAACAATCAATAGAAATGGAAAGGAGAGAAGAGAGATGAAACCATAAAGAATGAGGAGAGAGAGAGAGCGATAAAGACAGTGTAAGGGGGAGACTAGCATGTGAGAAAATGAGAGTGAGCCCTAAGACAAATTATTCTTTCGACATAAATGGATTTCAACGTACTGCCTGTAGTGTTTTAGGTGAGTCAAAATAGAAATTAAAGAGATTCTGTCTTTGATTACACCGCCAAGCATTGATTGAATCCTCTACGGCGCGCTGGTGGTGTGATCAGCTCCGGGCCACCACAGGTACATACATATATATACACACACAGCTCACCTCTGGATGACTGTAATCGGCTCAAAACCTTTTCTAAAGCTTTCTATATCAAGGAATATGCTGTGTTTATTGTGTTTATTGTATTTTGTTACTCTGGCACAACAATTTCCTTCGGGATGAATAAAGTCTTATCTTATCTTATCTTATCTTAAGGAACTGACTATGAAAAAGTCTGACTGACATGAGCAAAAGCAAAAATGGGGAAACTTTCTTCCACTGTTAAAAAATGTACTCCTATGACTTCTTTCCCCAGCACTGTATATTGTAGAGTGTGTGTTAGTCTGAGTGTGCATGTGTGTGCAAAGCTTATCCAACCAGAGATATTCCCATATTTCAGATTTCACCTAATTTAGTGCAGTTGTTGCCGGATACATTTATTTCACACAACTTTTTATTGTTGCTTAATCCAGTTTTAAAGGGTCCCTATTGTGCTTTTTGGGGTTCCCCTTTCCTGTTGTGTCATATAGGTTTATTTGCATGTAAATGGTCTGCAAAGGCTAACAAGTTCCCTCCATAGTGAGGTGTCTCTCTCACCACCAGCAATTTACATCTAAGAGGCATTCACAATATATTCTATTTTGGTTTGAATAACGAACTAGCAGCTCTCATCAGGGTTGAGTTTGTTCTGATTTCTTTGCATACTTTTAACAGCAACATTTGAGGATGTTGAGTCAACTTTACTGTTACAAAATGGGTGGTAGGCACAAATGACACAAGTGTTTTGCCCCCTCACAAGTTCCACTTCGGTTGAGTGAGGAAACTGAAATATTTGTTAAACAAAGTCATGCCATCCAATATGTTCTTGGTTGGATGATCCAACCAAGAACATATGATAAATCAAGCAAGATAATCTTCACATTTGTGGTGGAATATTATTTTTTTTTTGGGATCTGGTAAAATCATGACAACTTTTGAAATCCTCTCACCTGTGATGCACAGGTTAAAGGTTCACTGAATATGCAATTGATTCACCATTATGATTTCCTCAAGATTCATATTGGAAGGATTTGATGCTATCTTTATGAACTTTTTTTGTCGCAGTGTTTGTTCAGGAGGTCAAACACGTTCTTTGTTGGCTTTTAGTTGTCAAGATAACATTGGCTTATGGATGCGTAATCTACTCAGCTACTAACTGACTTCCAACATCAGATCACACTCTGCATAAAACATGTGACACTAAGCTTTCTCCATCACTCTGCCGATTCTCTGATACCAACACTGTTTGCAACTCCTTTCTCTACCCAAACCACTCGAAGCAGAGCATTGTTGGCCACATTTAACCGTTAAAATTGCCAATAAATATCTAATTCTTTGTTTTTAGATGCTCCAAATGAGATGAAGCCAGCAATGTAGACTGATAGTAGTGTTAAACCTTGTTTTAAGGAGTTTATTGCAGCGATGTTTCATCACAAATCCCATTGTAAAAAAGTTTTTATTGGTGATATCCTTTTATTGCATTTTCTATCACAGCGAGATATGAACAGTCATGTGAGGCGTACAAACACAGAGGCAACACATCAGGACATTATCACATAGACGTGGACGGTAGTGGACCAATCAAACCCCAGCTCATCTACTGTAACATGACAGGTAACACACAGATACACACAGATACACATAAATACACACATGCACACAATTTGATTCACCTAATCTCTTCATGTTTGAGCCTTTTATACCATGAAAGCTTCAATGTATTTTGTATTTATGGAATTTTCTCTTCCTCTGTGTCTCAACTGTTTTCATCTCTCCCCCAGAGGACATGGCATGGATGGTGATCCAGCATAATAACACCGAACTGACCAGAGTGCATTCGTCCCCGGAGAGAAACCAACATATATCACACTTTGACTATGCTTCTGAAGAGGAGCAGTTAGCAGCAATCGCCAGCCAATCAGAGCACTGCGAGCAGGAGCTGTCCTACCACTGCAGGAAGTCCCGCCTGCTCAACATGCCAGGTAAGACTTACTGTGCGTCCCTACTCGCATAGTATCTGAGAAACAAAAGATTGCACCCAAACCAATTTGGTGACACAAAATTATTTGAGGCATAAACCAAATGGCATTTTTTTAGGTTGTTTCTTTGTTGATGAGATGAGATTTTAGCGAGGACAGTGAGATATATACGTTTTCTTGGTATTGTTTGTGTTGTGTTGTTGTATTGAGTGTGTTTGAGAAAGAGAAAAACTGTGTGGTGGAGGGGTGTTGTTAAAAGTCAACAGCGAAAAGGCACAAAGTTTTGATAAAGTAAGCTTTATTTCAAGTTTCTGTCTCTGAGGGTTTTATGTTAGGGAACAAGAAAGGGTGGTGGGAACTGCTGATTTGATTTGTTTAGAAACTCATTAAAACACCAATGAAATTTAAAATGTGCATTTTCTCCTCCTCACATTGAAGCAGTTAAAATATGTCTGCATAATGCCATTATTCCTCTACTTATTCATGAGCTGCTCCTGTTTGTTGCTTTTTTTGCAATGCTTTTTTTTTTTAAAGGACAAAGAAAACACAATAGAATGTGTTGTTGAAAGTATCGATGAGTGACAAGTATCTGGTTCTACAGTTAGTGGGATTCATTGTCTTATCTTTGTGTTGTTTACTGTGAAATCCATCTTTGTTCCCAAAAAAAAAATGTATATGTGATTTAATGATTTGTATTTTTGTGTGTTTCAGAGGGTGCTCCGTTCAGCTGGTGGGTGGGAGGTCCGGGTCCAGGTCAGGTCCAGACGCATTGGGGCGGGGCTCTGCCCAACAGCCGGCAGTGTGCCTGTGGCCTGCAGGACAACTGTCTGGATTCAAATCACTACTGCAACTGTGACGCTGACTACGACCAATGGTAATGCACTTTATCATGTTATTGTGTCCCTGAGTCACAATCCATTACATACAAATCCAGTAAAGCACTTTGAAATGACTGTCTATCAAATAGGGGTCATCAGGATTGGACCTATTCATTCTCAATTTTAAGTACTTAGTATAGCATGATAAGGTGTTATTATATTCTGTAAGGAAATTAATGAAGGAAATGTATAATATAAAGTATTCATGATAACAAACAAGGTTTTCTTATAAAGAAAATGTGAGGCAAAGAACAATGAAGCATGAAGCAAAGTGAGGTTCACCAAGTGTTTTCCAATATCTGTTTTGGTACATCTGAGAAAACAATTTTGCACCGAAGAACATACTGGAGGCTTTGTTGTCTTTTTTTTCAGTTAAAATCATGTTTAGAGTAGCTTCACAAACTTATAATGCAGATTGTATTTTTGAGTGTTTGTGTAAAAACGAATATGATACTAAACTTGTTTTCTATGAAAACAATGATTTATTGAAACCAGCATAATACTTCAATTTTCTTTTGAGAACAAATATCAAATATATTGCTTTACCCTCAATTTGTCCTGCTCTCCTGTTAGATAAGAGCCATGAGACATCAAGGATGAATCCCAAAATATTGTAACATTCCTCTATGTTTTATTCATTCCTGTATTTAAAATCCTTTTATCCATGCTATTAGCAATTCTCTATTTAGGTCACATTTCCCAATCCTGCTCTGCCGTTAGACCTGTCTTCCCATACTGTATCCAATCCTACTGTCTGCATAGCCACAGGGACCTTATATCTATTATCTGGCTGCCAATATTTGTGAAAAACGTTCTTTGCTAATTTAGTTTGAACACTTTTCCCTGCAATCAATATCTCATCAAATACATCAGCGCTGTGTGAATACAATCTTTGTTCACACGATTTTACAGCATCAACCTGACTGCTAGAATTTAAAACACAACAGAACTGAGAAAGTGCAAGGTGGTGCTGCATGTGCAGATGAATCACTCGACCTACGTCTGAAATGCTTTTCATCATTTCAACATACACCTCCAAAAACAAATGAGGCTAATTATTACAGTATGTCCCACCTTTTCTCGCACCTTAACCTGTTAAACTCCATGCCCCCGCCCCGGGGGCAAAACACAACAATATTCACAAAACTGTGTCTCAGGGCTTCTTAACATTTAACAACCTATTAATGTGTCATACCCACTTAATGGGAAGAAACTCAGCTAACTGACGATATTAACCCATTTTTACCGAAACAAAACACAACTCTAATACCGAGCGTCTGCATTAGCACTAAGCAAAATAGTTCTAACGCACTTAGCACATAACTCACGGTAGCAATATGTTATACTTCATCGGATCTGCACAAACAAGATACCATATGAAAGCTGGGATTCCACAGATTCCAATGGTATCATCACTGTGCTACCAAAACCCGCGGCAGCGAAGGCAAGCAAAGGCAACACACAACTTCACTTTACGTGGCCAAAACGGCAAATACGTCTTACCTTTGTTGTTTTCTGATCAAAAGTTGTGTTCAATGGCATTAAAACGCATATAAACGCTGCTGAAGGTTAATCCAATGTCTTTGAAATGATTACTGATAATCAGTGATGTACCTGAATGAACGATCGTTCATGAACGTGTTCATATTTTGGGCGAACGTGAACTGAACGTACTGTATTTCCGCTAGATGAACGTAATTGAGAACGCGTTCATTCTCAGTGCTGTATAACGGCGTTCAAAAGTGCGTTCATTCTCAGCACTGTATTATAACGGCGTTCAAAAGTGTGCCAGATTTCATATGCCTTTCAGCCGAAAACCCAGTTAAAACACACCGTAAACAGGCTTCAAAATAATGCGGAAAACCACCCAATCTGGCAACAGCAAGCTGCCTGTGACGCGTACGCGCCTGTCACCCCTGGCAGTCGCACTAAAATATACGTCATCAGACTCCTCACAACAAACAATGTGGAACCGCGGAACTGGCGAGCATTGAATGAATGAATGAATGAATTAGTATGGACGAAGCCGAGAGCAGCTGCAGCAGCACTCGCTCAGAGTCAGACTCTACGGCGTCGGCGTATGAGCATTTAAAAGAGTTTTACGTTAAAGTCAGTACTGACTCAGACGGAAAAAATCTAACGTTTGCCTGTAACCTTAGTTTCATACCTCAGCCTGGTTCCTACCTCGTGTTGTGTTAGTACAGAGTTATGTCGGCACATGTTTATATGTTATATGTTTGCACAATGACTACTTTCACTTTTGGTACTTTAAGTATATTTAGATTATTATACTTAATAAAGACCATTCAAGCAGCACGTTTTTCCTCATGTTTTTGAAAATATACTGTAGAGATGAAAGCTGCAGCTGCTACTAGTGTGGACTGAATGGGCGGCAGCAAAGCGTTATGGAAATGCCAGTATTCTGATTGCTGTCTGTGGTTCTATATGGGTTGTGGCAATCATTTTGACAAATAATAGCTCGCAGCAACGTATTGAAAAAATAACTATAAACTATAAATTAGTTCATTTTTGAAACCATGAACTTTAGTTCAACATTTTGAATTATGAACTATGAACTGAACTAGTTCATTTTAAAATGTGTGAACTGTGAACTGAACTAGTTCATGTAGAAAGTGAACTTTACCAACACTGCTGATAATCCTTCATAACATTTTGTCAATAAGAGTAGTTTTCATATATAGCAGGGGTGCCCAACCGGTCGATCGCGGGGAGATTCCCAGTCGATCGCAAGATGTGTCTAAAAATAGAACAACAATATTCTGTTTTATCGTTAATGTCCTATAACATAATCTTCCTGTGCCAGAATAATGCACTTGAACGCATCAAAGCTTTGTGATTGGCCGGTGTGACCCCATGTGTCGGGGCGTGGCTGGTGGGCAGTCAGTGGGCACTATTTCGCTGACTTTGTCCGTGTCAACAGGAGTGACAGTCCGCACACAGACAAGACCGCAATTACGGCAGAAGCAAAAAAGCCCAAAATATATAATTTTCACTCCGAGTGGGAGGATGATTATTTTTGTATCTCTTCCAATTCAAAGTCCGTCTGTCTCATCTGCAATGCGAGCATGGCTTTATCGAAGAAGGGTAATTTAGGAGCGGCATTTCAAACAGTGCACAAACGCTAGGAGACGGAATTCCCTCCTGATTCTGCCCTACGCTCCAAAAGGGGAGGGGCCTGAAAGGACAGCTAAATGCACAGCAGTCCATTTTCACCAGGCCCAACAACAAGAGCAAGGCTGCTACCAGAGCATCTTATCGTGTCAGTCACGTTCTTGCGAAACACATGAAGTCTTTCAAAGACGGCAAAGTTGTGAAAGAAGCATTCCTGGAGGCTGCCGACGCGCTTTTGGGGGACAGTAAAAATAACAGTAGCATTTCAACAGGTTTTTGATATAATAAAAACTCAAGTTAGATACCGTTATTAATCAGATGTAAGTTTTAGTTTGTTTGAACTTATTCATTATAATTATTGTACAAAATGGTATAAGAATGCAAACTTAAATTGATTATAGTCTATCATCAATTCAGGTTAAGAAACTAGTGTTGCTTGCATCCTATTTTACAGGCATTTATTTTTATACTCGACTAAAATGCAAGAAAAAAAGGGTTTGATTAATTTTGTCTTTGTTATTGCACTTTGGCAGCAGATTCCTGTGTAGCTTCAGATCTGAGTTGTCTTATTAGTAAGCCTCATTTATACTTTTGTAGCAACACTATTTTTATATAATGGCAAATAAATATATATATATATAATAATAATTTTTCCCTGTGTCATATGTGGCAGCACTGTTCAATGTTTCTTGAAAACATTACCCACTGTAGTGACGTGTGAATAAACTCCAACTCTGTATCAACAACACTGTTGTGTCACTTCAGTTAAATACTTGTATGTGTGTAGATTAGAAAGAGGTAAGATAAAGGATCTGCAGTATTTTATGGAGTATTAATCGTACAAAGGTCAGTAGAAGTGTGTATTTACCTGGTAGTAGGCTGTCAGTAATGGCTACGCCTCTCTGTTTGGACTGGTAGATCTCGGCAGACTGGCAACTTTAAAAGTAGCTCTCGGTTCAAAAAAGGTTGGGCACCCCTGATATAGAGTGTATGAGAGCTGTAACCCAGCTTCCGGTTTTGGGCATGCTGGCTGCGCATCACTCTCATTCACCAATGGTAATGTTTAGATGGATTTAGGAACTTCCCCTTGATTCTATTGGCTCTATCGGTTCAAAAGAGGTGTCAATCACCAAAATCGACCGATGGATTCCAGAGATATGGCAAATCCACCCAAATGACCCCAGAGGTGTTTTTTTTTTCTAAACCTCAATTTCACTTGTTTTGTTTTGCATCAATCTTGATACAGGGTACTTATTATATGTTGTAGTTTGGATTCCTAAAGCTTTTAGTCTACTATCCCATCATTCAAGGGTGGTTTTCACAATAAGTAATGGGTTTTTTTTGGACGGAAACTATAATTTAATTTTGTTTTACTATGTTCAATCTGAATTTACTTTAAAATAAAAAACATCTATATTGATTCTGACTTTTCTACATCCATCTCACAGGTTTATCATTGCTTTGAGAAAATAATAGCTCCAGCGCCAACAGGGAATATGTCTATATTAATATATAGTATAATTATTAATATAAATTCGTATTCTTTTCAACGTCATTCTCCCACTCTTATCACTAATAACCTGCTCCGCGTCTTCTGCTTCTCTGTCCCTTTCCTTTTGCTCCTCTCCGTCGTTATATTCTTTCCCCCTTCTTTTACATTTTCTTGTTACTTCTACTTCTTTTATTTTGTCCCTTCTCCTTTTCTGTCTTTTTTCTTTCCTTTCCTCTACTGCTTCCTGTATCATCTTTGGTTCTTATTTATTCTCCGTACCCTCCCCTCCGCCCTCGCTTGTTCTCATCCTTTTTTACTTCCTTCTTCTGCTCCTGTTGTTTGTCTTTATTTTCCTATCCCTCTTCTTCTTCTTGTCCTCCTACATATTCTATTTCCTCTTATCTATCCTCTCCTCCTTTCACTCCCTTTTGTCGCCCTCCTTGTTCTTCATCCTCCTCTTACATGTCTCTTCTCCTCTTCCTCCTCCTCATCACACAGGGCTAATGACTCGGGTCTGCTCACCCATAAGGAGACCCTCCCGGTCAGGTCACTGGTGCTGGGTGACGTCCGGCGGCCCGGGTCAGAGGCTGCCTACAGGGTGGGACCCCTTCGTTGTCATGGAGACAGTAAGTCCTTTTCAGTTGCTGGTAATAACTTTAAATGCTGTTGAAACTTTGTCATTCTCCACACTAATTGGATAATTTGTACGTGCACATATTGAGTGTTTTTTTAATGGTGTTTTCATATATTTTTTATAATTTAGATTCTGTATGCAGTAAACTAAACCAAAGGAAAACCTGGTATCCTAACATCACCCTGCCATTTCATTTCCCCAATGAAAAATAGACTGCAGCGAATTACACCATCTAATTAGCATTACAGCACCTAAAATATGACTCCCCTTATGCTCTTTAATAACAACTTCTAATGAAAAGCTATTTAATAAACTAATATAAGTGATATACTTTTTATCGTGTTTTAATTGCTTCTAATTTCAGATTTGAGTTTAATGAGTAAATTGATGAATAAATGTATGCCATGCCAGATAAATCAACATAATGAGAAAGTGTAGCTTTTCCTTGGTTCTCGGCTAATTAGCGGAACAGTTGGTGCATTTGTTTACTACACGATTTTCATTAAAGAACCATCATAATGAGATTCCTCATATTAAGCTTTGATTCCAGAGTGATTTATCCACGATGCTGAATAATAACGTTTTTCATCCTTTTTATATTAGGACAAATCTGAAAGCATATGGAGTATTCAAGCACTTTGTTTGTGTTTCAGAGAACTTCTGGAACGCTGCGTTTTTCGACAAGGAGACATCTTACCTTCACTTTCCCACTCTCCATGGAGAGCTGAATGCAGATATCTCCTTCCTGTTTAAAACAACATCCTCCTCTGGGGTCTTTCTGGAAAATCTGGGTATCAAGGACTTCATCCGGATCGAACTCAGCTGTAAGTGACAACTAAACAACGTTCTGCCTTTTTAATATAAAAATATTTGGGTTTGTTGTAAAGATTTGGTAGTGGGAGACTATGAAAGAGGACGACATGAATCAAAAACATAGTCATGTTAAAGTCATTTTAAGGAGTTTTTTGGCGAAAACTGTGATACATGAGAAAGTTTCTCTAACCTTCAGAATTATGTTTTTCAAAGGACAAGATGTTTTTGTAAACAATAAAAGCCGTGATCTTTCCCTCAATCTTACCAATTCCAAGAAAAATATTTAAAAATAAAACAACTTTTTATTTGTAGCAGTTTTAGATGCCTCTCTTAAATTATATCCTGCATAAAAAGCTTATACTTTGGGTTCTGAATCGTTAATTATTCTGCTGCGAATACAGATGTTTTGTTTGTGAGTGTGTTCATTGTAAGTAGAAGAATGACTCTTGAAGGTGAAGTCTAAGAAACAAATGTTACTGTATTGGTTACATTCGACAGGTGACTTGTGGAAAAGTAAAGCTTAATCTCTCTTTAATACAGTACATCCTTACTCACACACACACACATGCCAACACACACAGGACAAATGGTAACCCTAACCCGAACCCCAGCATTGTTACAGTAAAGCGCATCTCTTATCTCACTAAAATGCCTTTATTATGACAGCTGAAGTCGGGATGACTATCATTATTACTGCTGTTAACACGACTGGAGCTAGGCCAGGGAATGTAGTTATCCCTCTGGATTTTTGTATCAAATTGTTACGTGATCCCACAGCAGTACTGCTTTTCATTCTCTGTCAGCATCCTCCATGAGGGATGATGATGTGAGAGCCACCACTCTGCTAACTTCACCCCTAGATGTGGAGCAGAGACACGCTGGCAGTGTAATGATGGATGAGCGTACTCCACGTGGCCTTCAGCTCACCTCTTATTATAGGTTACGTTTTTTAACCTGATAGAGCTGTGAAGATTAATGACTACAGCATGCTAACCTACATTATGTCTGGAGTCTCAGTCCCGCTCGGATGTCAGCAGCACATATCTTAACAAGGAAGGGCACTGCTTTGGATTTGTTTCCTCCAGATGACAACAATATATTCTCCTGACGCTACGCAACGTACGTCTTTCTGGGCATTTATCTACAAAGTCTCTGTTAGGAAGTAAAGTACATACAACTTACAGTAAGTAGTGCACTTACGGACAATTTTGAGGTACTTTGTGAAAGAATACAAATAAAAGTTTAGGCAGACCAAAGTTATCAAAAATCTAATCTGTGCAGTAGTTGTTGAGATGTCTAAATGGAAATCTCAAATGTCAGGCTGCTGGCGGCGCTAGAGGGAAGGGCATCCGTATAGTCGTTATAATTTATTGATATATTTTTAGCAATTTGTCCAAGGTTTGTTAAGATATTTATAATCTAAGAACCTGTTGACTATCGGTCTGAAACAACTTAGCTTCAGCGTCTATTTCTGGGGTTTCAGATATTCAGGCCAAGAATGCTATTAAATGCATTTATCTGTTTAGGATTTAGATATAGCAGTATGGACCAAATTGGTGCACCAACCAACTGAAAGTGCCATCAGTAGAAAAGGAGCTGGACTGATGAAGGTAATAGCTTCTGATACGGTTGATGTAACGCGACTATGATTTATGACTGGTGCCGAGACTTCAGTCACTAACACACAGAACTAACAGATGTGAGTCTGTAGCTGCAGTCTTTCATTTCTGCCTTGGGCTGAACTCTGAATAATCTCAGCTCTGTGACCGGCCGTCTGTCGATCCTGCTAGCAGATGGACAGGCGGGAAGTCACTTCACACTGAGGCCAACAAATTATGGTTGAGGAACACGGCGGTCTATTGGGTTCATTGAAAGGTGGCACAGTCTGAAGCGGGGGAAAATGCTTTTGCAATGAACAAAGTGACAGGAAGTCCCAATTTTGTATCTGAATCTGCCGTGTTCTTACAGCAACTTTAATTTGGTTCAAAACCAAATTGAATTTCTTTAAAAAAAATAAAAAATCCTAAAGCTTATTTTTTTAAAGTTTGGTAAGATATTTTAAACAAATAAAAATGGTTAAACTCTTGCTAACTCACCTACCTGGCTACCAACAATTAACAGTAAAGAGTCAAAATACTTCTGCTTTAGTCTCTTCCTCATTGGTTGGCTTGATTGTACACTCTTTATTTAGAATATCAGAAAAATGAGAGAAAGAAAATACTGAATCTTAAATATTGTTTGAATATCTTCAGTGTACACATTTCCTCTTATTAAGGCAGATACTATTTACACCCGGGTGTCCGTAGCTAACATTGCTATTTACACCCGTGTGTCCGTAGCTAACAGTGTTATTTGCACCCGGGCTACATATTAGATACTGTTTTGGATAGTATTTATGGAAATGTTTCTTTGATAACTTAATTCCCTTGTGCTGCTGCGTCAAATTGTAATTCCCCTATGGTGGATGTATAAAGGCACAGCTTATTTTAAAGGTCCCATGTCATGCTTTTCCGGTTATTACCCGTCCCCTTGTGTGTTAAGGTTGTTCTGCATGTAAACGGTCTGTAAAGTCACAAACCCTCAAAGTACACCCTGTAGCGAGTACAACTCCAACACAGAAAATAAGTGTCTATGCTGCCCTAGAACGCCTCGTTGGAGATTTTCTTTTTCAATTTTTTTCTTGGAGAAACGAGTCTGCAGATTGGTCCACACACACACTCAATCTTTTCTCAGCTGCAGCTCTGCCGATTTCTCCTCCCTGAGACGGCGGGACGCGGCGAGGCTGTGAGTCGGTGTGTGAGCACACACACAAACTCCCAGCCAGGCTGCGGGTGTGTGTGTGTGTGTTCGGGCTGGTTTCGGGCTGGGTTTCGCTCTGTCTCGCTGTCTCACAGACGGCCACTGGGCTCATAGGGAGGGGGGGGGGGACAGGAGCTCCAACAAGCCGTTTAGGACAGAGTGAATACACATACTATACAGAGATGCTGTATGAAAAACCAATGTGATTTTGAAAAATTGCACAATATGAATCTATTTTAGTAGACCTCAACAATGGAATTATGATGAGTAGAAATGGCCATGACATGGGACCTTTAAGCACTATACACCTGTGTGTTGTACTGTATGCATCTCTTCTTGCTCTTTCTACGATTGCTTGGTAAGGTTACCTGAACATCAGGGACAAAAAACACCTGTGCTATATTGTGAACATGGCTGTAAGTTAATACTTGTCCCACAGACCCCCCTGATGAAAGGGGGTTAATTAATCTGCCACAACAGTCGGAAAGAAGTTATGAGACGTGATGAATTTTAGTATATTTATTAAATACCACAACAGTAAACAGTGACTAAAAAATCAATTATGTAATTGTGCCCCAATCAGTCTATTTCATATGTACCCCCTGAGGCTCTTCATGTCCTGCTGGACGCTGGCAGGATCTGCGTCTTTTAGCAGGGCTTCAGCATTCTGAAAGACACAATTACACATTTATTTACAATATACAAATGATTTCATGCCCCACCCTTGTGTGTCTTTAAGTTGAACCCACAAACAAACAAATAGACTCAATAAAAAGGCACTTTTATAATATGTGCTTTAGTAATTTCCATCAGCACAGGTTCTTTTTTGGGGTGGGTGTAAATAGCCGAATAGCTGCCGTGTGTCTATTTTCAACCGGGTGCAAATAGACACTCCGTTTTATTATTAATCACCAATGATTTAATGTTAAACAAAACTTACTTAAAATGACAAACAGTGTCAACATCATTACACACAGTCCTGTGCCGAGTTGTGTAAAGTGTGTTTCTCTCTGTGCATGATAGAGTAACGACATGTCTGAAAAGGAGATAAGGGATTTGCAATGTCTCGCTCTTCAGAGGACACAATTATCTCAAAGTGTCAGGAAAGGTTTGTTAATCAGCTCGTCAGAATTTGGCGGGAACAAGTCAAACACACTATGCTGGTGTGACAGTCAACCAGGCATCCAAATGCTTCTGTGTTCAACCGTCTCACGCTTTTATGTGTTTTCTTTTTCCTACTTTATCTGATCTAATGTTCCGACCACTGCCTTCCTTCTCCAGCTGCCTCAGAGGTCGTCTTCTCCTTTGACGTGGGAAACGGGCCGCTGGAAGTGCGAGTGAAGGCGAGCGTGCCGCTGAACGACAACCGGTGGCACAGCGTGCGAGCAGAGCGAAATGTGAAGGAAGCATCATTGCGTTTGGACGGGTTTCCTGCCACCACACAGGAAGCTCCAGCTGACGGACACATTCATCTGCAGCTCAACAGCCAGCTATTCATAGGTGAGAGGAAAGAGTGTGAATTTGTATGTTCTCAAATGCCTCAAAAATGTTGGAGATCAAAATAAAAGAACTTAAAAGGATTGCATTTGGGTTTTAGGTGTAAAGCACAATAGGTTAATTTAAGGTCATAGTAAGGATTAAGATAAGACATTTGATAGAGAGTTGTTTATGGTGTTAGAACGTTGACCTCATTAGCAGCTGAGTGCTGTTGGTAATTGCTGTCACGTCTTATCCTTTCTTATCTCGGACTGTGGATCTAGCAACATATGCACACAGAATTTGCAATTTATGAGTGGAAGGAACTTGGTGATTAGTATTCTTGTCTCAGCAACTCGTCCTGAAGTAGGCTGCTATTCAGATAAATTAAACCTGTGGACTGTACTTTACAAAGTAAGGCTTGCTACTTCTGCCCACTTTGCTATTTGGTTTATAATAGGCAGAAGTATGGGGGAAAAGTGTTGTTTTGCAGCACAGAAGTCCCACATGGGCAGCTGGCTTGTTTCTAATGAAAGTAAAAGAATCATCCTTAGATTCCTTTATAATCCAACTGGCCCGTGGTGAGCTGAGAGAGGTGAGACGTTTTTAAAATGCTGCTGATCCTAGCTGGGTGAGTAAAAAGCATTGGTGCTGCACTGGAAAAGGAAATGCTGAGTCCACGCTTGATTGAAGTGTAGCCTCTTGTGAAGCTGAAATTGAATGAAAACTGTTGCATTGAAGCATGCAAAACAATACAAGGTAATTTCTTTTTTATTTCACCTCTGAATTGTTTTCTTCTATACCCTGTTTGAGACACTCATCCCCAAGTCTATTTAATATGTAATTCTTTCCAAAAGATGTCACATGTACTATTCATTTTAAGGCTCAGCCATTTTCTAAAACAGCTGTAGATTTTTCGCAGAAAACCAGGAACAACTAGTTCATTTGTTGGGGACTATTTACACTCTATGATCAACACAACTATAACTAAACGGCTGTGTCCATTGTAAACATAAATTGTGTGCAACAGAATGGCTCACTGATGTGCTATTGGACAGCAACGAAGTCTATGCCACAAAAAGAATAAACCGCATTAGACTTTGTAAACACGTGTCATATTTGTTAGGACCATCATGTTTAGTCTAGTTTTTAATAGGATTCTTTGATAAAAAATAACATTGACCATCACTAAACATGAACCTTTAATCTAAAACAATTCCAGAGAGTACCACAATCCCTAAATACAGATTCAAAAAGTGTACTTCAGAAGTTTGAGCTCACTTGTCTTTACTTCGTCTCTTCCACAGACTTTCATAATTCCTTTTAATCTCTTGATCTTTCCTGCAAACTGTTGATGAGGACATGGAGATTTTCTGTGTTTTATGAGACCTTATATTTCTGCAAATATTATGGACATTTGTAAACACGCATTCAAAGTGAAAATCAATCAGCAAACAGTGGTAGGAGAGATGGATGTACAGTATGCTTTGATTGGCTCTCTGTGTTAAGATAATAATCCTCTGTGAACAGCCAGAGTGAAGTGGCCGTGAGGTTGTTCTCCTTTAATGGGCAGCACTTGTCCTGGTTGGTGTTTTCAGAGGTATTAACATGTTTGAATGCAAATCCTTTGGGATTTTGAAATAGACTGCTTTCGGAGAGGGGGTTTGTGTTTGACAAATACTTGATTTGCAGATAAGCAATATGCATGTGGGTGCCTCGACTCTCTTTAGGGAGTGATCCAGAATTTGTTATTGTTAATCCATAATGTGAGCAGCCTCCCTTTCATGAAATCATAATTCACAACACTGCAAAGACCTCTTTATTGCATGTGTCCAATTTTTTTATATCGAAAATTGCCTTGTGTAACTTATTGAGACAGGGTATTTGTTAGTTTGAATTAATTAGCCGTAATATTGCCTCGGGTGAATTTATGTGACACAAAGTTATTGTGGTTCAACTTAATTTACTGCCGAAGGAATTCATTAATTGTGTTAACACAATGTTACACACACTGAGATATAGTTAAAATAGTACTTGAATTATTAAATTATAGTATTGTCTTGGTGTCTGTGTTGGCTGATGAACACATGAGAAAACCAAAGTATTTTAACAGCCATGACAGTGATGGTATAGTTTAAAACTTTGCTGCTTCATAATTTAGATCAATATAAAGATGGGTATGGTTTGAGCAAGCGTTGTGCTCTGCTGACATCAGCCTACTGGCATTTCTGATCATAAGCGATGAGAGCAGTGACCAATATGTGCCTGTTGTGTTGCATACATTTCTGGGCGACTACATTTTGTGTTGGTTATTTGCGATCTGACTTCAACAACGGTAACCAGCTGTTGATTTTGAGACGGCAGTGGCTGGAAATGAAAGAGGGCAAAGGGTACCATGCATGGTAAATATTTAATAGCACAAAACAAATGAACACCATTGCGACACAATTCAGGTTTTCCTGGTTTAGGTAAACATGACAGGGTTGCATACACCTCAATTCATCAATGAATTAATGCTCACTCTTCAGAGGACATTTTCACTACGTATCTAAAATCAAAACACCGATACACTCCAAACAGGTGCATGCTGAGTCTGGATCAAAGATAAAAAGGTGAAATATAAATGATCACAAGAATGTTTGCTGTGCATACGTAATACATGTTATCTTATTGAGCCAAATAAAATGCTTAATTACATTTCCTACTCTGGTTCTCTCTTAATGAGCTGTCTGGGTTTTATAACTGTTGCTGCAGAAGGAGCCTGGAGCCTCACAGGTTAGAGATTAAGTGGTGTGAAAAGCATCTTTGACTGAACATGTGAAGCTTTCCAGACTCAAACTGTGACAGTAATACCCTGCCAAATCCTTTCTGCAGGAACAATCACAACTGTCATTTGTGGATCCAAAATAAGACGTTGAATGCTTTGAACTCCTGGAGAGATGTCATTTTGCGGTTGCTATAAGCATATTAGTTGTCAGGTGAAAGGAGGACGAGTTTCTCCTTCTGCTTGTTCGTGGAAAGCATGAATGTGAGACAACAGATGGCTCATCAGCCACGCAGTTAGCCAATATAGTGCTACAGACAGAGGCAGTGTGTTAATGTCTCAGTGCCTGGCAGAGTAGACCTTGTTGTGCTGCAGTGGCAAAATGTGCCTGTCAACCATAATACACTAAATGATGGCGTACATGCAGCACACAACATGCATCCACTGAAGCCTCTGCACCTCCCCAGATATGTTTCTTAGCAGAAGATTAAAACAGTCTCACACTCCACACTGATCTAAGTTTCCTCACAATAAAGCATTCAAAACGTCATATTTCAATACATTAGTCTTCATTGCCTTTTTACTCTTAGAAGTCCCACGGACCAATTGAATTACGCCATCTTGTTGAGTCCTCTTTTGCAAAGGTTTTTGAGCGGTTAGCTAAGACTTGCTGGTAGGGCTTCAGATAAGAAGAGGAATTATAGGTGGCTGAATCTGTAAGTAACGGTGGATATAAGTGTTGTTATTGTAACCATATATTTGTGTTGGCTTGATGATAAAAGCATCATGCATGGATACTCTTGAAAAGGTGAGGATTGGGGCACGTTCAAAGCTCTAGTTTGGCTGCTTAGAGTCCGTCAAATCTGGGGCAACTCACACTGAGTGTGTGAGTACTAGTGTATCATTTGAGTTTGTTTGTGTTTCAGGAGGCACTGCGTCCAGACAGAAAGGCTTTCTGGGCTGCATCCGCTCTCTGCAGCTGAACGGCGTCACTCTGGATCTGGAGGAGAGGGCAAAGATCACCCCGGGGGTCCGACCTGGATGCCCGGGCCACTGCAGCAGCTACGGCTCTCTCTGCCAGAACCAGGGTCGCTGTGAGGAGAGAGACAGCGGTTTCTCTTGCAACTGTGACCAGTCGGCGTACACTGGACCCTTCTGTCATAAAGGTACATACATTAAAAAAGACACACACTTCCTGCCGTTAAACACAAAGATGCAAAACTGGAGCCTTGACATCAGTTTATGAATCGTTTCCTTTTGAAGCTACTAGTAATACAAACGTTCATTATAGGTATAGATAACTTCATTTCAGACCTTTAAAGTTTCACTAGATATTTTAAGATCTAGAACTCCAGACCGATCCAATTATATATGATGGACAGATTGACACGCTGGATAAAAAATCTGAAATACGGCTTGATAACATCTTTCACTTTTAAAGCAATCCTGCTTCCAACTGCAAATTATTGCCTTAATGTTTCTGTCCGTAGAGTTGCAATGACAATTTCATTTCCTCGTGCATATAAGAGGTGATAGGCATGAAGTTCATTATATGTTTGGGTCTACGAAGGACAGAGTGAGTTGTGTGCTAGGAAACTGCTCCAGAATTGAATGGGGTAAAAGAATAAAAAAGAGATTCAAAACTTTGTTTTCTTAAAGTGCATAAAGTGTTGATGCATTTGCAAGCCAATAGAGAATTATTTCACAGCCTTACGTGCCACACTTTTTATAACCCATCTCTGGTGCTTTAAAGAGGAGTGGAGAGAAAAGATTAGGGCTTTCTGTAGAGGATCCTTCAGTCAGCAGACATTAGACTGACCCTGAGTTTCTCTCTTGATCACTGTCTGCACAGCTTCCTCTCCATGCTCGTTGTGAGTGAGACATAATGAGTCTGTTCTGTCCTGAAGGTCAAGCATGAAGATTGTCTTAAAGGACTCTTCTGGCCCACCATGCCGCTGTGATGCATCAAGGGCCTGTTGGACGGTGATGAAAGGCAACATAACCTTAACCTCAATCTGTACTGTAGAACAGAGTCCTGCATCGGGTCGGGTACCCGCGGGCAAAAAAGGTGATTCGCGGGTGGTATTTTTTTACGCTTTTTTCTGGGTTCGGTTCTGGGTAAAACAAAGATGATGCGGGTCGGGTCGCGGGTATTGCATAATAAATATATTAAAATAATAATAATTTAGTTTAATGTTTAAATCCTCAGACCTCTCCCCCGCGGGACCGCGCATAATCATAACCTCTGCAGCGCATCAATCTGCTGCTGAGCACGCCACATTCGAAATGGAGGTGAAGCTCTAGCGGAGAATACAGCATTTTCAATAACACTTCCTCAAGAGCGAAATCCAACGTCTGGGAGGCTTTTGGTGTCATCCTAGATGGAGAAAATAACCAACATCCCACGCTTTTTGAGACAAATATGCAACTGCGTGTGTTAATAATTGCACGTTTTCACTGCTCATATAGGCTATAGGCTATGCGGGTTCGGGTCGGGTTGCGGATCTTGTGCCGACAGGTCGGGTCGGGTTGCGGAACTAATTGGCAATATGTGCGGGTAGCGAGGCGGGTTCGGTATTGCACGTCGCGGGTGCGGGGCGGGATCGGGTCTTGAAAATCAGACCCGTGCAGGACTCTGCTGTAGAAGGGGATTATGATTTAGGAAGGTTTTTTGGAGAATACCTTTTTTTGCTTTCTTGCTGAGTGGTAGAGAGAAGATGGATACCACCTGCATGTTTATCAACCTGAACTGGAAATGGCAGTGAGCCAAGGAATAGGCTGGCACACAACACTATTGTCCTTATAGCCGGATGTTGTTGAGCCAGGCTTACCTTCTTAATTAACTCCCCTAAAAAAAGTATTTAAATTACAATGAACTGAAATTCTGAGACAGCCACTTAACCGGTTAATGCGTACAATTAAGAGAATAGATCAGAAACTGTTGGATTTTAAAATAAAAGCTTTTAAGTCCTATTGCTACAATGTTGGTGTGCTTAACGTTTTACAGTAGTAGGTTTAAAGGAAGCAGGCTTCTAGAAAATACGATAGAAATAAACAATATTTCAACTATAAATACATTTGATTATTTTTTTAAATTAAACATATACAACTTGTTTAAAAATTAAGTTTTTTACAACTTTTTCTCCGGTTTGACCTTAATCAAGCAGACTGTCCTATTACAGATGCAATGCAGACTTGGGCAGCAAAGGTTCATTGGTCAACTTTCTACATTTCAGAGGTATCGGCCAGCTTTCAGTCGTCAACATCCATCACGTACAACCTGAAGGAGCCCCATGAGCTGAATAGGAACAGCAGTGCCTGGCCTTCCTCCATCTACTCTGATGTGACGCTGAGAGGAGAAAACATCTCCCTGAGCTTCAGGACGGCTCAGAGTCCTACTCTTCTGCTCTACGTCAACTCTGTCTATAAAGAGTACCTGGCACTGCTCATCAACAATCATCGTGAGGGGGACAATTACCTCTTTTTCCTTCTTTCCTTTTGGTTTGACCCAATTTTATCCTTCCTGCATCGGCTTGAGTTAAACTTTCCTGTCTTTTCCGTTTCTTTCTCCCCCTGCATTCAGTTTTGTATACACTGCTGCTTCCTTTTCCACGCAGCATAGGTGATTTGTTATGTACAGTGTCAGGTTAAAAGGAATACTTTTGGTGCACTCACTATTCAATTATAACTCCGCCTTTAGCAGGGGTTCCCCTTCAATTGTTCTTCCTTTTGCAATTATTTATTGAGTTCAAATGTTCCTCACTCACTTTACTGTAGAGCTCCAGTTGGCAGGAAGCAATGCTAAATGCGGGGTATTATAGGATTTGCCATTATCCGGTGTATTCAACTCGTAAGTATGGCTTGAAGTTAGGTTCAGGTGCTGGAGATTTTTGTTGTAATAATGAACACAAACCATTGTCTACCAAACAGAAACCTTTGTTGAACATATAAGGTGGCATCTGTTCGAATATTAGGTTATGTTCTTTAAATATTGGTGTAAATTCTGCTGTTCAAAAAGGCATCTTTGAGGTTTAAGATACAAACAATAAAGCAGGTTTTAAGTGTTGATCATGTCGTCATCAGGCATATGCACACTTGACAAAGCATCTAATTAAATCCCAGAGAGAATTTTCTTTTGGATGCGCCACAAGACTTTTCTCATGTTTCTTATATAGCTGCTGCAGTAAAAGGAGCCTGAGCCACTGCACAAAAACAAATCGTTTTACTATCTATGTGACTCGCTTGGAGCCTGAAGCACGCTTTGCCCTTTGCAAGATTGTTTTTATTATCAAGATTTGCTCTTATGATTTTGCTCTATTAGTCTGTGAAAAGAAGTAACAAAGTCAGTCATAATTAGGAAAAGTAAAATCTTAATAATTGAATTTCTGCTCATCTGTAATTTCTGCATTCACATTATATCAGTGGTGTGGAATTTATTAAGTGTAAGACTATAAAAAATGAGGGACATTTCATTTAATATCATGGAGTCTTATTCATAGAGATACAGTTTTAATCCTCAAAGTATATAATGGTTTTTATCTTCTTAATTCAGCAGCTGGTATGCTGAAAAGAAAGCTTTATTTGAAGGAGTGAATACATGTCTTCTAAGCCAAGAATAAGGACATTTTGGAGGCTTAAGTGCTTCTTAATTATCAAAGAGTTACAACGTGTAGCAACATTGTTTAACACTTGTATAATATGATTAATAGAACATTGCTCTTCAAGAACGCAATATATGTTTTAATAAAAAGGTAACCTAAACACTTTAATGCTTGTACAGTATTATCTTTGATGCTGAATCTGCTTGCCTTAAAGAGTAAGATTGCATTGTGGTGCTGTGTTTTCAAAGATGAGTTGGAAGTGTGGTACAAGTTACACAGCGGCCGAGACGTGGAGGTGCTGAGGAGCAGAGTCACGGACCTGGCTGATGGACGTCTGCACACGGTGATCATCAGGAGACAGGCAGACATCGTCTCTGTGAAGGTACACACACTTACTGCAACAAATATTAACACTGTGACACACCGATGAATTTCAAACACAATATTTAAAATATGTCACACTGATATCCACATTGTGTAATACTATTTTAAATGAGCCCACTGCACTAAGCACCTGATGAGTGCATATGAACACTGACTGGAGCTGACGCTGGTTGTTATATTATTATTTTAAATGCTTGTTTTGAGTCACTGTGCTGCATTTTGCCACTGCAGATTAATTAAGTCATTTAGTTTACTTGTGTTCTATGCAGTCGTATCAAAATATGACCCAACTGGGATAATACTCATTAACAGGAATTGTTGGGCATACATGTAGGTGCAACCTAAATTAAAGTCATAATCGGACATAAAAAACTAAAGTAATGATGTAGTAACAAATATTGGCTATGCATTCACAATTATGCTCACTCAAATCTTCCACTGTGCTCTGTAAACACAGCATGTAAATGACCATCAGTTCACAAAACACACAAACCAGGAGCCAGCTTTTTTTATTATCAGAGGAAAAAATTATAATTAAAATCAAAATACCCTCAGCAGTGCCAGTGGGTCCCAAAATCACCAACATGTCCACAACAAAGCGGTCTACAAATGGTAATTTTCCTGTTTGTTTTCAAGCTTCTTTCAATGTTATTCTTTTTTGTGGCTCCACTTCAACATTAGCAGATGTCTTATTGATAAATGATTCACTCAGGCTCAATCTCTTTGTTTGCAAGCAATACATCACAAGCTCTTTTATTAAAAGAGTGTCTCTCTCTGAGGCATTCATCACCTCACAGCCTGCTCCACTTCTCTACTCTGCTACTGTGAGCCCCTGCATCTCATGGGGCCATTGGTGTCCAGCTTTTTGGGTTGAATCTTATTTCAATATTCAGGTCAGACCAGAGGTTCAGTCTCCAGCTAGATTTTCATCATTCATGTTATTTAAACTCCTTTTTTCTGCTTGTGATCCTCTGTTAGCCTTGCCTTGTCTCCAAGCTATAACTATAAGCCTGAAAAATATCATTTAAATAAATGCTAAATAAATATATCTGTCTTTGAAAGTTTTTAGCTATTTTCTCTTTGCTTTCTAACTTCAAAGCTTTTACCTTTTAAACATGTGACATACCTGTACATTATCTTTCAGGTCGATCAGAATACCAGAGAGTATTTCAACTTGACATCTGATGTGGAATTCAACAGCGTCAAATCACTCATTCTTGGCAAAGTGCAGGGTAAGTGAGGCTCCCGCACTTATACAGAGTCATTTGAATAACAGCACTGACGTGTTTGGACCTATGCGACAAAACGCTGCTGTTTTCTATTCATGATGTTGGGTACAGGGAAAGTAGCCATCTGAACAGCAGCTGTGGTGCTTTTAAAAACGAGTTGACATCCATATTCAAATGTTCACAAAGAGAGCACTTTACAGTGGAGATAAAACACAAAAACATTGGAAATATCTAAAGCTGGAGCCACCCACTTAAGTCATTGTTATGTGGCATTGGAAGCATTTTACTGGTAATGAGCATTGTTTTCTCACTAATGCAGAACAATAGTACACGTTTGTGAACTTTTATCTGTGTTTATGAAGCTTTGAGTAATACAGTCTTTGTGTCTCTCTAGCTGAGCCGGGCTTCAGACAGCTTTAATGGAAATAACTTTAGAAAAGGTCCTTCTCTTTGTATGGTAATGAGGAGAGATTGAAAAGAACAAATTACTTTGAAGATTGGAGTCAGCACCCTGTGATACAGCATACCAACCAATAAGTCTCGGCTGCCATGGAATGGGTCAGACCAAACCAGGAAGTCAGACAGAACATTTTAATTTCACATCACTCCTGTCATCCTCTATGACTGATTCGCCTGCCCCACAACTCTCTTAAAGGGGAAACTGTGTACCAGAGTTGTGATGCCTTTAGGTTATCTCTGTATTATTATAGCTACATATTAGACAAACACATACTACAGACAGTCAGGGCTGAGTATAGGGCTGTGTATAAAAAAAGGTTCTGAATGAATAACTATTTTTAAATTAACATTACTAAATCAAATTAATTTAAAGTGGACCTATCATGCAAAATGCACTTTTGTATGTCTTTGATAGATAAATATGTGTCCCCGGTGTGTCGGGGAACTCACACAGCATCAGAAAATAAAACCCTCTCTCTTTTCCCCCGTACCCATATCTCTAAAAACGGGGGTACAACGGAGCTGATCCAGATTTGCGCCCGATATGATGTAATATCGGAAATGTGGACCCACGGCACTATCAGAAAGTTGCTATCAGAAACAATGCCCGACTGTTTTGGACGTAATATGGTCGGTGTTTACATTAGCATCGCTAACACTCAGAGCTAACCTGTACTGCACAGAGCATGTGTGTGAAGAAGCAGGAAATAAAAAGGAACTCACCTTGTGGTATAACCTGAGAGAGAAAGCCTTTGAGCTCCATACTGTTTCAGAAATAATCCTTGATATGGTGTTTCATCACTGCAGTATTTAGTTTAGACAGTAGCTGCCAGGTCCCGCATGAGTTCAGCCCCTTCCTTTTTTATTTTGGATCAATCTTTTTTTTTTGAAAGCTTTATACCCAAAATCAGCACTTTTGAAACCGGAAGTGAAATAGAGGGATATGAGGCGTGGCTAGAATGGGTGATCTGTTTGGTATTTTGAGCAAAACACTTCATAGACATGTTTTTAATATATTTGTCTGAGACCTATGCTATTGCCTAAAAATAGCATGATACCTTTAAGGCAGGGGTGCCCAACCAGTCGATCGCGATCGACCGGTCGATCGCGGGGAGATTCCCAGTCGATCGCGAGATGTGTCTAAAAATAGAACAACAATATTCTGTTTTATCGTTAATGTCCTGTAACATAATCTTCCTGTGCCAGAATAATGCACTTGAACGCATCAAAGCTTTGTGATTGGCCGGCGTGACCCCATGTGTCGGGGCGTGGCTGGTGAGCAGTGGGCAGTGCACTAGTTCGCTAACGTTGTCCGTGTCAACAGGAGTGACAGTCCGCACACACACAAGACCGCAATTATGGCAGAAGCAAAACATATATAATTTTCACTCCGAGTGGGAGGATGATTATTTTTGTATCTATTCCAATTCAAAGTCCATCTGTCTCATCTGCAATGCGAGCGTGGCTTTATCGAAGAAGGGTCATTTAGGAGCGGCATTTCAAAACAGTGCACAAACGCTACGAGACGGAATTCCCTCCTAATTCTGCCCTACGCTCCAAAAGGGGAGGGGCCTGAGAGGACAGCTAAATGCACAGCAGTCCATTTTCACCAGGTCAACAACAAGAGCAAGGCTGCTACCAGAGAATCTTATCGTGTCAGTCACGTTCTTGAGAAACACATGAAGTCTTTCAAAGACGGCGAAGTTGTGAAAGAAGCGTGCCTGGAGGCTGCCGATGCATAATAAAAATAACAGTAGCATTTCAACAGGTTTTTGATATGATAAAAACTCAAGTTAGATACCGTTATTAATCAGCTGTAAGTTTGAGTTTGTTTGAACTTATTCATTATAATTATTGTACAAAATGGTATAAGAATGCAAACTTAAATTGATTATAGTCTATTATCAATTCAGGTTAAGAAACTATGTTGCTTGCATCCTATTTTAAAAAGGCATTTATTTTTTATAATCTACTAAAATGCAACAAAAAAAGGGTTTGATTCTATTAATGTTGTCTTTTTTATTGCACTTTGGCAGCAGATTCCTGTGTAGATTCAGATCTGAGTTGTCTTATTAGTAAGCCTAATTTATACTTTTGTAGCAACACTATTTTTATATAATGGCAAAGAAAGGGTTCAGAGTCTTTTCTTTTTTCCATGTGTCATATGTGGCAGCACTGTTCAATGTTTCTTGAAAACATTACCCACTGTAGTGACGTGTGAATAAACACCAACTCTGTATCAACAACACTGTTGTGTAACTTCAGTTAAATACTTGTATGTGTGTAGATTAGAAAGAGGTAAGATAAAGGATCTGCAGTAGTTTATGGAGTATTAATCGTACGAAGGTCAGTTTTATACAAGTAGAAGTGTGTATTTACCTGGTAGTAGGCTGTCAGTAATGGCTACGCCTCTCTATTTGGACTGGTAGATCTCGGCAGACTGGCAATTTTAAAAGTAGCTCTCGGTTCAAAAAAGGTTGGGCACCCCTGCTTTAAGGTATAACAGCTGGGGATTTGTATAAAATTCAAATGGCTTTGTGAGATGTAAGTTCCTGAAAAAAGCCTTTCTTCAACGTCCAAGAAATGTGTGAAGAAAACAGAATAAGCCCAAACTGATTAACCCCTGTTCTTATGGTTTCCATCATGACCCCAACCCATACATTTGACATTTATTAGGAGATTTATTTTAGCGGTACCGTAACCCTTAACATACAACAATGAATCCTGCCTATCTCATATAAGTTGGCTGACATGAGTTCTTAAATAACGCTTACAACTTAACAACTGTTCAAAGTGGAAGTACAGTTTCCTACAAAACCAAACCGGACTGGTTGTTTAAAGCACATGCCACATAAATGTATCATCACTGGTTCAATTCCAGCCAGGACCATTTGATGCATTTCAAACTACTTTGTACATCCCACTTGTTTGCTGTTTCCTGTCTCTTAAACTATCAAGTATAATAAAGTTGTAATACCAAAAATAACGTCAACAAAAATGCCTTTGTAGGTGTGCTTACCTTGGTGACATGTTTAAAGCTTGGCTGCCTCCAAGTGTTTTCTTCAGCTAACACCAATAAGTTATTAAAAGTGATTCAATCATTAGATAGTATAAAGCTATATAGGATTTAAAGATCTGCCATCTTGTAATCTATCCAGTCATGCATTCATCCATTTTCTAATCCACTTATCATGTCAAAGGGTCCTTGGTGATAGGCAGGAGACAGGCTGAACAGGTGGCCAATCACATATCCAACTGGCTATGAATAGAAGTTAGATTTTACTTAAGATAAGAGAGGTTTCAGCTTACAACATACACGTTTTTGTTTTATTGTATTTCTCAAATAACCTAAGAAATTGAAACCAAGAATGAGCTAAATTAATATGTTATCAGAAGAAGTAGAATATATAGAAATCTAATGAATATATTAACAAAACCAGAGTTTTTGGATGTGTAATTAGGTACATCATTTGTTTATATATAATTTAAAGTCAATAATATTTTGTTTATCAATTTGATACTGCTTAAGTTTGTACAGCATCATAATTCTCATGTTTCATTTCTTTATTATTATATATTTTTTTTATTATTGTTTTACACGTTCGAAATAAATCAAGAGTGATCACTATGACATGTTTCTGCTCTTCTCTAACAACCGTAAGTTGCCCATGTTAGAAACAACAAATTGATGCTGGTGCTGTTTTTATGTTGAGCTTCTTAAATATGTTCCGTTGTTGACCCGGGCCGTGTCAGTGTGCGACCCGGGCCGTGTCAGTGTGCGACCCGGGCCGTGTCAGTGTGCGACCCGGGCCGTGTCAGTGTGCGACCCGGGCCGTGTCAGTGTGCGACCCGGGCCGTGTCAGTGTGCGACCCGGCCTCATATCAGTATCAGAGAGGCAGCAAGATAGTTGATACACTGTCACTCCCTGCCAGTGCTGTCATCCATCAGCCTGACTAATGGAGCAGGGAGGAATGGATAGACTGCGCTGCTCACAGAGAAAGAGAGAGAGAGGGAGACTTGGGGGGGTGAAGAGAGTGGAAGGGAGAGATGGTGATAGAGAGAGGTGGAGGTACAGGCAGAAGCCGGGCGGAGGTGGACAGAAATCATCAGTTTGGTGGATACAAGGCCAAAGCTGTCAGTGTGGGATTTGACTGCTCACACAAACATCCAAATCCTTCTCAGGAAGGAAGGCACAGACTCTGTTCAGCACCTTTAACCTAATACCAACGGTGTTACTTGTATCTGTATTTTTGTAAAATCTCTTTGTCTGAGGAGGAACTCTATATGTTACCTTTTAGTTTTAACAATGTTCTTGGATATTCTTTTATCAGATGACATGTTTGATCAATTAACAGAGCTACTTTAACATTTAACCAGGGCTGGGAGATGTGTTAAAATTATTCACAATCTGGCCAGTGATTGGAGATCTGTTGGCTTTGGTTTGTGTTTGTGTTTGCAGCTGAAAGGAGTGTTTGAGTGGCTGAGCGTAGTGACACACAATTCATGAAAACTTGACAAAAACTGAATAAAACTCGCAAAAAGGTTATGGTTAATGGTTATTGTTTAAATAACGTAAAGCACCTACACTGTCTTATAAAGAAATTGCCCTGTCTGTATGTGCTTAAATGTATAAGGCTAAGAAGGGTTAAAGGTAGGCACAGGAGAGTGTGTCTTTCTTAACAATGGAGAGAAAATATAGAATGCCATCCGAGACAATCGAATGCTACTGCTCTTACTTAAATCAGTTGTGTCATTACCTTTTTCTCACATAAAGGTGTTGCCCTTCATTTTGGAGGCTGCTCAATAGATATACACATGTCATGAGCATTATAATTCAAAGTAAAATAATTTCCTGATGCTCAGAGGATCACATTTCATTGAAAACGTAATCAAAGCCGGATCAAACATACAGCTGATAAACAGCCGTCTCCAGCCAGGCTGCTCTGCCGCGTCCCGTTCATGTGGTGAAGAGTTGCTTCACCATGGCAATAACTTTGATTGGTGACAATGATATGCTGGGTAATCAAATTGCACTGCAGGAATAATTGAGGGTCACACTGACATTTATAGCTACTGAAGAATTTATGTAGCACCTGCTGTCACAAATAATGATGTTGTAAACAGTTAAGCGCCAAGTGAGATACTGGTGCAGTTTCTTAAGTCTGTGTATTTGCGTTTATTTTACTAGTTTTGTTCTGATAACAAAGAGGCTATATGGTCAGTGTCTTCATCACACAAGCTAAGATGTTCCATCATCTGGTAAACATAACAAAAACGTTGATCTACAGTATATCCAGTATTTATATTAAAACTACTGTAATGTCCAAATGTTTATTGAACTTTGCTGAGGACCTGTGTGCTCCTTCACAGTCAAAACATAGCATGTCCGCCCAGATAAAATGTTCCTATTTGGCAAACTCATTGCCAGTTATAAGTGCAGATGCAGGCCTGGTACTGTTGAATACAGAAAATAGCGTGTTTTATTTTTGCATACATTTCAGTGTCAAGCATCAACGTTCCTTTTTAGTATTTACACACCAGCATTTGAGGGAATGATGTGTTTGCATTGTCCCATAGGTATGTTTCATTTTTGGGAGCTCAATATCTCAGAGGCAGTGATAATGAGCTGTCTTCAACCTCTACAAAGTGCATGAATTGTATATGAATATATTTTTGTCCAAAATATAGCTTTTTACATTCAAAAACATATATATATATTTATTTACATTATGTGTGGTTTTTTTCAGTATCCTCCACTATCAGTGTTACATTCAGGAAATCATAGCTCTAAAATGAACAGCAATATGATTAGATTAGATACAATTCATCATCCCAACCGTGGCGACATCAAGATAAATCACTGCTGTATTTCAAATGTGTAATTGGAACTTGCTGATAACAAATGTGTCTTCTCTCCTCTCTGTGTTTCTCTGTCTGTGTTCAGAGTCTGGTGAGATGGATGAAGAGCTGGCCGGCTTGGCCTCTCTCGGGTTCAGCGGCTGTCTGTCAGGTGTTTTCTTTAACTCCATCAGTCCTCTGAAAGCCGCCCTGCTGCACCCTGACAGCCCTGTTGTTGTCAGTGGCCCACTGGCCCAGTCCAGCTGCGCCTCCTCCTCCTCTCCAGCCAATCCTTACGCGGCAGAAACCACACATTCCGTATCAGGTACAAGGAGACGACTCAGCCATTATTTCCTATACTATGCGTAACATATATCTTTAGGCAGACATCCCACCCATCTCCCTAGAGTTAAATAGTATTCTTAGGGCTGCTCACTAGACTTGTATGGGCTCATTAACCATCCTCCTCCGTTAGCAGACAGACTGAGTGATGGCACTATGTCAGATGAGATCATTCAGACAGCTGTAGTGAAGTCTTTTGAAGTTGTTCTGAGGCTTTAACAAGCAGTGACTGCACTGACTGATGAAAATCTATCCCCACACACTCCTTGTCCACACGCCTTTCCTTCTTTTTATTTTGTTTCTTTTCGTTTGTTTTTCAAACTTGGTGATCTTTGTCTACATTCTTTCTTCTCTGTAGGCTTTTTAACTCGCCTTTTCTGGACTCCTTTATTTCTTTCAGACCAGCCAAATTCAGTGGATCCCGGTCAGCATTTAGTCAATGCCATCAGGAGTGACTCAGCTCTAATCGGAGGTAATGTATTCTTCTGAGCAGGACTAAAAGTTACGGTTGGCTAAAAACTTTATATTTGGAGAGTCTCACATTGTAAAGGGGAAGGATAGAAGTGTTTTAAAAAGGATGCGAGGGAGGAGGGAATAATGTTCTAGGTAGCAGAGAAGAAAGAAGCAACATTAATGAGAAACAATGCATTGGCTGTTTTACTGAGAAGATTTTGGGTCTGAATTCACATGGCGCATGACAACTTTGCTGACAAAAAGGTATTAGACTCGCACCGAACCACTTTGATGCAGTATTTCATGTCATAACTTCCATTTGTTTTACGAATAAACCGAAAGCTTGAGTGACATCAATTTGAGGTTGTTTATGCTCAAATCAAAACTTTTCTGCTGTGCTATTTTAGATTTAGATCGTATTACAGGAGTGTATAGAGTGACAAAACTAACATTGCCCCAAAACAATGCACTTTCAGTTATTACTGGATTTATTATTTAACACATAATAAAGGATGGGAATGGTCTGAGATACACAGGGTCTGATCTGTAAAAAGTTTTGACAAGCAACGATGTAGGTTACCTTGTGAGTTTAAAAGTAGATGTTTTTGTATTGTGCTAACAATAACATCAAGCACATATGAATCTTGACTAATTGGATTTCTTGCCCATATAATGTTAAATGGATAATTCAACTTGAATTGTGTCAAACGAGTGACTGTGTATCACGTCACCCTTGTGCTTTTGCCTGAGACAATAAACAAGGGAAAACATTTTGAAACAGATATGAGAATGTTATAAATCTTGTCATATATATCTGTGGAAGAAAATAAGCAGGTTGTCCAAAATTAACAATTTCTTGAAGAAATTGGTTTTGCTATAATATTAAAAGCAACCTGGTAAGTTGGATTCTGAATTAAAAGTATTTTTGATTTTTTCAGGGGTGATCGGCATGATGATTTTCATCTGCGTGGTCGCATTGGCGATAATAGCCAGAATCATCTGCAGCAGGAAGGAGACGTATAGAAACCAGGAAGTGAAAGCAGCGCAGCCGGAAGAGGACCAGGAGCTCCCCTTCAGCAGCCAGGTGGACTCTCAGAGCGCTCCCACTGAAAACCAAAAGGAGTATTTTATTTAGCAGGACCCCCAGCATCACACTGAGCTGTCAGGACAGAGCGGGACCATTCACCAACAGCTCAGAGCGTTATCAGACATTCAGCCCGGAGCTACTGGTGGACCCATCAGATGTGAAGTCAAGAAACATTTTATGATTTTCTTACAGTAAGTTCTTATCTGCTGTCATTCTGAGTGTAAATATTTATAAATGTAAATGGTCATTTGTGTGCTTATACCAATGTTGTTTGCCATATTGTAAAAAAACGTTATTAAAAAGAAAACATGCAGAATTGATGTGTTGATCGAAATACGATTGTTCCAGTAACATTCTGAACTTGGTGTTTATTTTTAAAAAGCACTTTTTCTACGAGGATGATAAACCTTGCTTGAAATTTCAGATGTCAGAGCCATACAGTGTATGTGTGAAAATATGGGAAGAGTAATAGTTAACATAATTCAAACCACTGCTGTATATACAAGTCTGAATACTCATATTCCACATTTTGCCTTTGAGTTCGTCGGAAGGTTTCTTAGTTACTCATTGTGCTTTTTCTTTATATCTTGAAAAACCAAATAAAATCTTGACGAAATGAAGGGATTTTTTTTTTTAACTTTTACTGACTGCACCAAAAATCTTTAAAACTAAGACTTAAAGCTCAGACTGTCTGTCACTTTGTTCAATCTGCTAAAACCCTAATTGGAAATTAGAGAAGCTGACAATGAGATAAATAAATAAATGAAAACCAGCATCAAATATAAATATTGGATATATACTTCTCTGACGCTGAGATACTTTAAATCATTGATTGTTTTTTCTTTTTTTGCAACATTGACAATGCGGTTCCCCCTTTCTAGAAGGTTTTCATCCTCCAAGATTTTACCTCATTACTGCTGAGTTAAGGATCTATTTGTTCTTTATGTGTCTCTCTCTTCAATATGTTTGATATTGATTTTGAATACGAACAAATGTCTCTTTTGATACTCTTGTTTTCAATAATCCCGCACAATAATGATACACGGTTCATGAAAGCAATAACATTTGTTATTCTGAACACCTGCTGTTTGGGAAGTCTCTGAAATTGATGCAATTTAAACTTCCCCGATAGTTAGCGGGAGACATGATTGCCTCAGTGTATCAACAATGAAAGTAACACAACAAAGCTAAACTAAAATATTTGTAGGAGCAATGACTGATGAGCACCGACGATGTCAGTGGGAATTAAATTAAGGATTGTGTTAACGACCAATATTATAAAGTGTGCTTGACATACAGGCGCAAGACATTTCTCTCTCTAGAAGTGCTAAGACAAAGCTGTGCTATTGTCTCAGCCTTTATCCAAGATGCCATGTACTAATGAATTGAAATATACCATATCAGATTTCAGCGGAGCCCAGAAAGCCTCCTGAACCAGTAAAAAGGAATTGCCTTTGAGACAAAATAGTTGTATTTGACTGACTATTTATACCTGACATTCACATGATATGTATATCCTATCAGTCATATCTGTGAATCTACAGTCATGAAGTTTGCTCTTCAAGCTTTATGCCACCATTTAAAAAATGTTTCTCAGTCGAAAAATGTTTAGGTTAGAAATACTTATAAATTACATTATTTTTTAAATTATAACTGTTTCATTGAATGAGAGTTACAGCAATTACATTCAAATCAAATCTATTCACCCATTAATTGATCTTTTTGTTGCTTTTATGCTTACATTTTTTTGGAAAATGTAAAATCAGAGTATGGTTTGTACAAATGTATCACAAGTCTCATTTAATTATGTCACTGTAACTTTCTGCCTTCCGTTGATTTTCTCACAGTTTAAATGTTTCAGTTATATGTAAACTACGGCTGCCACTCCCAGGCTTTTATCACACCTTTAATACAAAATACTGGCAACCTTCTGTTCGGACCATTGTCAGGTAAATTATCATACGGTTATACTTAACATGTCCAGGCTTAACCCCGTCTAGCCACCTCTCTTCAATACTCTGTAATGTAATCACTATGTATGTTGATTGGCTGTGACCTTCCTCTTCCTGTGTCTCTACCCTGTATAAAGTCATTGCTTTTCTGTATAACTTGTTCAGATCTTGGTACTATTTACTAGTGCAGGACTCTTCCAGCTGGAAATAAGAATGATTCTGCTAAATGCTATAACTCTTTATTAAATAACACAATTTTGGTTTAAGCTTGTAGATTTGTTCTTTTCTTACCAGAAGGTGATTAAGTGTGGAATATCCATGTGACATATCTGACCCAGCTTGGTAACAGTCGTTAAGAACACAAAACTATTTCCTCAAATCACAGAATAATGGCCCAGTGTGAATGTAATCACAGCCTGGTAGTTACTGTCAGCCAGGAACAAGACATGGGCATTTTCTGAGTCCTGCTCCATTGTTTTGGCTGGCAGTGATTAGTTTGTGCTGAGCCAGCAGAAAAGAAACTGCTGTAACAACAATAATGTAACAATGCTGTATTTGTGAATGATTCTAATTTGTGTGACTTTGAGTGAAAACAATCTGGTTACAATGGTTCAGTTTTACCGGAAAACTCCTCCTCCATGATAATAAAAATTGCTTTTTTTTTTAATACTGGGAGGTGTTTAATTTTACTTGTCTGGATCTTAAAAAACATGACAAAATAATACAGATTATTGAATAAACAGCTACTTAACCTACTCCCACTCCATCTCTGAGTCTTTGATCCGATTTAAGTCATGTGCAGCCTTTTATCTGCTTTACCCTGCTTGTGTACCCTGCTGTTAAAAATGGTCATTACCAGTCAGAAGTACTGATTTTGCTTCTAAAATCTAAATGTTGAAATTATAACTACTAACTACTTTAACTACAACAAATATGTATTAGTACATTTATACCTGACTTTATGGTGGACATCCGAAATCTTTGGAGTGCCTTAATGTAAATTAAAATCCTAGTGGCAAAACTCTACAGTAGCAGAATTGGCGTTGGGAAAACAGTTTTTAGAGCCGGCTGTCGTCGTTTGTTTTCCTGTTAAATGAAGCCGAAACCCAGCAAACTTTTCCCGTCTAGATTAAATTAAATCTACATAAATGTACATCACAGATTGTTGTTCTCCCTAAACTTTTCAGGATAGGCTTCTCTTTATGCACTGCATGACATTATTGATGAGTATTACTATGCTTCTGTCTGCAGAGTAGAGATAAAGACGGCTGACTAAATGGCTGTAACACTCGGGAGACGGAAATATCTGTTTTCTTTTTTATGATGACATTCTCTCCTAACTCTTAATTAGGTCAATTCAATTCAATTCAATTCAAAACCTTTATTTATACAGATAAAACCCATTGAGATCATAGACCTCTTTTACAATGGTGACCTGCTTCAATTAGTTCCAAACATGAATACAAACATGACAGAAAACAAAGGACATTATATGATACTACAGTTTGTATACTAGTAGCATTTACAGACACCAATATTTTCTGATTGTATAGCGTCTATCCTAGCTTTAAAAACATGAAATGGAATCAAACCGCTTAGCTTCCATTCCTTTTGTAGACTGTTCCATGCTAGCAGCGCTGCGCATCTAAAAGCTGTATTTCCTAATACAGTCCAAGCAGTTGGCACATGTAATACAACCACAGCTTTAGATCTCAGGCAGTAGCCATTTAAAATACGCTGTGAGATCAGGGAACAGATGTAAGACGGAAGTTTCCCTAACATTGCTTTATAAATAAAAAGATACCAGTGATTTAGCCGCAGTACAGTAAGTGAAAGCAACCCTGCCCTTGTATACAGGGTACAATGATGAGTCAAAGTCTTACAGTCTGTCACAAACCTTAGTGCACTATGATAGGCGGCATCTATCTTGGTGAGGTAATTGGCCGGCGTATTCATATAAAATAGATCACCATAGTCCAGCACAGGTAAAAAGGTCACAGTGACTAGCCTTTTCCTGGCCTCAAGAGAGAAACAGGACTTGTTTCTATAAAAAAAACCTAGCCTAACCCTCAGTTTTTTAAGCAGGTTATTTACATGCAGTTTAAAAGAAAGACAGTCATCAAGCCAGATACCAAGGTATTTGTAAGAGGTTACCACTTCAAGTTTTTTTCCTTGCATGGTTACAATATCTAAAACAGGCTCTGGTGACTTTTTAGCTTTTGAAAAGAGCATTAACTTGGTTTTATCCACATTTAAAAGAAGCTTAAGCGCTGAGAGCTGAGTCTGAACAGTGTTAAAAACAGTCTGTAATTTAACAACAGCCTCCTTAACTGAGGTACCTGCACAATACATCACAGTATCATCCGCATAAAAATGTAAGGTAGCTTCCTCCACATTATCACCCAAGCTATTAATATAAATGGAGAATAAAAGTGGACCTAGAACAGAACCCTGAGGTACACCATTAGAAATGCTCAACCACTCAGAAGTGAGCCCATCAAAGTGTACACATTGGGACCTTTCAGAGAGGTAGTTCACAAACCACCCCACTGCAAGGCTGGACAAGCCAATGCTGAGTAGCCTCTGTTTTAAAATGCGATGATCAACGGTGTCAAACGCTTTAGAGAGATCAATAAACAGAGCTGCACAACTCTGCTTATTATCTAAAAAATAAGTGATGTCATTTACAACTTTCATTGTGGCAGTGATGGTGCTATGTTTTTTCCTGAAGCCCGACTGATGTTTCGACAGGATATCATTTATACATAAAAAGTCCTTTACTTGCTCACTCACCAGTCGTTCAAGCACTTTAGCCAGAACTGACAATTTCGAAATTGGCCTATAGTTATTTAAAATAGTTGCCTCCCCTGCTTTCAGTAAAGGCAAGACATAAGCAGACTTCCATACTTTAGGAATTGTATTTGTGCTAAGGGAGAGGTTAAAAAGAGAAGTAAGCGGTGGAGCAATAAAATCTACAGCTATCTTTAAAAAGAAAGGTTCTAGGTTGTCCGGGCCAGCCGGTTTCCTAGGATCTAACTTGGATAAAACATCATGGACAACACCAACAGTAAAAGGGGTAAAACTGAAAGGGTTTTCCAGACCACATTGTTCAAGGATTGGAGCGTTCACAGAAGCAGAAGCACAGTCAGTGACAGAATCAAACAGCGAGCCACAAGACACAAAATGCTTATTAAAACAATTGAGCATAGTAGCCCTGTCTGATATAATGCCAGATTCTATGGTAAGGCATGGAGGTAGCTCATTTGGAATATCACCAGTGGAAATCGATTGTATGGCTTTCCAAAATTTCCTAGGATTATTCAGATTTTCTGTGGTAACTGACAAATAGAACTTTGATTTAGCACTTTTTATTTGTGATGTGAAGCTATTTCTTAGCTGCCTAAAGCGTAGCCATTCTACCTCTGAGCCTGATTTCCTAGCCTTAGCCCAGGCATTGTTTCTCTCATGAAGGAGACTGGACAGTTCAGCGGAAAACCAGGGATTGTCTCGACCCTTCACTCTGAATTTACGCAGAGGTGCATGTTTATCTATAATTTTCATAAAACCAAGATAAAAATAAGACCATGCAGTTTCTACATCCGCACACAGATTGATCTTACCCCAATCAAAATCAAACAGATCATGTAAAAAACCCTGCTCCACAAAGTGTTTTTTATCTCTCCTTGTGATAATGCGTGGTTTCTTTTTGGATCTTAGTGTCCCTAATTGTGGCTACAACACAGTGGTCACTCACATCATTAGCAAATACTCCCACAGATGAGTATTTATGTGGCACATTTGTTAAAATGAGATCAATTAAGGAGGATTTATTTGGGGACTTAATGTTTGGGCGAGTAGGACTATCCACAATCTGAGTAATGTTCAAAGAGGTACACAGGTTTTTAAAGTCCTCTGACACAGAAGTTAACCAGTCCCAATTAAAATCACCAAGCAGCACTATTTCCTTGTAGGAAAGTTGAGATAACAGTTTTGCCAGTGAAGATAAGGAGTCCTTGACAGCTGAGGGGGGTCTGTAGCAACCCACCACCATGACCTGTTGACCCTTTGTGACTTCGACATTCACAGCTAAAAATTCCAGTTGTTTACTAACCGATTTGGAAACCATATTTGTTACACAAAACTTATTTTTCACATAAATGGCAACGCCACCACCTTTTTTAGGACGGTCAGTGCGATATACATTGTAACCATTTATGTAAATGTCAGAGGCCAGGATGGATTTGTCAAGCCACGTTTCTGATAAGACAATGACATCAGCATCAGTTGAACTCGCCCAAATACGGACAAAATCTAATTTAGGTAACAGACTACGCACATTTAAATGAATTAAACCTAACCCCGATCTAGAAATAAAATCAGCAGGAGTAGCTATTTGACTAAAAGTACTAGGTGGACCCGGATTTGGCTGTACATTCCCCGATAGCAACAACAATAAAAATACCAAGCACCTTTTCCTCTTAATCAACACACAAACATTGTCAACTGTTTTAGAGTCACCAGAAAACTTCGCGAAAGTGAGATTAGAGTTCAAAAAACAATTCTGAAGGACCATCGTGGCAGGCAAGTGAGAAAGACAGACATTTGACGAGATGAATGTCCGCGACAGTGCAACCAGCAAATGTTTGTGCAACCCATCCGAACCTGTACAGGGGATGTCCACTGCCGGCGACAGAACAGACCCGAATCCAGCAGATTTTTCAGGATGACTACCGATCTTCTCATTGTCCAGCACAGTCAAAAAAGGCACAGCAGAAACACGACATTTGCCATTTTCCCATTGCAGCACAACAGCATCCACGAAGTTCCCGAAACAAAACCACGGACAGCAGCAAGGAATAGGCAACCAGCAGTGTGGCAACACTCCGGTTTCTCCGCGATATCCCCCGATCAGGCCTCCGCACCGGCAGAAGCAGAAAACAGCTGTGCAGGTCTCCCCAGCGGATGGCGGCCTTCAGCCGCGGGACTCCTCCATTGCGAAATCTCCTCCACACAGCAGCGACAGGTGTGTATGTCTGGCGCGTGTGGCCTCAACGTGTTCAGCCTGTGGCCTCAATGTGTTCAGCCTGTGGCCTCAATGTGTTCAGCCTGTGGCCTCAATGTGTTCAGCCTGACTCAATGTGTTCAGCCTCTATAAATGACTTTTTTGAAACAACTGACCTCACTTTTAGTAGGGCATAACAACCAAACAGAGCCAGACATAATCAAGTCGTCAGATGTAGTCAGAAGACACTCGATGTGTCCCATTCAATGTGAATTATTTACAGTTCCTAAATGGAAATACAATTCCTCCCATTAAATTCCATTATATGTGAGAAATGGGAGTACAATAATTTCCTTCTGGTGGCATGGTACATTTGCAAATTATGTGAGCTTTCTTCTCAAATATTTACGATGGTCACTAGCTCATAGCGTCACCATGCAGAGACCTAACGGGCCGGCCACACTACAAGCGTAAAATTCGCTTCCAACGCCCCAAGATTTACGCTTGGGGCGTTTCTTCGAGCCCCGCGACCAACAACCAATCAGAATCTCCATGTGAATCTCCCGCCCCGGACATACAAAGTGAAAAACCCCGGTTCTTCTCCACTATTGCTAAAATGGATGCCGGTGTTGTAGCAAGGGTAAGCAGGGTAACTCGTGTGTGTGCAAGGTTGCATTTAGTGTATACATTGTCTCGCATGAGGCCGTGTAGTGTGCGTCGCTTCTGGGTACACCCGATACTCCGAAAGCGTCTACAAAGGGGGGAATACCACCTTCTCGTCCAGGAGCTCCGTCTCGATGACCGCCTTTTTCAGAGGTACTTCAGGATGAGCAAGGAGGTGTTCGACGAGTTGCTCGGAAAGGTGGGCCCACTGATTACAAAGGTGGACACCCATCTGCGTATGTCAATCGGCCCCGCCGAGCGACTCGCCATCTGCCTACGGTACGTTTTGTGTATTTCTACTTCTTTAATCTGACTCTGTATAGAAGGAGAGAGAATGCACGAATGATGACTGAAGTCTGTGATTTAGTTCAGATGGGTAACATTAATTAAGATATCTAGGTAAACACAGTATTGCTCCCCTGTGTACATGGCGTGTGTGTCTGTGTCTGTGATCAATGTGTGTGTGGGGATCTGTGTGTCTGTCTGTGTTCAATGTGTGTGTCTGTGTGTCTGTGGTCAATGTGTGTGTCTGTGTTCAATGTGTGTGTCTGTTCAATGTGTGTGTGTCTGTGTTCAATGTGTGTGTGTCTGTGTTCAATGTGTGTGTCTGTTCAATGTGTGTGTGTCTGTTCAATGTGTGTGTCTGTGTTCAATGTGTGGAGGGGGGGATCTGTGGTCTGTGAGTGTGTGGGGTCTGAATAAATATATTTTGTAATCATGTATATATCTTTTTTTCTCAGGTACCTGGCAACTGGTGACTCGTACGCGACGATAGCCTTCAGCTATCGGGTCGGGCGTTCTACAGTGGCAGTCATTGTGAAGGAGGTTGCGGGGGCCATCTGGACCGCCCTGGTCGAGGAGTGCATGCCGGTACCACAGGTGGAGGATTGGAGAGCCATCGCTGCTGGGTTCCAGGAGCGCTGGGAGTTTCCCAACTGTGTTGGTGCCATAGATGGGAAGCACGTCGTGTGGTAGTGGATGTTGGAGGCTTTGGGAGGAGCAGCGACAGTGGGAGCCTGCGGAATTCTGCATTTGGAGAGAGCCTCCGAGACGGCAGTCTGCAGCTACCACCTGACACCGTCATCGCAGGATCAGAGCGGCGGGGCCCTCTCCCCCATGTCTTCGTTGGAGATGAGGCATTTCCGCTGCTGGACAACCTTCTGCGTCCATTCCCTGGACGTCACCTCACCCGTGAAAGGAGGTTATTTAACTACCGCCTCAGCCGTGCCAGGTTGGTGGTTGAATGTGCGTTTGGCATCCTCTCAACCCAGTGGAGAATGCTCAGGCGTGTCATCACCATCAGCCCCGAGGTGACGGAGTTGTGTGTGAAGGCTGCCTGTGTGTTGCATAACTTCCTCCGCAGGAAGACCATTGATATGCCATCACGCACACCTATCGCAAGGTCCACGGATGAAGTTACTCCAACCCTGTGTGATGCACCGAGGATGGGCTCCAACAATGCCACACGGCGATCCATCCAACAGCGGGAGACCTTCTGCTCCTACTTCAACGAGGAGGGGGCAGTGCGATGGCAGGCAAATGTGGTGTAGGCCCATATTTGTCTCCAAACCAAAAAGCTCTTTTAAGAGCTACCCATTTTCTTTAAAAAGCAAATATTCCAAATGAGCCATTTTAAAATCAACCATTCCTAATAAACATGTTTCTTGAATTGATATCATGATATAACTAACAACCTTTTTCCTTCAGCCCTGTTTTTAGTGATAAACCACTCATAATTTTCATCAGGGTTTCACCTGAATAATTACAGAAGACAGCACATTATATATCGATATACAAGAAGCTCCTGGTATGTTGTAACTGACAAACCACATGAACAAGTCAAGACACAGTATAGCCATAACATACTTTTAAATAACTTTTATTTATGTGATGTGTGTGATGAGTGTAAAAAGATGTAATGTGTATCAGTATCTAATTAATTAATTAATTATTAATGTCCATTTCTGTGGCCTCCAGGACCGCCTCTTGTAGCTTCATTTTCAGTCTCATGCTGCTCGTCCTGCTCAGCTTTTGCATTGCAGGCCAGAGACTCCTTAAAAAAAGGAGGTCCTCGTCTTCCACCTCCACCACTGGTGGTGGGGGTGGTGGCATGGCCAGCATCGGGCCTACGGCCGACAGCAGGTTCTCCTCAAAAGGGGACATCTCCCTTCCCCTGCTCTTCTTCCCCCGGAATGCTGGCACACCGTCTGGCACACCGTCTGGCACACTGGCCGGCACACTGGCCGGCTGACTGGCCGGCTGACTGCTACCTGGCTCTGGCTGGCTTTCCAGACTGTCATCCAGGCTGTCACCCATAGAGTCTTCCTCTTCTTCTGCTCCGGTGGGTGGAGGCAGGGGTTGCCGGGGGAAATTGCTGGACGTCTCACGGTCCAGCATGAAGGGCTTTAAAAAGCTCATTACTGCCGCGAGACGCCAGGGCTTAGATCCCCCGGAAGCCCCTGCCCCGCTACTTTTCCCTTCCTTCTCCAGGATCCTCTCCCTGCGGTATCGGTCCCTGAGGGACTTCCACCGCTTTTTGCACACTTCGTCTAATAAAATGAAAATGAAAGAATACAGTTAATTTCTTGAATTTCAGAAAATGATTGCTCCATTAATGAAAACCAAATCCCTTTCAATTGCATACAAGGTTTTACATGTCACACTTTATCAGAATCAAAAACAAGTTTATTGCCAGGTAGCTTTGCACATACTAGGAATTTGACTTGATGTCATGGTGCATATATACAAAACAAGAAATCTAATATAAAACACAACATGTATTGTACAGTTAAATTGCAAAAAGATAACAATTAAATAAAGCAGTAATTTACATGGAAATAGAATGCTAGGAATGAATTTTTGCATATATATATATAAAACTAAGAAATGTGAAAGGAGTATGACATTGTGTGCATTAATGTAATGCAATATAGTCTATGATGTGGCAGCGGATGATTAACATGTATGTGATTAATGTCTATGGCGCTATTTTATGCTAAATATACCGGCTATGTTTCATTAGCTATATGTTAACATAAAGTAAACTGGATATAAAATCCCCAAACAGGCGAAAACCTACCAGTTTCCCCCACTGTCTCTGCCACCTCCTTCCATGCCTGGTTCCTCTGGTTTCTATCCCGGTAGGTGAACAGGGTCACATCAAATAATACAGGGTGATTCGCTACCGCTACGATTATAACCTCGTCCATTTTATTTCAAATATAGACATGAACGGCGGGATATCTCAGGATATCTCTCCCAGCGTATGCGCGGTTTTTGATTGGCTACGGCTTGAGCTGTCAGATTTTCTGAAACGGGATTTGATTGGCTTACGCTCACTTGTCAGGAACCGAGAGAGCGTTTCGTGCGTAAAAAGTTCAACATTGTTCAACTTTTTACGCGCGAGACGCTCTCAAAGTTACGCTTGCCTTCCCGTGATGCAGTTCGGCGAAAACGTGAGCGGACGTGACGTCACCCCATTCAAAGTGAATGGGCAGACGCGCTAGAGGCGTAATTTTACGCCTGAAACGCTTGTAGTGTGGAGGGCCCGTTAAGTCAGGTTATGGGGAAAGAGTTTTTCAGAAGAGCTTGACCAAATGTTTATATTTTACAGAAAGCTATGATATAATAGACAAACCTTAAAACAAAGATACAGTAGGCTACAGCTTTGAACACTGATGACAAACTTGCTATTGCACAGAGGAAAGAAGAACATTTGACCTTTTCAGTTTCTTTGTTATAACAGTCCTTTCTTTGTTGAGCCTAATTCTGAATCAACATGTTGCAGTTACTTTTATCCATGTTTTAGTATGTGTTTTTGGTCAACAATATCACTGGAATAGTAGAGAGAAGCACTGGCTTGAGGCAGACTTGAAGGAAGGCAATTACAGGCGCTGCACACTCACACAGGTGTTTCACTTGTTCTGATTAGACCTGTGTTCAGGCTGGACCTATGCTAGGAATCCTGACTACAGAGGCCTGTACGACGAAGCCGGATTTTCGCTTAGCGGGCTAACTTCAGGGAAAACTCTGGGTTTCCGGTCCTACGACGCTGGTTCTCTTTTTAGCGGGCTAGATCTCCATGGTAACTTGTGCTAAGCGGCTAACCAGTAACCAGTAGGCTACTACGAATCAGGATTTTCATTTAGCAAGCTAACTTCAGGGATTTCCGGTCCTACGAAGCTGGTTCACTTTTTAGCGGGCTAGATCTCCACGGTAACTTATCCTGGAACCTAGTCTGCTCCTAAATATCATATCATAAACCTGTTAATGTACGCATTCAAACTGCAGGTGTAACTATGTTGCTTTTATCCTGGATAAAGTGTTTAAGTCATGGATGTTTAAAGTTTAACGTCTTCATATTTGTCTAATATTATAGTTGACTTTTCTATTCAGGAAGTATGACGCGCTGCGCTGTCAGTACGCTTGTCCATGTTTGTGTTGAATGCTCCAAATACCACCCCTTTACGGTGGCCGGCAGGTGCAAACGCGGAACAACGGCCAAAAACAAATACATTAGCAGGAAACAGCTGCAAATCCTGAAATGAAAAACAAACAAATCCTGAAAACAAATACAACCAAAAAACGCTGCATTTACAGAAATGATGCAAACTAAATACAACACACAAACCCCGAAAACAAACGCAACAAAAAAACGCTGCAAATACCAAAACGACATGCAAAATCCAAAGCACATACAAATCCCAAAACACATACAAAAAAAAAACATTCCGGAAGTGCTCCAGGCCTCTAGGGGGCGCGCTACGTGGAACAGATTGATGTCTGACCAGACATAGAGGGAACGAACAAAAGTGCTGCAAATTGAAGCCGGAGGAAACGAAGTTGATCGAAGTGGAAAAAGACGATATATAAAAAGGTAAGTTTTGTTTTGATACAAAGAGCGTCATATTTACCCAGCTAGCGTTAGCTTGTTTGGTGAAAGAGCTTGCAAGTCAAGAGACAGCACTGTCTGTGCACCTAAATGTAACTCTTGACATCATATAGATATATTATAGGTGCAGAGAGGAGTTGGTTTATTGTGCTTCAATGTAAATCCTAATGTGAGAGTTAAAGGACGGTCAACAATATAATGTACCTTGGTCAGTTTGGATTTATCGTGGCATTTATTCTTAATTAAAGTGAATTTATTTTATTTCAGTCAGTCATTTCTGTGTTGTATGCAGGTGTGGGACATTCCAAATGTTCCAAAAGTGAGCACTCCACAAATGGACAACAGTTTGCAGGGTAAAATAAAACATTGTCAACATATTATTTTGTGCCACAAGAAGCAGAATGTTTTAACAGTACAGTAGTTTGAATATATTTGTTGTTAACCTTTATCAGACCTCTCAGGCACCCACAACCAGCGTCTGATCGGGTAAGACTAATTACAAATGTAATTATACCATGTAGGTTTGAATTTGTGAACATGAAATCAATAAATACCTTTGTGTGCACTTATTTCCTGGGTAAAAATAGGATGGAGCACCAACCCCATTCCAGGAAGAGGTCCAGTCTGCCCCGGGTCAGAACCACTTCTACAGGTAAACGAGGTTGACAGTTGCATCGTGACACAGTTGTTTGCTGTGTATCTTTATTTTACATTTGTTTGTTTGTATAGCCTCCAATCACAGTGGGTAACATTGCCAGGAAGCAGAACAATTATACTTTTATACATTTCCAAATGACACCCACAACATCTGACATCTTAGTGAAGACAATACAAAAAACACCCACAAATATTTTTCAAAGATCAGATATATTTTGTTGCATCCATTTCAAATGTTTACAAGGATTGTGCAGGAGTATGACAAAAGTGCTGTTGTCAGTTTAGAACCCAATGTATTGAAAAAACAGGAAGAGGATCGACATCCTTTTGTAAATATGACTGTCATGCATATATTAGGTATTTGAAAGTAATTATTCAACTGTCTTCTCACTGCAGCAACTACACAACTGTGTATGCACTTATCAATATTGATAGCCAGTCTGAGCCAGAAGACACAATGGAGCAAAGGTATTAATTGTTACTATTACCACTTAATTTTTCTATTCTATTCTGTAAATCTTATTACTAGCTTCATCATTTAATATTACAATACATCACTTTGTCTTTCCCAGCACAGAATACCTGACTGCAGCACACATTGTTACAGAACTCTCTGCAAAAATAACAAATACATCTTGCAGCAGGTTCAATATTAATAGAGCCAGTGTGTGCGATGGAGCAATCCGCGGCTTCAAAGGTGCCTCATTCGATCCCTCTCATGAGATGTCAGTTAAGTTCACTGATGATGAGGGACACACTGAGGATGGAGGGGACAATGGTGGTCCCAAGCGTGAGTTCCTGACCCTCCTTATGGAATGCCTGAGAATGAAGAAAACATCACGTCAGCAACTGTTTGTGCCCCATGGTGGTGTGACTTTCCCAGCCGCTCACTGTCTCAAAATCTGATTCTAAATATATAATGTTCTCTATAAAGATAGAACTAATACACAATTATGAATGTATAATATAAGCTGTTTTGTGTATTTAATCATGCATTGGTCTACAATTTAATGATGGCTTCTACATATTTCACATAAACAGACAATGAAAAAATGTGTCCTTCATGCTGATAACTAGTGATACGCATCTGCCAATTCGTATTCTAAACAGAGTAGTGTGTTGAATCCTTATTTCTTGCATTTGAAACAGATACAATAAAAAAAGTGAACTTACTGTTGTGTTCAACTTCTGCCAAAAACTGTACATGTTTGCCACAGAACACTTGAACTGTCCCCAGATGCTGGCCACAGAAAGGACAAAACATGGCGGCCTGAAAAGACATACATTGATGTAGTAAATCCATTTAATCAAGTTAATCAAAAACACATAGTCTAAATAGTGGTTAGCTAAATAAATAGAAAGATACATCATGTTTACCGTTGAATCTGTGTTCTCTCTCCTTGAATGTCTCTATATTTGTTCTTGAGCATGTCTAATGCACACTACTCTCCTGTCATTACTTTGTCCCTCTTCACATGTTGTCACATCTCTCTCAATTCAATAGCTTTATTAGCATGACCATAGTTACAGGTAATTGCTAAAGCTCTGTATAGTTGCAACATCTATACACAAATATATACATATAAACAAACTGCTAAGAATTCAAATGTCCTTTTTCCGCGGTACTCACTATGGCCCGTGTTATTTGCCTGCACTTGATTTGTCATCTCTTTTAAAAATGTTCTTCCCTCACTTTATCTTCTCTTCACGTGAAGCTCTCCTCTCCTCAGCTGGTGTAGTAGTTAGGCACACTAACGCTAGCTATATAAATATGACGCTTTATGTATTAAAACAAAACTTACCTTCTTATATCTTTCTCCACTTAAATGAACTTTCTTTCCTCTCGATTTCCATCACTCTTGTTCGTTCTCTCTATGTCTGGTCAGACATCAATCTGTTCCACGTAGCGCGCCCCCTAGAGGCCTGGAGCACTTCCGGAATGTTTTTTTTGTATGTGTTTTGGGATTTGTACGTGCTTTGGACTTTGCATATCATTTTGGTATTTGCAGCGTTTTTTTGTTGCGTTTGTTTTCGGGGTTTGTGTGTTGTATTTAGTTTGCAACATTTCTGTAAATGCAGCGTTTTTCTGTTGTATTTGTTTTCAGGGTTTGTTTGTTTTTCATTTCATTATTTGCAGCTGTTTCCTGCTTATGTATGCGTTTTGGGCCGTTATTCCGCGTTTGCACCTGCCGGCCACCGTACCCCTTTCATGTGAACGCGCACCTAACCAGATAGAACACGGCTGGCTTGAGCGATCCACTTGATAACCCGCGTCGTAGGACCGCTGAGCGAGAGCACGTAGGTTTTGCATTTGACCAACCGGCTAACTCAAACATATCCAGGTTATGTTGAACCGGCTTCGTCGTACAGGCCTCTGGTCTAATGAGCTCAAGTGAAAGCACCTGTGTGGATGAAACACTGCTGTCGTGTGAAAAGCTTTTTCTTCCAAGTCTGACTGTTCTTCCTCTGTCTTGGGTTTGTTATTGAACATTTTGTTTCTAGAACCCCGGGCAGTTTAACTGACATTTGTGAATAAACAAATATTGACAGACTTTAGCTAATCGTCAAATACTGTCGTTTTTATCATAGTGCAGTTGTTTGTGTGGTATCACTGTCAGGGCCGTTTCTAGCTTTTTGGGGGCCCTATGCAAGATGCTGTTTGGGGGCCCTAGTTTTGACTACAATGGGGGGATTCCGAAGCCTTTAAAGGTCCCATGTCATGGCCATTTCCACTGATCATAATTCCGTTGTTGAGGTCTACTAGAATAGATTTATATTGTGCAATTTTCCAAAATCACTTTGGTTTCTCATACAGCATCTCTGTAAACTATGTGTATTCACTGAATTTCACTCTCTGCCTTTAACGGCTCGTTGTAGCTCCAATAGCTCCAGCCCCCACTCTCCCTGTGAGCACAGTGTGCTCTGATTGGTTGGGACGTTGTGAATCGAGCTGAGCTCCGTGGAGGTGTGGTTTCCTTGTTTAGCGATACACAGCGAAACACAGCCAAACTCACCCTGAGCACACACAAAGTCACAGCCGAAGTAAAAACAATAAGTGTGGCTTGATATTGAGTAAGAAAAAGGTTGATAAACGCTGTGAGAATGGGTCTTCAGAGAGAATCCAATCAGCGGGGGCTTAACGTAACGGCTCCGCGGACGTAACGTAACGGCTCCACGGATTGGTCCATTTGGTTCCGGGTAACGCATGAAATCATGAGTTACCCGGAAGAATCAATGGACAGTGACGTATCTCCAACGAGGCGTTTTGGGGAGATATTTTCTGTGTTAGAGTTTTACTCGCTACAGGGTGTACTTTGAGGGTTTTGACTCTGCAGACCGTTTACATGCATAAAAACCTTCATAACACACAAGGGGACGGGTAATAACCGGAAAAGCATGACATGGGACCTTTAAGATGATCTGTGGAGATGCATCAATCTGTTACACTTTAATAGGAAAACAGGCTAATTTCACGAAAACCAAGCAATTGAAAATTACAAAAAATGATATTAAAAAGGTAAACAATAAGGCTCCTCTATGTCAATAAATGCAAGAGATGCAGCATTTTCTCAGCTGTCAGCCCAACGATGATTTAATAATAATAATAATAATAATTTCAATTTATATAGCGCCTTTCACGAAACCCAAGGACGCTTTACAATGGGAAGTAACAAAACAAAAAGTAATAATAATCATACAGATACATAGGCTGATTTAGACTTTATTACCCCAAAAACCCAAGCCACAGTTTTGCTATCATTGCAGTTTAGTCGTGTTTATATCCTACATTGGATTTGGAAGCATATAATGCTTCACCGAACACTCACAGGAGGGGGCTTGGCTGTCTGCAAATAAAGACGGCTCATTTTAATTCTCCCCAAATATATTGAGGCTGAACCTGAACTTTGAATTATCTGCTCCCATCATAATCTTGGCGATCTTGTTAAAATTGTGAATGCAGAATTAAAAATACTATGTAACTGGTTTGCAGTTAATAAATTATCCCTTGATGTGGCAAAAACAAATTACATGTTATTCAATACAAAGTCTGAGAGTAGAAATGACTGCATTATACGGATTTGCAATACAGAGATAGAAAAAGTTGGTGCATGTACATTTTTAGGACTGCTTGTTGAAGAAAAACTCAATTGGAAGCACTATATAAATTATGTACAGACTAAACTGTCAAAAACAATAGGTATTTTATATCACACTAAGAACATTCTTGAAGAAAATATACTCTTTATAACAGTCTATTTCTCCCTTACCTTTAATACTGCTCCGAAATATGGGGAAACACGTACTCAACAAATCTACAAAAAATAATAACATCCCAAAAAAAAGTATTACGAATAGTCTGTGGTGTTGGTAAATATGAACACATAACTCCCATATTTAAAAAAACTCAATCTATTAAAATGTGTTGAGATAGTAAAGCTTAAAACAGTACTGATTATGCACAACATTTTCCATAACAAAAGGCCTAATAACATTCAAAAGCAGTTCCAAACCACAGCGTGAACATATGAATGTAAAAAAGGTCACTTGAAAATAAGTGTTCACAATGTTTATATGCAATTATGCATATATTATTATTATTATTCATTTGCCAAGTGCATGTGTACCTATGTATATATTTATACATAGTATTTTAATTTCCAAAAAAAGATAGTTGAAACTGCTATTGACATGTGCAGAAAATGACCCTATATCTAGTTTTCGTATATATATATGCATTTATTGTTTTCCTGCCCTAACTTTTATTTAATTTTTTCTCTTGTTTTCTTAATTTGTTTGTACTCCTTCATTTCTATACGTTTTTGACGCAATAATGCCGCTGTATTAGGATGATGCACGGGAGGGCTACTTTCCACAAGCTATGCTTCAGCCCTCCCGCTTCTACTAATTGTGTTCATCTTTGTGTGTATGAATTAAACTTTTTTTGTTTTTCGGATGAATAAAAAAAAAATACTTTCAGCTTGGGGGCCCCCTAGTGGCCGCGGGGGCCCTATGCCCCCGCATAGTCCGCATATAGGAAGAAACGGCCCTGATCACTGTAATGCTAACCAGGGTAGCCAATGTATGTGTTGTCTGAGGCTAACACATCTGTTTATTAGCTTTTGGGCTACCTGTTGACTGTTTTCACTTTTAGTTTTGTGGACTTTGATTATCTTTTATATTTTTTACTAGATTAATAACTTTTTCTCAAAATCAATAGAGCCTTGTACACTGGTCAAGTATCTTCTTATTGGAGTTTAGATTGATATATTTCATATGGATATATGCATATTCATTTTATTTAGACTTTTCAACAGCTTCCATGTCATGGGAGACATTATCCCCATCCACCAGTTATATGAACAAGTCACACTTGTTTTTGTTTGTGAATCTTATACATTCTCCTAATGCAAACATAATTCCCCTAGCATGGGATTAACAATTAAAACATACTTAATGGGTATTTAGGACCCACTGAGGCAATAGCTCTTTAGGGAGGACCTAGAGTTTCAATAGAGCTGTTTCCACACTTTAATTACTTCTAATCCGTCCAGACTCAACTCCAAATTTGGATACACCGTCCCAAGACAATTTTGCAAACTCAGATTTTATAAAGCAGAGAGATGCCTGCAAACTTTAAATAAGGGCATCATAACACCAAAGGAGGTAATCATATTCTGGGTGTTTCTCAATGTCGAGGACGCTTCCTTGGTAGGACATGTCCCTCCGAGTCGAGGCAAGAATCCTTCCTAGCCTCGGAAAACGAAAAATTGTGGAACAGGTGTGCAGGTGTGCGTCATATGCGAGGCCCCTCCTTAAATGGAGCGTGATTTCCGCCAAATATTTGGAAATTGGTCCGTGCGCAAAGCATTGTGGGGATTTAAAGACCACGGAGGATACACATGTGCAGCCTCGAAATTTCCCGCAACGTAGGAAGCCGGCCTCGGTAGAATTCCAAGCATCCTGGACATTGGAACAGTACTTCTGCGGGACTCGATGGCGTAGCATCCTTCAAATAGTGGCTCTGGAGCATCCTTCCTCGACATTGAGAAACACGCTGGGTGTTCTTAAAATCCACACAATGCTTTGCGCACGGACCAATATCCCCAAATCTGTGGGGGGAAATGTAAGGCGGGCCTCTCATATGACGCACACCTGCACACTTGCTAGCCTGTTCCACTCTTTGTTTTCCGAATGCCAGGAAGTATTCTTGCCTCGCTTCTGAAGCAAGATGCTCGGCAGACATGTGCTACCAAGCAAGCGTACTCTCGATTGAGAAACACCCCCTCTGTGTTTTTGAGTATTTTACTTTCACTCTTCAATATACTTCTAAAAGTCACTTTGAAGGAAGTATTCGTACATGTTGATTGGGATCTGGGCTGACTTCTTATCATGAAAACGCATGTGACTTTAAACATTGAATGGATTAATGATTTTAATAGATATGCTTTAAAATTCAGATGTTCCTCTCAATTATTTTGAATTTATTTTTGATAGCATTATACTTTATAAGAACTAACATGACACCAGTTTGACCTGTACTTTGGTAGATTGTGTGTAGAGGATATATATAAGGGGTGAATCAAGGCTGGCTTACAGTATGTGGATCTCACCGACTCGTTAGCACTGATGCAACACACCTGTGAGGCTGGGTTGATTTGTGCCACATCAAGATCATCTTGCAGAGGTGAACTGGGTAAGTTCATCAAACTGACCATGAACTACTTCTGACAAATGCAGCCAGTCCTGAAAAAATGTAATTAATAATGCTCCAAGATCATATTGCTTTTAAAGTTAAATGTCTTGGCAATTAACATTTTACTGCATAATTGGAAGGCATTCTGCCAGCTACATTAATAAACATAATGTTATCATTGTGTTAATAGAAAACAATGAGCTAGTCTCTTTAATGTTTCTTTAAAAATGTATTTGAAGTTTAAAAATGTGTTTTTAAAATCCAGAGGAGAATTGAAACATACATTTGATGCTAATATTCAATGTACTTATTATTATTTGAAAAAAGGACAAAAAATGTCTCATGTTAAGTACTCTTTTTAATAGTTTTCTACGACAAATAAGTTACTTGAGTTGCGCTGCAATAAAGAAGTCGGTTGAATGTTAATAAAAGAGGGAATCTGAGCCTTCTGCTGTCAGACTCTGGGACTGTTCTTCTGATAAATCAGCTACAAATTAAACCCTTTCTTCTTGATACTGTATAGAGGAGTTTGGATTAGTTCTTGAAAGTGTATGCATGGCCTGTTTTTTTTTACCATTAATTGCAGTCATTTTAATGTACAAAGTTATTTTCCATTTGATCATTATAACAAGATTTGTGAGGTTTCAGCTCTACTAGAAGCATTTTAATTGATATGCCGGTCACAGGTCCCCCAGAGTTTACTTCATAAATGGCTGTCATTTTTTTTAAACAATGTTGTATCAGTTATGCTCACAGAATTCATAATTGCCTAAATATCAGGGGGATTTCTGCTTGTCTCTAATGTTACATGTAGGCAAAACTATTCCAAGACTCGGGAATGATAATTAAATTGAACCTCACTCAAGGTTGGTATAGAGTATTATGTATGAATGGGCTGTTATCTGAATGAAGAGACTTTATTGATGAAGCAGCAGCCATCAGGGGTAAGAGAAGAGGCGGGTGGAGAGCGGGATGACTCTCTGCTGCTATTTCCTGCTGCATTCAGGAGGTGGGCTGTATAATTACAAGCAGCCTTATGCCTGATTAGTGATCTGATAAGACTGCAGTGCTGCAAGCATAAACAGCATCACCACCCACCTGATTATAAACGACATGGCAGACCTCTGTTGTCAGTTCGTATTCATCATAATCGTTCAGGAAAATGTATCTGGCATAGTAATGTGGCTTTTGTAGGGGAAACTTCTGTAGCAATGGAGTCAGGACTCAAAGAGACACGAGGAGAGCTGGAGCTTCGGCCGGAGAATTCACAAGAGTCACGGGCCACGATCAATCAATCAATTCTGAAGAACTAGTTCCAGGTTTTAACTAGTTCGGAGTGTAATAATCAACATTCTTTATCACTAAACTAATATGGACCCTGAATCTAACTAGAGCTGTCGTCCATAGAAAAGAACGTGCGCCAGGGAACCTACGTTCCTAAAAAGAAGGGCTTCTAGATGTCCCTGAACAATAAACTATCTCATGTCAGCTTGTGCTCGGTCATAAGCTGGCAACAACAATGCGCCCAAGCTGCCCCTCCTTAAAACAGATAGCAGCAATACCAGGGTTGCCAACTTTGGGTACCTGGCTGGAGTGAGATTTTGGTATCATGGGTTTGATTACACATATGCGCACGAAATGACTGCTATCGTGTCAGTAGCGGGACCTTAGCATATATATAGGATATATACAATAAACAAATACACAATATTGGACACAGACTATAAAGGGCACACAGTTTCATTCACTAATGAAAGTCAAACACATGTTTGTTTCCACTGTTTTATTGTGTGCATAGGCCTGTCGCGATAAGCAATTAGTTGACTTATCGTACGATAAATAAAAATGAACTCGATAAATTGCCATTTACATGAAGATGCAGGGGCGGTTCTAGGGAGGGCCAGTACACTGACCTCTGACCCCCCTGTGGCCCCCCTAACAATGAAAAGTTTTTTTTTTTTTTTAAATGTATATTTTCTGGTACTCGGTTTGCCAAAAACCGCAGGATTTTGTTGCTGTAATGTGAGATTGTGCAGACATCCTTATGTAAAGTAGAGATGTAACTGTTCATTGCCTTTATTTTTATATAAATATGGTGTTAGTGCAAACATTGCACTATAACTTAAGGCGAGACACCCCAGGTGAAATCTGAACTTTGGATAAAGCCAGATTCAAAATTCTTGTTTCATTTTGTAGTCATATTAGTATCTAAGGCTTTTACAGAAGAAATATTGGATATCTCTTTTTATCACTCCACAAATCAGAAAATACTGTCAACAGCCCTAAAATATCCATTTTCGCCATGTTTTTAGGTATACAATGTTGTATAATTCAGGCTATGAATTATATATGAACAAACCCTTCTGTAAAAGCCTTCATAATATTGATAGGAGTATAACTGGAAGGTTTGGTGTCTCTATGTGCTACTGAAGTTGAAATTTCGAACTCAGAGTAGGAGAAAAAACTCATTTTGAGAAAACGACCTTTAAAGATTGCAGTGAGGCGCTAGCTAAACCCTCCTGTTCTTTGGATGATAGCTTGCGCATCGACGCACTCCGTGAAGGTATTTCATGTTCGGGGTCATTTGTTTTTTGTATAACCTTGCTTCGTGCAAGTGACAATTGTTGTCGTCTTCTCTGTGAACGTTTTTTTCGCCGTTCTTTTGCCATTTTGAGATTTCAATTTCTAGCGGAAAGCTAACCAGGAAGTGTTTTAGCACACCACGTGACGCATCTGAACGAATCACGTTGTCAGAAATTGACACCAGCCAATGAGATTTCGTTTCTTGGTTTTAAGACCCCTTTGTGCTTTCACGATTGGTTGCTGATACAAAGAAAATGACCATATTTGGATCTGATGAGATTGTGCAGGAGAGACACAGCTTTCCAACGATATCTCTGTTGACATGGTGCACACAGCGGTCGCGGTACTTTATGTTACGTTAGAATGCTAACTTTTGGTGAATTTAGGAGAAATCTACAGACGCAAATAGACAAACTATAGTAAAATAAACACTTAAATGTGTATTTTGTACGTTTTCCTTCCAAAAACCTGAAAGAAAACATGTTATGGAATCAAAATAGCACAAAATCTCAAAATTGACCAGTACTTGAAAAACGATGTTTTTGCCTGCCGTGTCTCGCCTTAAGCTGAAGCTAACAGTAATAACTATAAGATCTATCTGAAATAAATAAGTGTACTGAAACAAATACCAATAACTGTATTGCATTGTTTTATTATGCGCAATTACTTCATACTGTCTAGTTCTCTTTTTCGTCCTGCATTTATTGTGCCCCCCTCAGAAAATAACTGGCCCCCCCCAGTCAAATTGGTCTAGAACCGCCACTGTGAAGATGTGACTAGCAGTTTGAAAGGATGTACTTGAATTATTATTATATATTATCATTATGTCAGTGGTCTAAAATGGTCATACAACGGTGCCGACAATATTATCGTTTATTGCAATAATTTCCGGGAAAATGTATCCAACAAAATTAATTATCGTGAGATGCCTATACATGAAACACACACAAACAAATTTACAGACTTACTCCAAACTGCCAAATATATTAATTAACACACTCTCACTCTCATACTCTTTGACTCTATTTTGGCCTAGTAGAACAATAAGCAGCAAACTTTTACTTTTTATAATTTCTACTGGATCTTAGATCTGCGCATGCGCAATACGGGTCGGCAGTGGTGGCCACGGAGTATTTGTGTCGGGTAATCTATGGTAGGGCTAACCCATACAGTGGTGGGTCTCAAGTCAGTATTTGCAATGTAATTACATACACGCTCCCCTTGACAGTGAAACGCCACGCGTGAGGTTTAGATTATTTCCTCAATCCAAATTGAACTGTATGAAATAAAAAGGCACATTTGTCATGTAGTAAATAAAAAGGGCGACCTGGAGCCAATCCTGCAATTTCCCCACAAGTGAAAGAGTTGACATGCTGAAAACCCAACCCCTGCAGGGGGGTCTGGGGAGATTCTCCCCCAGGAGATTTTTTGAAATACTAACATAAAATACACATTCTGGTACTCTCTTGAGAAGAAAAATAAATACATCTATTATTACACGACATATTTAAAAAAATGAATGCCATTTTAGTTTTTTGTTACTTTGTTCTGAAAGCTGAACCTGCTGCTCCAGAGAGAAGAGGGAAGAGGCTGTGTGAATTACTTTACATTGTGGATAAGGGCGGATAGCTCCCATTGTTCCTGTGTGTCAAAATGAAAGACAGCCCACACACCTATCAATCATCAAACCGTGGGGTCTTATTTCATTACATGTTGATTTCTATCAACACGTAATGTTGTATCGATGTATATAGAGATGTACTACAGCAAAAGTATTCTCCGTCGGGACTTCCTGCAACAACACAACGCCGTTATCTTGATTCTGATTGGTCAGAAGACATTATCAAAGATGTTCTATTGAGAAGACGATCACTACGTGACAAACGTTTTCAAAACCGTTTCTAGTCTTCGGTATTCTTGTTTTGGCGTGAGAATAGTTTGGGCAGCGTGAGAGCGTGAGATTGAGAGTGAAAGCGTGTGTCACACGCCAGATGCGTGAGAGTTGGCAATACCCAAGGCCATAGACCAGGGGTGGGGAACCTCCGCAAAAAACACACGCAAAAAAGAAAAAAATTAAAGGAATCTCGACCGCAAACAAATTAAACAAGCGAGTGCATGTTTTTCCTGGCCAAGGTCAGGGTACTTGAACACAACACGAGCCTAACTTGTCATCACGTGGTACATGTCTCGTCTGACAGGGGTGCAGTATGAGGTGTGATTTGTGCCAAAGAACAGATAACTGTGAGGTGTGACTTGTGCCAAAGAACAGATAACTAAGCTAACTGAGCGGAGCACTGACGTGTCAACGTACGCCAACGCCTCCATCAATTTTGAATGGGTTGACGTAGAATACAGGCGACGTCACGACGATGTCAGACGTCAGACGTCACGGCGACGTATCATAGGTGCGCTCAAAGTATGCGCTCACGTGGCGGCGGCGTAGCTTAGAAAGTGCTATTTTAGATATGCGTGTTGATAACGTACGTGTATATGCGCGTGAATAACGTACGTGTGGATAAACGTGTGAATAACGTACGTGTGGATAAGCGTGTGAATAATGTATGTCTCGCCTCCGTACCAGATACGGGGATTAATAAGAGTTGTGTCTAGCAGCTCTCTCTGCTCGGGAACAGCTGATTGCTGCACGGCGATCAGCTGTGTGTGTGGGTGTGTCTGTGTCTGTGTACGTCTCATTCACTGTTCCTCAGGTTGTAGCATGTTTCGATTGCCAGTTTGTGGCTTGTATGTCTTGTGAACGCAACGCTGGCATAATATGATGTGGCCTGCTGACATGGCCTCTAAACACACAGGACTAAAAATAATACGTGTTTAATTCAGCCCAGATGCGGTGACTGCAGGCCAAATCCATTAATGCGGCATATATTTGTGAAGTTGCACCGGTATGAGGCGCAGTGAGAACCACTCATCTGTCAGACTAGCGAATGGGGGGAGTGGCTATATACAGGACCGTCCTGTACACAACGCAAAATGGTTATATACAGGACCGTCCTGTACACAACGCCAAATGACTATATACAGGACCGTCCTGTACACAATGCCAAATGACTATATACAGGACCGTCCTGTACACAACCCTCTGAAATGGCTATATACAGGACGGTCCTGTATATAAGGTCTCTGAAATGGCTATATACAAGACGGTAAAAACCGTCGGTAAAAACGTAAAAAAGCTGATCGCGGAAAGCTGATGTAGTTGTTTCAATAATCCACAGAGCTTTTTACTGACGTGTCAGATCGCCGACAATGTGACGTTGCCTAACATTTCTGAGATTGACGTCACAATATAGCGCTAAACGTAACTGGAAACCTAGAGAGCTCGGATCTCCCGTATTACCGATACCTAGATTACACTCAGTATAGTTACGACTAGTTTTTTATGTTTTTTTTTTTTATAGTTGTAACACTTTGTCTATGAAGTAAGATTGCACCAGTTTGCTTGATCGTGTTTGTCTTACTTTTAATTGGTGGTATGACTGTAGTGATCATTGTGATAATAGACGTAATGCCAAATGATATATTCAAGAAAAACTGGGAACTCTGTGTTGTTATATAATAAATACGTTAATTTGTTGAATTCTTTTACTTTCTTTTTTCTCAAATAACCATTGTCCTTTTTGGTGGAGAAATGATCTTTCATCCGAATATTAAAATTGAACAATCAGTGTATGAACTTATTAAATACCTTTGATGTTATTCCACAATAAAAACAAATTCGGAAAGACCTGCCCTGTCGGACTACACATCTGCGGATGAGCTAAAAATATATACGCACGTAAGATAGCTTTGTAATATGGCCCGTATCCAACTAGTTCTCTTCATCGAAATATTGACAATTCTACTTGGTACACATAACCGGTATTTGACAACTGCGGATTGGTATTTCAAAGAATTCATATCAAAGTGAAGAACTAACGAGCAATTTATTTGATATTAAGAATAATTAGAAACCACGTACCCTTTTAGGAAACGTGCACTCTTTCACATTGAGTATACTAGTAGCTCTTACATGAAAGATGGACCAGCTTTAACGGGTTCAACCATGAAAATCATTGCAGCATGGTCGATACGGCTTTGATTCTCCGAATATTACTTCACTGGCATTAACTTTTATTTTTTAATAACAAAAAAATAATTTGCTAGCGGTAGACAAGCTTCATGGAAGAGCTAATACTTGTTATGTTTAAAAGGTTGCGCTGAAGATCAACCGGTGTTAACACGCCTCACCCGTTAACTTATAAATTGCCACTAATTTGGTTATTTGTATATATAGTATTCTAAGCAAAAACGACAATAACAGATTGATCACAGGCAAAATTCAAAACCTAACTACCGTTAATGTAATGTGATATTAATTTAATTGCCTGGTAAAAATAGATTGTATTGTGGCAAGGGGCCAGCACTTGGATTTACGAAATGACAAGATAAGGTATCAAAGGTGTTCCAGTTTGAAACCAGAGGGTGACCTTCACCAATTTTAGAAATGAAACCTGACATTTCATGGGATTTTCACGTCTTTATCGGCAGAAAAATCGAGTCGCTTTTTATGTAGTCTACAAAAATATGGATATAATTGGTGTACAATTAACGTTTACAGCAGGATAAATTACAAAAATGTACAGCATACTACATACAATTCAAAATACGGTTTCTCAGATTTCTAAAATAAAAATGCCGGCGTAGCTGATAAATGATTTGTGTTGCTTTCAATGCAAAATCACTACACGTCAACGAAATGTCGGCGTATTCTTTAAAAAAAAACCTTCAGTTTTAATAAAACCGAGTAGTCTTTAAAGTATGCAGTGATATCCTTTACAAGTAAAACATTGTGCATTGGAAAATATAAAGTAGAAAATGATTGAAACAACATAAAAAGATAAGCCAAAAAAAATACTGAAATCAGCATAAAAAGCTAAGCAATTGGCATGGAAAGAGATTTAATTGCCACAATTTTATATTGAGGGGAAACTCATTGAAAATAATGTTGTCGTGAGAATATTTATCTGTGAATCCTATCCCTACATTACCACCCGCGAAACTTGCTTAAGCATGCTATAATAGCCCGGTCTGTATATAGTCATTTGACGTTAGCTGCAGGACGGTCCTGTATATAGCCATTTCAGATATCTTATCCACAGGACCGTCCTGTATATAGCCATTTCAGAGAGCTGTTTACAGGACGGTCCTGTATATAGCCATTTCGGAGCTTGTATACAGGACGGTCCTGTATATAGCCATTTCAGAGAGCTGTGTACAGGACGGTCCTGTATATAGCCATTTGGCGTTGTGTACAGGACCGTCCTGTATATAGCCTCGGCCGCGAATGGGCACATTTCAATTTCAGGAGAATATTGAAGATGTGATTGGTTGTTCCACTCTCCGTTTCTCACGAGACCAGCGCGCTGCTGTTTATATTAGTGTGGACTGGACCGACTGAAATTGACGGCAAGGTTAATTATTATGGAAGGATGGACCCCCATCCTGCAACAAAAAGGCAGCGAAATGTGCTAAAATCACTGATATATTCAGAACCCCCCGTATGGTATAGAATGACGAAGCAGAATGTAAGTGAGCGAACATTATGGCAAGGCAAGGCAATTTTATTTATATAGCACTTTTCAGCACGTGGCGATTGAAAGTGCTCTACAGATTAAAAGCAAAAGACATTTAAGAACAAATACTATATTAAAAAGGCATTTAAAAACAGGCATAATAAGCAAAGGTAATGAAATTAAATAAATAAATAAATAAACACAGCAGGTACAGAATACATGACTAACAAGGCATACTGTAGTGTGAGTATGGGCAGCTCAATTAAAAGCAGAGGCAAATAGGTGCGTTTTTAGTTTTAAAAATAGGAAGTGTTTCGGCGGACGTGCATGATTTAGGCAGTTTGTTCCAAATTGTTGGGGCATAATAACTAAAAGCTGCTTTTCCATGTTTAGTGGTTATTCTCGGAACAGAGAGCAGACCCGACCCAGAAGACCTGAGACTCCTGGATGCTTCATAGACTGCAGCTGCAAACAACTAATTTCAACTGGAGCAAGGCCACAAATCACAGAGGGAGGTGTTGGAGGCGTGGTAACAAGCTTTTTATTCAGGGTGTGTATTCAAGTGAACCTTGGCTGAACAAGAAGCCCAAAGCCAAAACAACTTTCCTTTCAAGTTCAAGTTGGATGACACGCTGAGCCGTGGCATTCTACACATCTTTTCGGGCAAAATTAGACTTAACAGCTGATTATTTAGTTGTTGATTGGAAAGCAGTGAAAACAAGAATTAATCTGAATTTCGAGATGGAACAAGGCTGAACGATTAGGTGATTATTTGGAAGTGAAAAGGAGTGAGAGGCAGAATCACCCATGGATGAATTGCATTAAAGCTCTAAGCCCCCACTAAGCACAACAATGACATGTGATAACTAGTTTCTAAAATGCTCTTATCAGTAAGTAACACCTCTTTTGGATTTTGATTCCTCAAACAAATGGTGCCCCTGTGCATCTGCCCTGCCTTTTCCCTGACATTTGGGATAATGTGGTGTGGATTTGACTGGTTAATGCTTTACACACTACATCACTCACAGAAACAGAGGCTATTTTCACCACACTCCTCAAAAGTGAGGAGCCTAAAAAAGGGGTCTTTTCTTGATTTGTTAAAATGTGTCGGTGTCTCAGGGAGAGCAAAGCCTTGGAGACTATTAATCCATCTCAGGGTTGGCTTCAAGCCCCCTCTGCTCTGACCTTGGGCCATAACAGCATTACTGATGTATTACAGGAGCAAAGACTGCATAATTACACAGGGGTGTAGAGGGAATTTAATGCACGGCACTAGAGGCTGGATGTTGCAGGTATGGATGAGTATAAATACTGTATGTCATCTGAGTCGAGCTACGCCTACACATCTAATGCTGTGCGGGGCAAAATCACAGTGTGGGTGGTGATTATGATGAGTCTGAAGCAAAACCTAAACGAGAAATGTTTAGGATCCATAGATATCACATTGCAAAGAAAATCACTTGGTTAGACTAAGCACATTACAACTGTGAACATCTATCAAAGTGCAAATGACCAGTTTACAGGGTAAGCTGTGTTATACATGCTGGTGGCTTGATGAATAAAATCATTCCTGCATCTACTTTGTGTCTTTCACCTAGCCAGGTTGCTGCTGCAACTACAATTACAGTGGGATGGGTACTAGTCTTTACAATTTAGAGAGGAACTCAAACTGTGTGCATCATATCAATAAAACATGAGTCTTTTAGAGACTCTGGCCGTTTCTCAATCGCAAGTAAAACTGCAGCAGAGCAACTATTTCAAGTATACTACGTCATCGAGTGGCCGAAGGACTGTTTAAATGCATGTTAAATGCCCAGCATTCTGCGCTACTCTAAATAGTTGCTCTGCAGCATGTGTACTCCCGATTGAGAAACTCTTATTTATGGAGTTTCTTCTACATAATGCTGCAGAAGATGTTATCAGCGGAGCAGCAAAGCCCAGTGATCTAAGTTTGTACACTTATCTGATCACTAAAGGGTTGAATGCCGGCGAGGTAGGGATGAGATGTAGCAATAGTCTTTGTAGACATTGTGGCGTGCAAAACCCACCAGTGCTTTGGTCTAACTTTGAACCTATACATCATCTTCCTCGAACACATTTGTCCAGTATGATAAGGACAACAACAAAAAAATGTTTAAGAGACACTCATTTTTTATTGAATGTGAAGCTCCAAGGTGGCTTGGTGGTGATAATTGATATGTATCAGGAGGAATATTAAATCCCCTTGTGGAAGCAGAAAGGAGACTGTTGAGGGAATTACAAGAGGGGCCATCTTAAAACCCTGCTATCATCCTCAGAGTACGCTCCAGTTGTCCTTGACACTTTATATTGAATTTGAGCGGGAAAAACTTGTGAATTGTTGTTGCCAAGTATAAGATGACCCTATGTTTGTTACGTAAACATATGTTAAAGGCTATACTGTCCTCGGCACGTTGAATATTGATTAGAATTATAAAAAGGGAACTTTTAAGTTGGTTTTGTTAGACCTGCTTTCTCACGTAATTTCAAACTGGACACAATCTTTTGCCACCGTCAAAGCTGTTGGGGAATAATTTTCTTAGGTATTCAACCTTTGACACAGTTCATAATTTTCTCTTTTCACTGTCTCTTTTCTCATGGCATAGGTCTACGGCAGGGGTGGGGAACCTTTTTCCTCTCAAGGGCCATTTAAATTTTTCTAACATCCTCCGAGGGCCGTACAAAAAATAATTGACCTCTGCTTAAAAATACTAAAATCACAGCCCATTAATTTGGCCTTTCTTTCATGCTGTGCAAAGAAAAAGCAACCTCTTCATCCAGATATCTTTCCACGACTCGAGCATGCATTCACGTGCATGGTATAGTGGCAGGACCACCAACATTTTTTTATTTAGTTTCCTATCCATGTGGGCATTATTTAAGTGTGGGGTGAACCTAACCTCCTCTATGGGGGGTCTGGGGGGTATGCTCCCCCTGTAAGATATTTTTTCAAATGTTGAAGTTAAAAGCATCAATCTGGTGCTCTTTGAGAGCAACATCTCTCAACATCCATATGAAACAGAACTGTAAGCAGATTTATTTTTCTTTATGGATATTTTACAAATCACTCCCCTTTCAAACTGTATTATTGTTTATTAACAACTTTTTTTTACTGTCATATAGTATTTTATACCTGTTTACTTTATTCTCTTATTTTTTTTATAAATAATGATCATATAAAGATGTGCCTTTACCTCACTGGTTGTAGAAAAAGCTTCTTATATTCGTTAGCATAGCTAGCTAACCAGATGCTAATAACAACAAAGTTATTGACTGTATGATCAGTATGACAGATGAACAGATCGCCACTGGGCTTTCAACTAAAGACACAGCCACGCAAAAACTGCGGCATGTGTACGGCTCCTTATGGGTACTGCAATTGTTGGTGCTCTCCGTCAGAACTGTTCTATGAGGTGTGATTTGTGCCAATGAACGAACTCACTGAGCTCACTAATGTGTCGATCGTCGCCTACCATGCCGTGAACTATGCCGCGAGAGAAGTAACGTGACACTCTCGTCGCCACCCCTCTCGTCTGAGAAGCTACGTGACGTCTGCGTCTGAAGTTACTTTACTTTGGTAGTTATCACCTAATAACCCAGTAATGTTACAGCTACGCAGTTGCTGTTCAAGCGAGACTCTATTTCAATATAGTTTTGGTATTAAAATAATGTTACACCCCTTGTTTGCCCTGAACGCAAAAACAACCACAGACAAGAATATATATGTTTAATTAGCCTATCAAAATTATAACAAAGGCTGAAAAAACAGGAGAAGCCTGTCTTCCCTTGGTCTCCAGGAGAAAACGCCACTGTATATCACCAAGTTTTCATAGTTTTGTGTGTAAAATAGATCGCTGCAGTGAACACGACTTTATGTATTTGTTTATGGTTTATTTGATATGGAGGGATGCAGTATATAGAAGTTCAGTGAAGAAGCAACCCCTATTGTTTATTTCGTTTCATTTTGGCACCATGGTAGAGGCAAATATAGAGTTAATGTGCGGAGATTGTAATGTCCCGTTTACTAAAATATGTATTGTTTTATGATGTTTAGTTGACAAAATAGTCACTGTGCTACATTTTGCTGCACTCAAGCATACATCTGAAGACAAGAGTTGTGTCCGCCTTTGGCCACAAGGGGGAGTATTGTATATTTGTATAGATGTTGCAACTACAGAGCTTTGGCAATACTATATGTAACTGAGGTCATGCTAATAAAGCTATTGAATTGAGTATACCTTTTAAGTGAGCGCTTCTGTCAGGAGGAAACAAAGGTTCACCAACACATTACTCTACTGCTGAGAAAGGCTGTGCAAAGACGTGAAACGATGTGCTGCAATGTCTGTGTATTTTTGAAGAAAGTAACTCGCACTGAGTCTTAATACATTACTTTATTTAATTATGTTCCCCCTTCATTTGAGAAACACTATCCACTGATGTATTATGTTTGTGTTACACACACACCATTACTGAATTAATTCTAAAAACAAGAATAACCTACATACAACAATAGGGAGCCGGATGTATCGTCAATATCTACAACGTTGCTGCCCTACTCAGTTGCAATTTCCCTTGTGCTGGACCCTGAATCTTGAATTGTCTTGTCAACCTCCTCAGCATCTGCTGGTATTGAATAAGAACCAGCATTGTGATTAAACTCTGATCAATAACTATAATAACTTATTGAGAGAACATGAACATAGCTTGCGTATACTGTTGTCATTACATTTCCTTTGGTTTTGTTCAGTGTCAGTCATAGCCTATTGAAACAGTTTCCTCTGTACCTGCCAGTTCTGTCCACTGAGCTCTGCCTGCATCTCTCCCTCAGGGTCATCACCATCAGCATCATCTGATAGTGGAACTGAATAAGGAGAACATGTAATCATTACATTAACAACTATTTATGAAATAACATTATTCAAGAATATATATTATGCAACACTTATTTTATCACTAAGTTGACCCTGTATTTGCATGGCCTAATACCATAATGATTGTCTCCCCTTTAGACAACATAACCATCTCAAGTTATTAACTCACAGTATGAGGGGTTTGTAGCCCCACAGTTAGCTGCAGTCTAACGGTTATATTACATATATTTGCCTTGAGTAACATTAAGGATATGTTTGGGTTTTGTGTTGCCTTATAGTCTCTAGTCACACAGGGCCTGCCACTAACTTAGCATTGGACTGAGAAACTGTTTTGTTGACAGTCAATGTGCACATCAGGCTACAATATAGAAAGAAAAGTGGCTCATAATAGTGGCACTGATACTAGAAAAGTGGATCACATCAGTCCGGTTCTGAGATCATTACACTGGCTTCCAGTCTGCCAAATAATTGATTTTAAAATACTACTGCTAGTTTTTAAATCACTAAATGGCTTAGGACCGAGGTATATAGACGACCCCCTCCATCAGGGTGTTTTACCCGAGTGGGCACAGTAATGTGCTCCTAAGGTATTTGATTGCTCTAGGACAGCTATTTGGGAACAGGTGAGGTTATTTTTTCTTTGGGGCAATTACCTTCGTGAATGGACCTTACACTTAACCAGTAGAATATGGACACACATATTTCAAGTTTTGTAATAGTCCCCCCCCCCCTACAGATTAGGCATTTATATTCAGTTATCTACATTGAAAGGGTTGTTGATATAAAACTGAATTTGTCTGCGGCTCATGTTTTTTTTCTTCTTACTTTCTGGTGATAGTTGGACTGTAACTTTTCTCTATAGTTGTATATGACTAGTTAAACTAGGGCTATACACAATTGCTCTTCTTGAAAAGGTTTAGCAAATAGCCAATGACTTTAGCTTAATTTCACTGCACTATAACCAAAAGGCTTATCATATCATATCAAACAACACGTTAGATAGATATGACAACCCACATTATATCCTTATTGGGGAAAAAGAACCAAGAGGAGACGTCAGTAAAAACTATTTAAGAAAAGCTTGTGTGAGAAAGTGTCCCTATAATCAACATTGACAATGCAACTTTGGGTATTTCATTCAAAAAATGATTCAAGTCCTATGCAGTGTAGACTGTTAAACAGAAAGATACAAAATATAACACATTTGCATTCCTTTTGTTACAATAGTGTGTTTCTGATTAGTTTAGGTGAGAAGACAGGAGCCTAGATGTGACACAGCTTAAACCAGCAAATTCATTTACACCCCAGTTTTCCTTTTGTGAGCTTTTGATATCAAGTTTTGACTGACACCTTAATAAATGTCTTCAGCAAATGAATAAGTCAACCAACCCGTGATATCTGATCAATTCCTGCTAGTTATAATAGATCAGGGAAACTCACAAGGCAGCCTGTAGAACAAATACGTTTATTTCTTTCACCTTGAGTGTTTCTCACGGGCAGTCTCTTCTCTGGTCCCTGTCCTCAGTCACATACGAGGGAGGGAAGGGTCATAGGTGGTGTTCTGCCTCAGAGCGCTCACTTAAACTTCATTATGCAAATGTTCTCCATTTTCTGATTCTAATTCCTCACCCTCGATCTCCCAGCTGAATCCAGAGACCAATCATTAAAGGTTTTTCAGAAGAGCAGCTATGTGAGAGAAATCTGCATGTCCATAAATCTTTTGAAACTCTTGGGTGGTATTCATCCCAACATGCACACACCTTTCAATCAGTATAGAGTAGAAACTCACATCACATGTTTTGCAAATCAGTTTGTTCACCACTTGCTCAAGCCAAGGAATCAACACATTCCCATTGATATATTGAACAAAGGAATGAACCATTGCATTTAATCTTATGTAGATGACATCTTATTATTATTTTTTGACATTAGAGAAATCAATCTCATGTTCCGAAACAGTTTAACAAGTTTAGTTCCTAGTTGAGTGTGCAATAGTTTCCTCTGAAAGTTAGTGCTGTATAAGTAGTTGTGGTTAAGTACAGTTCTTGAATAGAAGTTCAAAGTCAAAGTCAGCTTTATTGTCAAGAATTCTACATGTTGTACATCCAGAAATCTCGAAATATCGTTTCTCGAGGTCCTACAGTGTGACATATACATCAAACAACGACAAAAAAAACAAAAAGGGCCTAGATAACCGGGGTATACAGTTTAAAATGTTAATAATATGTTAAAGTTAGACGTTACTTTCCACCACTTCACGGGGGGAAAAATAAGGAAAGAACCATTTCTTTCTTTCGAGCCCACTGGTTTGAGTTAAATATGGAAAAACAGAAACAAGTGTATCTCAGGGGTGCTGCCACACCTGTCCATAATAGAAAACTTAAAGCTTTCTGCAGTATACCAACTATCAGAGCACAGCGTTCATCTGGTCAAATTAATTATATCAAGAGAAGACTGAATCCCCTCAATTGTCCTAATCTCTGCTAATGGAGAGAGCATGTTTCCTCTTCTCAACCTTTCTGCTTGTCCGTATATGATGTGATTGTTGTACAAATGGTAGAAAATCTGTGTAATCTTCAGTTTCTTAAGAAAAACAAGTAATTTGGTGCGGACAAAGTAAAACGGGAGATAACTATACAGCTGTTGGAAGACATAGAGATCAAAAATACACTTCAGTTTCAAGTTCAACAACATAGGGAAAAATAAAAGCACTTGAATCGTCTTCTATCTAATGGACCCACGAGGGTGGGTCAATGGAAAAGATTGTTTTGTAGATAAAGAGAGGAAAATAACAACAGAGGTTTTGCGGTGAGGACTGCAGGGTGGTTTGAGTGTAAAGCCCTAAGCTGAAGATGGGCTCAAACCTGAAACCTTTGAAAAAATTGTATAATCAGATGCCTCAGAGTACCAGGTGCAAGAACTCAACTTGAGAGTAGTATAGGACTCAGAGCTGATGGATTCAAGACAGTCTTGTTGAATGCTGTGTTTTAATGAGGTTTTATCATTTTAACCAGTTCACCACTACCTTCGATCCCATTTACATTGTTGACAGAAAATAAATTAAACTGAATAAATAGCACACTGAAGCTGCAAATGTGTCTAATATTACCTGTACAATTCGAGATTATACATGTTTCACTAAAGAGGGCTGTGACCTGACAAAACATAAAGATTAATCATCTAAGATAAGATTACTGACCTAAAAAGGTTTTGCTGCTCTTCCCAGAAGTTGGAAGCCACTATGAGCAGAAATTGAACATTTTCAACTTTGGTAAAGGTCATTTTGAGCAGGTTGCTGTACCTTTTAGATAGATGTTTAATGAGTGAAGTCCATTACTGTAACAACAATACATCTGAATCTTTTTTCTCATTTTGCAGACTGGTACAGGTGCAATGAGCACAAAGAAGGAGAAGGATGCTGATCACTGTGAGTAAACTGATACACTAAACACACAACAATTCTGAATTTTATTTTTTTTATTTTTAAGTGACCAGTGCTCACAGGAGACCACCAGTTCATTGCAGACTGCCAGGTTTGTAGATGCTGATCAGTTGACAGCTTCACCCGAGTGTAACATATGGCCTCAGGTCCGATGTTACGATAACAAATCGATTTAGGACCTTCTCCTAGGGTGCTAGCTTCAAAAACTATTTGGGGTCGAACTGTGTTTTCTATGAAATGGCAAAAAGACCATTTGTAAACAATATTTCTCACCACATTTTACCGTGAACTCTTAAATATGTTTTTCTCACATGCCTCAATGGTAAACAAAGAATAAAAATACGGGAAAATGATTGATGATTGAAGTACATTTGGGCTGCATTTTAACAACAGAAAAACTAAATGAAAATATTTGTTAACTTACACAAAAACTTGTGCAGGGTTAATTGTCATAAATAAGTAATAATAAAACTCCTTTAAGGTCAAATCTGTTCACACATGGATTTGATGAGTGAAGTTCATTACTGTAACAACAATACATCTATATATTATTTTCTCATTTTTTTTCAGACTGGTCCATGTGATATATATTATCATGGTACAGAGAATAAAGAAGGAGAACGATGCTGACCCCACTGTGAGTAAACTGTGATACAGTGCACATACAAACATTCTGCCTTTTTATTTTATCAACAAGTAGATGTTACTTTCATTTTCTTACTCTGGTTTTCCTGCAGCCCGGACATTTATATCCTTCTGACCCCAAGGAATACACTATAAGGCGCATTCACACCTTTTCCCACAAAGGTTCATGAGAATTTAGTTCATGAGAACTCTTTAGTTCTCATGAACTAAATACAGATTGCGTTCACACCGGAATACTTCCCTGGGGGTGGATTAGGCAAATGAAGCCGCTGACGTCACTTCTTCTTCTGCTTTGGGTTTACTGGCAGGCCGCAAACCACTTCACGGCGTATACTGCCACCCAAAGTCCCCGGCCGGAAGTCCCCGGAGTTGGGGACTGGTTTCAGTAGAAGCTGCTGGGACTCCCAGCAGCTTCTAAGCCTCTAAGTAAATCGCCAGAACGCCGACACCTCCTCATCTCCACCGCTCCCATGTTTTCTTTTGTGTTGCCATAAGTTAGTCTCTCTGCGTTTGTGCGCTGGGCTAATGCTAATGCTAATAATGCTAATGCGAGGATAATAAAATGGCAGCTTCACAAAACATTTGTGGGAGTTTTACGGGGCGTGGTTTGCATTCCGTCCAGCATAGGAACCTTTTTCACCCACGAAAGTCCCTGCTCTCTAGCAGCAAAAGGGGGTAAAAAAGGTTCTGATGAACTAATTTTAGTTTCGGCTCTTTTTGGTGTGAACGCGACATTTCGGAACTATATCGGAACTAAAGTGGGAAAAGTAATGCGGTGTGAACACGGCTATAGACTGTGTTCAACCCGGAACAGTGCTGCGGGCGATAAAAACATGTAACAAATATGATGAGCAGTTTTCAGATGAAAACCTTGTGATTCAGAAAAAGATAAGAAACTTGCTATTGCAACACATTTACCTTGTACTTGTATTAGGGAAGATGTGTGTCTGATCTTATCGCATGAAAAAGAAAAGATTGAAGAGACCCAAGGCCAAAATGAGGAACCAATACAGTCAAAGGAAATGTATTCTGTCTTCTGTATTGATAGAGAAGGTGGAGAAAACACTAGAACAAAGCCGTTTATCAGAAGCCATGCTTTCAGTAGGTTCAAGTATCTGTGTGTGTATGGGGAGAAGGGTAGGGAGATGACAGTGGACGACGCTCTGAAAAGAGATGGACGCTTCATTGATGATCTTGGCAACTTCACTCTGTCTGACAACAAGGATCCAATGAAAAGCACTGGATGTACACAACGTGTTGATAACCTGCATGGAAAATAATTCAAGTTGTGTCTTGAAAAGAAAGCACTGGACCTGAGGAAGGAAGACTTTGGAAAGATCCAACAGTCGTTCAGCGACGTTCACAGAGTCAGAGAGCTGATTAAACTGGGAGAGTCAGTTTGTGTGATTGTGACTCCATTTAAGACTGGAACAGGGTTTGTGTTGTTTGACAACTTCATCTTGACTAATGCACACCTGTTTGAAGATTGTGTTGAAGAAGGAAACAAAACGCTGAAGGATGGTACAAAGGTGTTTGTTCTCTTTAACTATGAAGAACAGCACACAAATTACCACTACTTTAATCTGGCTGACCTTAACATCCGCTACTGTCATGATGACCTTGATTATGCCATACTTCAGCTTAAGCCTGTCGGCAAGAAAAACAACCCAGACACAACTGAAGTCACAGAAAAGAAGGTGCCACCAGGGCTCCTGAAGAAGTTTGGTCCAATGCCTAAGAATGGTGACGCCTGTGTCATTGGTCACCCAGATGGAGGAGTAAAAAAACTGGATCCAACATCTATCGTTGAGATAGAAACCAGGGAGAAGGCTGTTGAGGATCAATTAGAGCAGGGGTGCCCAATACGTTGATCGCAAAGGTAGTGTGGGTAGATCGCATGGCATTGAATTTTTTTTTTTTTTAAAGTTAGCCTATCATCCATCCTTACTATGGCATTTGCCACTTGATTGACGTACAGGTAAGCCAGTCTGAGTTGTATTGTGCCATATGGGTTCATGCAGTTATGAGGGGGCCTCACCTCCTCATCTGAAGCTCAAATGCAGCGCACTATTATGCGCCGTTTAGTCCACTAGCACCCCCCTTTGCACACTTTGTGAGTAAACTGAGGGAGAATGGGGAGGAGGAGCTGTTGAAGAGAGTTCAGAAAGTAGCAAAGGGAAACTCAGTCCTAAAAAAGATACTCAACCCCGACTTATGACTAGGGTTGGGTACCGAGAACCGGTTCCGGTTCGGAACCGGTTCCAACATTTCGATTCCAACGGCATCATTTAGACATGTGAATTTCGGTTCCGCTTTTCGATGCCTGAGGAAATGTTTCTCGCCGCTCTCCGTAGCCTACTGTATGACTGCAGCGGGGCGGGAAATGTAGCGTTGTACCCATAGATATTATATATAAACCATGATATAAACACGTGTTTATATCATAGGTTTATATATATCTATAGTTGTACCCTATGGTTATACCTACACTTCCTACAGCGTAACCTGAGACCAGGGCCGGCCCGTCGCACTGGCGTTATAGATGTTCGCCTAGGGCACCAGATCTGTGGAGGCGCTGCGCTGACAGCTCTGGGAGGAAAAAAAAACGTTTTGACCGTTGGTGCTCATCCTAATTTTCGGCCTTGATGTAACAACATTCATAATTAAGTAAATGTAACACCCTTTTCATCCCGGTTACACTTTTCATTTGCCCTGTACGATGGGCGCTGCAAGTGATGAAAATGGGGGATGTTGGATTATCTGGCACCCGCAGCTCACAGCCAAAGTGCGAGTGAGCATGGGAGTGTAAGTTATCTCAGTAGGTCTCAAACGTTTTGATCACAATTTATGTAAACACATATTTCCAAGGCACTCCTTTATAATTATTGGGATAAAACAGGTTTGAAATCATTCCAATGTATTCTATAGGACAGTAAACCAGACATATCGTTTTAAACTGGAGAGATAAAAAAATATGCATAAATAAAATAGTAAAATAAGATATGAATGAACAACAAAAATAAAATACGTTACATGTATTTGTTATTGGCTATGGTAGGTTATTGGTTATGTTCACATACTTATTTAATTATTAAAATGTAAACCGATCTTTGTCATATGGGTGTTTAGAGTTGTACCCCCTAGATCTAGTCTCTAGTAATTCTGCTTAAAGTGCACCAGATTGAAGCATTTTACTTTAAAATGTTCAAACATTTCTTCCCGGTATGCCTGAGAAGGCAGATATGCTTGTTTTTCTCAACAAGAACTGTTTTTAAATGGGGAGGTTTCCTTTAAAAGTTGGACTGTTGTAGCTTCAGTGGTTCTCAGGTTACAGTTACATAGCAGTGAATATAAACAGACTGATTAATGTGAATATTACTGTAAACTAACCTGTGTAAAAGTTTCTCGAATAAATGTAATTTTTTTGGTGGAAGAAGCATGTATCATTTTTTTACCCTGCCCCTCAAAGAATCGGAATTGAGAACCGTTAAGAACCGGAATCGAAAAGTAGAATCGGAATCGGAATCAGAATCGTGGAAATTCAAACGATACCCAACCCTACTGATGACTCAATGGAGATTGATTAGAAAGATTAGATAATCAGGGGCTAAATACACAAGAATGGACAGCTTATATTCCCTTACTTTACTGTGTTTTTGTATGCACCATTGTACACCAAATTAACCTAATTGGCAATAAACCAAATTCTGATGTTGATTGTACTGCATACTCACCGTTTGTGGAATATATTAATGTATTTAATATGATTTTTTTGAGGCAGTGGACTGAATGTCATATTTTTGTTATATGTTTCATTTATTTTCTCTTGTAACATGTATTGGAAGCTCCTTAAGGGTGAGCTGATATTTGTTTTTATTTCAATGTCATATATTTCTGCAGTGGTAAATGTGTTTATTTTGTCCTGGCCTTCCCTACCAATGTATTCTGTTTGTGTTTTATTAAAAGCTGATCTCGTCTAAATCTGTTTCTTGCCACTGATTTGTTTTATTTAGGGTTATGTTATTCGATGTGTGTAGCCTCGCACCTTTTCCCTCTAAAAGAACCAAAAGACCAAAAATAGAGCAGAAAAACAGTTTCTTTGGCAAGTGGAGGTTGTTAAAGCTGGTGACGCTATGCAAATCAAGCAATTATACTTGAACCTGAAGTACTAACACTAATACGGCAATGTTGAAGTCCTAGAGCAGGAGACGGTGAATTTTTCCTACCATTTTCACCCTTCAGTCTTACTGTAACACGGGATAACATTTTCTTTCCATATGTGCTGAAATAACAACCCGGGACTTCTCTATGCTGCAGGTACATTTATGATTTATGGTACCAGCACTTTGCGTTTTCTCATCTGAAAAAGGTTATGATGTTACGGCTCGAATATGGTTGATCAATAAGTAACGGTCAGAGCAAAAACACACTATAATCAGTGTTTTAGAGTGTGTGATAATATACATAATACAGGGATAAACAGGCCAGCGTAATGTCACAACACCACAGTGTAGCAAGGACTCTGTTAGCCGAACAAGCACATCCTTTAAGAACAAACTGGTGTTCGTCTTCTGCATTAGCAGATTTACATGTTACATTGGAAATATATTGAGCACAGCACACAACACATTAAGCCTCTATAAGTCATTTGTCAACAAACTGGAGAATATGGCTGCATCCTGCGAATTGCTCAGAGAGATAGATGAAAATACAAAAGATTTATTACAGATTGTGCTGTCAAACAATGAGCCACATATATAAATGAAATACCCTGACAGCTGGCAAACAGGGATGATTGATAGAAAACATACTAAGGAAAAGCAGGCAAATAGATGGGCAGGTAAAAGATGCACACACAAAGAGTCATAAATAAACACACACATTCTCAAGATGTACGCCCCTGTCACTGGTGTTTGATATGGCTTTTCTACCGCCTCAATGAACAATGACTGGGCTGAGACAGTATTCCAGAAATATATAGATATCTATAGACCCTGTTCATCTTGCTCATCGTCTTCACACACAGTCCATCCATCTTCCCTGCTGAAGATTTTAGTAGGATTTCTCTGAGTCTATTAAAGTCTTATTTCAATGCGGTTTTGCACTGGAAAAAGTATATGGCGTTACCTCTCAACTTCCTTCATTTATCAAGATTACAAAGTACCTGTTCCAAAAAACTATTGTTATTCATTTATATTATTAATTAGAATACAATTGGAAAAAGGTTCTGAGGATAATTGAACCAAAACATAAATGTATGCAGTTTTTGAGACACCAAATGATGCATGAAGTTAACATAAGGATAGCGTCAAAAAAGAGTGAAAACTAAGCCTAGCGTTGCAGCTGTGCGTCATGTGATGCACACCAGCATGTCATGTATCCTCCTCAAAGGCTGCTTTTAATCGCAGCAAGACACTTTATGTGGGCCGGGTCCGGGACATAGAACAGGGATGAGTCTCAGCAGGTACAGTATCAGTACAGTGCCACCAATTCCGCCGGTAGTACTCCATGTTGAGATACAATTCAACTCTTTTCGTGGTGCAATGTAATGTGATGAAAGATCAGAATAGTATTGAGTATTGAGGAGAAAATAAGATTTGTGTAGGTTAGTTGGATTTTGTTTTATAAAAACCCTATTTGTATACATCACCACGCTTTTCAAGATCAGTTGACATGGTTCTCTTATTATGGTGGTAGATCAAAAGCAGAATATGAAAATAAAAACTGTGCTCTGAAAAATATATTATCTACAGAAACCATACACACGAAGCCAACTTTTGTCCTACAATAAATTGAATTTAGTTAGGGAACAGTTGGAAGTTTCAATTCAGAATTGGACCTGGGGCTATGGTTTATAGTCCTCATTACAGCATGACTTCTACTGGTTGACGTGAGTACCTACACGGTGGAGGCTGGATCTAAGGTTACACTATAACATGAACCTCCGGTGTGGTACACCTTAGTGAGGCTCATACTGTAAGTTGCAGGTGAACAGAAGCAGCTGGTGCTGTCACAGAGGAAGCACAGGAGTGTCTACAGACCCTCTCCAGAGCAACATTAGAGATAATGGTGACAAGAAGTGCAGTGCATTGGGACTCACATGTTCCAAATAAGGAGGTGTACAAATATTTCCAAAAAATGAATGATGAAAGACATTTACAAATTAAATGCAGCCCCTTATGTGGTGGTAATATAGTTCTACAAGAGCAGGCGTTGGAGAATTTAACAGGTGCTGCATATTTGTTTGTCACTGTCTCACTAAACATTTAATGTAAGATGTTTATCTAGTTTAATATGAGAGATGAAGAAAAATCGAGGTTGTTGCATGGTTTTCTTTGGTTTAAGCTCATTGGCTGCACTTTTCCCAATGGGATTTCCCAAGGTTCCAATCTGTTGCTAACATTGTGCGCTTTTGTGTGCTTTGGTTAACCAGATTACCAATTAGTGCATTTAGTTATGTGCATTTTAAGGCGTTCATTTTCTTTTCTTATTGTAAGAAAAGTGTGGAGAATAAAAGAGTGCAGGTGGCAGTCAACATTAATAGAGATGAGTAGCATACAGCTAACTTGTAAATGTGTGACATGCAGAAACAAAAGTAGGAAACACCGGACTCAATTAGTTGTTTGATCTTTACTGCAATGCAATATAATTTAACTAAAGGCATTAGCAGCTATTACACCTAGAGATAAAATGTACACAGTATAGTTAAAATGTTGTACAAATTGTGATGCAAGGCCGTTCTCAAAAGGAAAAATAATTGATGACGTGTGATAAGCTCTGACAGTAACAAGGCTAACTTGCTTTTGTGGGCTCGCACTGGGTGAATCACCGGAGGACTTGGTGTCAGTCAGGTGTCAGCTCTTGGCAAGAAGCTTCTAAAACAACAGGTGGATTTGGTCGTTACAGACGGCTCGTGTCTCCAAGAGGAGGGTTTTTGAAACTGGTGGTTGCCTGGGTGGAAAAGGTTGATGACAGTCCTTGCTGCCCTTTTCTTGCCGCAGGTGGCATTATACTCGTCAATGAAGAGCTGCTGACAGCTCAGGACCTGCTCAGCAGTGCAGACACTCTGCAGCTCTGCGTCAGGGCCAGAGGTGGCCTGCTGATTGATAGGACTTGAGGGTATCTCAGCCTCTCAACTAATTATGATTAATGTCTCGGTGTCTGCTGGATCACAAACTGCAGATGCGTGAAATTAACTTTAATTGCTCCGTTTGTACAGTTCAGTTGTTTTTGTTTTGTTTTGCTCTGATAGGCCACTGACTGAGCTACTGTGTGGATGAGCTAAATGCATCCAGCATTTCTTATTGGCTCAGAGAGATGTGTATTTAAATGCAGAGGTGGGAGAAGTACTCAGATCTTGTAAAGTAACTAAAGGTACAAAATACATTTAGTTGAGTAAAAGTACACGATTTACATCTGAATCGTAGTGAAGTAGAAGTAGAAAGAAGCATAACATGAAAATGACCAAGTAAAGTACAAGTATCTCAACATTACTTAAGTACAGTACTTGAGTAGATGTACTTATAGTTACTTCCCACCTGTGGTTAAATGCAAACAATAGGCCCAATGCTTTATTAATATAAAGCAATGCATATTTTAATTGTATACTTTATACATTTCTGAACAAAATATTTTCTAAAGAAAACATGTACACTAAGGGCACATTTCCACTGCAGCGGGGTAGCCCCGTTTAAGCGTCCCTAAGCGTCCTCGCTCAGACCTCGGGCTGCCTCGCTGGCCGTCCGAGGCCGTGGCGCATTTCCATTACAGTTTAGGACCTGGGGTAGCAACGCAGTGTAGGCGGGGCGATCGGCTTTTTGGCGGGCTTTTTGGGCGGAGCAACGCTGGGTAAAACTGCAGTGGCGTCATCTTCAATGCGACACAACTCACAAAATACACACAACAATGGAGGATGTGGAAGCGATGTATTTAAAAATGCTGTGTATAAAAATGCTGCAAGCTTGCTTCAAGATATAGGCCTATATGCGACGCTTGGGATGATCTCGCGCGCGATCTTGTGACGATTCTCTCTGACCAATCAGCAGTCGAGAGTGTTGACGTCACTAGTTCAGCCCTGGCCCTGGCCTGATAGAACCACGATTTTATGGGGCCGGAAAAAGAGGGAAAAAGTACCCGCTAGCCGGTGCTACGCTATATGGAAAGGCCACCAAAAACTGGCCTGGCCGCTTGAGGACGATTAAGGACGCTTAAACGGGGCTACCCGCTGCAGTGGAAATGCGCCATAAGCCTACTTTTGTCCTCCAATAAAATGAATTGTGTTTTGGAACAGTTGGAAGTTTAAATTCAGAATTGGAACTGGTGCTCTTTTTGTGGCTATGGTACAAGGTCTATACATATGTCATTTGTTAGACGCTTTTATCCAAAGCGACTAACATACATTCAGTAGCCTACTGTGGACAATCCCCACAGGAGCAATTTGGGGTAAAGTGTCTTGCCCAGGGACACAACGACATGCTGACTGCAGTGGGACTTGAACTTGCTATCCCCTGATTCGAAGTCCAGCACACTAGCCAGTAGCCACTGAGCCACAGCCTCCCCTCCTTTAATTGTTTGATGTAAGCTGAGTTGTCTTCTCTTTAGTGTAAAAAACAGACAGATTTTCTTTTCAGTCTCCAATTTTCCACTATTGTTTGATGCAGATGATACATTTAAGTTCACCCAACCCCGTTTCTAAAATAAAGGTTTAAATTACTTTTGTTTTACTATAATGTACAGTTAACAGGCTCATCTAAGTAGGCAAAGCTTTTGTATGGTTATCTGACAAACTGTCCTACCTTAATTGGCAACCCTGATGTAAACTTGATAGAAACTAAATTTTAAAGCTGCGTTAAATTGCATAATTTATTTGCTGCTGGCTCAAAGTTGCATCACACTTAATGTATTCATGGATCCCATGAAATATTGATGAGCTACTCTTACATACACCAGGTTTATCATAATGTGGATCAATTATTCAAATACCTGCTGTCTCTTTTTGAGATTGGCCAAAGCAAATATTTTGTAACCAAGACTGTAAGGAACCGTGACTCACTGATATGAGGACTCAATTGCACAACCCGGAGACGAAAAGGTTTGAAGAAAAATAAACTTTAATGGATCAAAAACAAAGAAACACTCTTTACAGAGGGAATGACAAAACAGTCACAAAACAAAACGCTCTCATGGAGGATATCACAAAAGGTACTTGGGGGGTATACTCATGGGGTGGCAACTGCCACCCTAAACAATAGCCTTGCCACCCCAGCTGCCACCCCAGTTGGCATCTTTGTTTTGAAAGAAAAGTTGTGGCTCATCGGACATTTATGAGAGAAAGTCTCTAATGTCCGAGTGCAAGTGAATGCAGCACAAGATGCACGTCATGTAACCGCTCCTCCGGTCCTGGCGCGAGAGTGGAAATATGATCGGTGGCGAATTCACTTGAATGGGGAGACGGCGCAAAACGAGAAGCCTTTCGGACCCAAGCACTGAAGGAATGAGGTAGTTGCGGTCTACAATGACAGAGAAGAGAATGTCAAGTTTGGCTGTACTCAGCATTGAATCAAAACGCACTAAAGCTGTTGATCTTAATAAGTTTGTGAGGCGTTTTGCTGAACAAAATAGTAATCGCCGCATTCAGCTGTAATAGACATGCCAACTTGATGCTCTGCTCACGGATGACTCGATGAGAATAACAAACTGTTAAGATGATGACCTTGTATGCGTGTATATCTTTTTTTCTTTGAGGGGGTCTGCCCCCAAAAAACAGTTTTAAGTCCTGAGAAAGTAAAATAAGACGGTGTGTAAAACTACACTGCCCAGCCAACAGAAAGTAACCACTTTGATTTAACTAGGCCAGTAGGTAAGGACCTTCCACTGGATAATAACTGCAGCGATGTTTTAGCTGAATACACGTTTTTTAACCCTAACTGATGCAGTTAGTCACTTCTTTAATGTTTGTTCTTTCTGATGTAAAGTCAAGGTTGTAACTGTATATCAATAATGATATAATTACTTGTTTTTCAAATTTGAAGGAGGGTGAGCAAGCATCTTGATGAACATTCATCATTAACTCCTCCAAAAAATATAGTTTATTCAATAATAAATGAATATGTGAATCATAACAGTTCTTCACTATATCTGTAAAGCGTCTTTGAGCACCTGTAAAAACGCTAACAAATTAAATCTATTATTATTATTATTTATTAACAGTGATTGACAGCTGATAGGAATAATATGATTGTTAATAGTATCATATTCATTCAGACAAACATCGATGAGAGTTAATTAATGTACTTATTGCAGCAGTCTGCATAGATTTGGTACCCCTGGTCTAAGAGTGAGACAAACTCATTCAATCAATCAATCAATCAATGTTTATTTATATAGCCCAATATCACAAATGTTACATTTGTCTCAGTGGACTTTCCAGTTTGACATTCAGTTATTGTTCAGTTAAAATTCATTAAATTACGTCTGCCACCTTATATGTAAGGCTTTACTGATGTGCCACAATAATATCACCTATGTGATTGAGTTAAAATATTAATATTGTGGCTTTCCAAGTTAACATTGATTGTAGGGGTGTAACGGTTCACAAACATTTCGGTTCAGTACGTACCTCGGTTTTTAGGTCACGGTTCGGTTCGGTTCGTTACGTTTTCGGTACAGCAGGAAAAAAAATTATCACAAAACATTACATATATTTTTTTTAATTATTATTAAACTGTGACTAATGTATTCAAATAAATACAAAATATAGTAAAATAAACATTAAGGTGCAGCATTTCGATGAACTGAAATAATCTGTATTTGAACTGTACTAGTACCTAAGCAGCCAGCTTGACATTAGGACTTGCTTGTCATTGTATTTTCATGTTGTTCTAAAGAAAGATGAACTTGTCCACATTGCTTGCTAAAATGGCAGATCTGCTGGCACTAACAATGTCTCCTGCTGTGGAGAACACCCTCTCGCTAGGGACAGTGGTAGCAAATACAGCCAGGTAGCGCTTTGCTAACATGGCAACATAAGGATATTTGGCGTTTGTAATAGCTTTGGCTCGGTCTGAAATTTAGCGAGTGGTGGAGGCTTAAATGCTAGTGGGAGTTGGGTTTGCACTTCAGTCTTTTTTCTTTTGGTACCGGTGATATTCACATTCGGGTGATGCCTTTTCAAATGAGTGTGATGTATTGCCAGCCGCGTAACCAATGTTAGTTGAACAATGCCGACAAACAGCTTTGGTTCGGTCCACCTGTCTTTGTCCGTCATCCTTGTACGTAACTGCAAAACCAAAATGTTCCCAAACCGGAGACTTCAATGATGCTGGAGGATTTTCAGCTCAACTTTATCTGCGTTTGCCATTTCGACAGTTCCTCAAATTACTGACTACATTTGAACGCATCCCTGTGACCAGCTCTCATAGTATGCCTCTCGTCCAATGAAATGACTTGGTCGCTCTATGATATATACCTGAGATTACTTCCAGAAAGTTGTTCATGTTCTCAATTTTTTACGTTTAACGCTATATTCGTTCGGTACACACGTGTACCGAACCGAAGGGCCCGTACCGAATAATTTCAGTACGGGTACGTGTACTGTTACACCCCTAATTGATTGATATGATTGCGATTTAAATCAGCATATACTTCTGTCAGGGTATGCCACCCCTCAAAATCTCCTGCCACCCTCTTGCCACCCCATGAATATTTGTCTAGATCCGCCCCTAGGTATACTACGAAGCAGGATTTTCGCTTAGCCGGCTAAATTCAGGGAAAACTCCGGCTTTCCGGTCCTACGAAGCTGGTTCTCTTTTTAGCAGGCTAGATCTCCATGGTAACTTATGCTGGTCGGGACCAGGGGCCTATACTACGAAGCTGGTTCAACCTAACCTGGATATGTTTGAGTTAGCCGGTTGGCCTAATCCAAAACATACGCGCTCTCGCTAAACTGTACTACGACGCTGGTTATCAAGTGGATCGCTCAAGCCAGCCGTTTCCTATCTAGTTAGGTGCGCGTTCACATGAAAGGGGTGGTATTTGGAGCATTTGACCAATCACAAACATGGAGAAGCGCACTGACAGCGCAGCGTCATACTTCCTGAATAAAAAGTTAACTTTAATACTAGTCAAAAATGAAGAAGTTAAACTTTAAACATCCATGACTTAAACACTTTATCCAGGATAAAAGCCACATAGCTGCACCAGCAAGGGTGAATACAGCTGGCAAAAGAAAAAGTGTTTGAATGCGTACATTAACAGGCTGTTAATGTACGCATTCAAACACTTTTTCTCTGTTAATAACAGGTTTATCACTGCCCCGTCTAAAACACGATCTGACTTTAATTACATCTCGAGTGTTTCGTCAACTTAATGTGTTGCTTAAAATAATACTTCTGCATATGTGACACTGTGAGTGTTGCACGGCCAGATACGGCTCAGCTGTCTCAGATAAGAAAATATATGATATGCCGCGGACTGAAGCCTACTTAATGTTACTCTGATCCGATTACTTATGTTGTGGCAGATATTTAAGTAAGCTTTCTTAACGCTAATGTTATAATAGTCAGATTGCTCTGAAGATGGAAGGTGATATTCTATTAATGTTCACGTTCACACAGTCGGTGATATTTGCTGGCCGTCTTTCCTGCGACGGCAGCTTTTCTGTATTTCCTTTCTCCTGTAATATGACTTAATCGCTTTAAACTCCGCACACTGAGCTCTGATTGGTCAGCAGGCAGTGCTTTCACTGAGTTGAGCTCTTAGCCTGCAACCTAACCTGGGGGGTATACTACGAAGCAGGATTTTCGCTTAGCCGGCTAAATTCAGGGAAAACTCCGGCTTTCCGGTCCTACGAAGCTGGTTCTCTTTTTAGCAGGCTAGATCTCCATGGTAACTTATGCTTAGCGGCTAACCTGGTCGGGACCAGGTTAGGTTGCAGGCTAAGAGCTCAACTCAGTGAAAGCACTGCCTGCTGACCAATCAGAGCTCAGTGTGCGGAGTTTAAAGCGATCAAGTCATATTACAAGAGAAAGGAAATACAGAAAAGCTGCCGTCGCAGGAAAGACGGCCGGCAAAAATCACCGACTGTGTGAACGTGAACATTAATAGAATATCACCTCCCATCTTCAGAGCAATCTGACTATTATAACATTAGCGTTAAGAAAGCTTACTTAAATATCTGCCACAACCTAAGTAACCGGATCAGAGTAACATTAAGTACAGTCCGCGGCATATCACTTCATAATGTATCATATATTTTCTTATCTGAGTCAGCTGAGCCGTATCTGGCCGTGCAACACTCACAGTGTCACATACTGTATGCAGAAGTATTATTTTAAGCAACACATTAAGTTGACGAAACACTCGAGTCAAATGTAATTAAAGTCAGATCGTGTCTTAGATGGGGCAGTGATATCATAAACCTGTTAATGTACGCATTCAAACACTTTTTCTTTTCCCAGCTGTATTCACCTTGCAGGTGCAGCTATGTGGCTTTTATCCTGGATAAAGTGTTTAAGTCATGGATGTTTAAAGTTTAACTTCTTCATTTTTGACTAGTATTAAAGTTCACTTTTCATTCAGGAAGTATGACGCTGCGCTGTCAGTGCGCTTCTCCATGTTTGTGATTGGTCGAATGCTCCAAATACCACCCCTTTCATGTGAACGCGCACCTAACTAGATAGGACACGGCTGGCTTGAGCGATCCACTTGATAACCAGCGTCGTAGTACAGTTTAGCGAGAGCGCGTATGTTTTGGATTAGGCCAACCGGCTAACTCAAACATATCCAGGTTAGGTTGAACCAGCTTCGTAGTACAGGCCCCAGGTCTCTCTATGGCTGCTTGGATCTGACTTCTTGGCATGACGAACTGACAACAGACAAGGGGAGACAGGACAATATATACAAGAGGTAAGTGGGAACAGGTGGAAACAATCAGGGGCGGGGCAGACGCCGACGATGGCGGGAAACAAGAACCAAAGAAGTAAAGGCACCTGGAATGAGACAAGGAGTACAAAATAAAACAGGAAGTGAAACAAACAAAACAAACATGACAAATACATAACAAACTAACATACTTGACGGGACACAACAAAGACCACACCTTTTTTTTTGCTTTTCTTTTCTTCCTCGAAGCAGCAATGGAAATCATTGAAGCCAGCTTGAATTTACATTTTGCAAGAAAAATAAAGATGCAGAATTACAATTCAGTGATGTCCTATCCCCAGGTGAAACTGGTCCATAGCTAATTGTAGGACATTTGGCATAGCCTAGCAGAGTCGTTTCTGTGTGGGTGCTGTTAAACTACCTTAAATGCTTCAAGACAACAACAAAGCAATGCAGATAAGTTAAACCTTTTTATTTCCTTCTTGTTATTTAACTATTCTTTGTATGCATTACATTTACATTTAAACAAAATGTTTAATGCATAAATACAAGTTTAAATGTCCAAAATGAATGTTAATGGCAAGGCTAAAATTAAGTTTAGTTATCTATCTTTTACATCTCACTATAAATCTGGTCACTATTTATCACCATCCAATGTATTATTACCCACACGGGTTAGCAGTGCATACTTGCAACTTTTCACACCATGCTATGTTTCCTGCTTCAGAATTTATGTCATTCACTGCTTGAATTTTATATAGCATATTTCAGGGGGTTATACGGCACCGCTTTATGAGAGGAGAGGTGCATTGTGGGAAAGTGTAAGCATTGTTTACCAATGTGCTTGATGTGCTCAAAGCAGAGTCCCATGGAAAAGAAGCGGCTGTAAGTAAGTAATCTATGATGATGAATAACGCTCTCCTGGTTAATGTTTTGGAAAAATTGCTTCAAGGCAACGGTGTGGACCATTTGAAGTTAATCTAAGGATTTTTCGACAGTTAATGAAGTTGAAGGTCTTTTTTTAGAGGGTTATTTCTGTGTTAGATCAGGTGAAGTGTCTGTCATCTGGGCTGTGACTCCATGAACAACAAACTGCATCCCATACTTTGCTATGTTTAAATATTGTTTCAGTCACATATTTTGAGTCACACTGTACCCAGAATATCTCTGCAGAGGCACACAAGATGACATTTTCTTAACCTTTATATTTATTATAATCGAGCTACACAACCTTTTTTTCAGAAAATCACACTTTAAAACCCAATATGACTCACATTCCAACTGAAACCATAATTGTATTAATACATATTTATAGCTATATATGATTTTGAAGGTATACTAACCTTTAGGGAATGCTGCTATTGGTAAGCATTAATGTATTTTATTGATGTTCTCATTAAGTTTGAAATAATTTGACATTTAGTGAACGTCTCATTCCTTTGGATTCATTTTTGTTAAAACCTCACTTTGTTATTTCCCAATAGATGTTCCCTTACATTACATTACATAATACAACATTGGTATTCTGTACACATAAGACTCATACATATATTATTTTACTCCCTGCAGGGAGACGGTCAATTGGTTGACTATAGAATGAATTTACATTCAAATGGAGCTCAAATATTTGTCCCAATGTGCATCTGATAGGGATTTAAATCAAAGCGTAATGGCATTTGCTAATCTCCAAGAGTTTAGTAGATGTATCGATTAGGGCTACCATGTTAAATTGTTTTAATGAGCATTTTGTGTCCTGTGGCTCTCTGTTTCATTCTGTTTCTAATTCTGCTTCTGTGAACACCACAGTCGGTGACTCAGAACAATGTGGTCTGGAAAACCCTTTCAGTTTTACTCCTTTTACTGTTGATGTTGTTCGTGAAGTCTTAACCAAGCTAGATCCTAAAAAGCCGGCTGGTCCGGACAACGTAGAACCTTTCTTTTTAAAGATAGCTGCAGATTTTATTGCTCCACCTCTTACTACTCTTTTTAACCTCTCTCTCAGCACGAACACAATCCCAAAAGTATGGAAGTCAGCTTATGTCCTGCCTTTGCTAAAAGGAGGGGAGGCCACCTTATTAAATAATTATAGACCCATCTCTAAATTGTCAGTTCTGGCTAAGGTTCTTGAACGCCTAGTGAGTGAACAGGTAAAGGAGTTTTTATGTACAAATGACATCCTGTCTAAACATCAGTCAGGCTTCAGAAAGCAACACAGCACTATCACTGCCACAATGAAAGTGGTAAATGATATTACGAGTATCCATCCATCCATCCATCTTCTCCCGCTTATCCGTGGTCGGGTCGCGGGGGTAGCAGTTCCAGCAGAGAGCCCCAAACTTTCTTTTCCCTGGCGACATCAACCAGCTCTGACTGGGGGATCCCAAGGCGCTCCCAGGCCAGCGAAGAGATATAATCCCTCCACCTGGTCCTAGGTCTACCCCTTGGTCTCTTCCCAGCTGGACGTGCCTGGAACACCTCCCTAGGGAGGCGCCCAGGTGGCATCCTAACTAGGTGCCCGAACCACCTCAACTGGCTCCTTTCGACGCGAAGGAGGAGCGGCTCAACTCCGAGTCCCTCCCTGATGACCGAACTTCTCACCTTATCCCTAAGGGAGACACCAGCCACCCTGCGGAGAAAACCCATCTCGGCCGCTTGTATCCGCGATCTCGTTCTTTCGGTCATGACCCATCCTTCATGACCATAGGTGAGGGTAGGAACGAAAATGGCCCGGAAGACTGAGAGCTTTGCCTTCTGGCTCAGCTCCCTTTTCGTCACAACGGTGCGGTAAAGCGACTGCAGTACCGCTCCCGCTGCTCCGATTCTCCGGCCCATCTCACGCTCCATTGTTCCCTCACTCGAGAACAAGACCCCGAGATACTTGAAACTCCTTCACTTGGGGTAAGGACTCATTCCCTACCTGGAGTGGACAGTCCATCGGTTTCCTGCTGAGAACCATGGCCTCAGATTTGGAGGTGCTGATCCTCATCCCAGCCGCTTCACACTCGGTTGCGAACCGATCCAGTGAGTGCTGAAGGTCGCAGACCGATGAAGCCATTAGAACCACATCATCTGCAAAAAGCAGTGGTGCAATCCTTAGTCCACCGAACTGCAGACCCCCTCCCCCATGACTACGCCTCGAAATCCGATCCATGTATATTACAAACAGGATTGGTGACAAAGCGCAGCCCTGGCGGAGGCCAACCCTCACCGGAAATGGGTCCGACTTACTGCCGAGGACCCGGACACAGCTCTCGCTTTGGGAGTACAGAGATTGGATGGCCCTGAGTAGAGACCCCCCTCACCCCATACTCCCGCAGCACCTCCCACAGTAACTCCCTGGGAACTCGGTCATACGCCTTCTCCAAGTCTACAAAACACATGTAGACCGGATAAGCGTACTCCCAGGCCCCCTCCAGGATCCTTGCGAGAGTAAAAAGCTGATCCGTCGTTCCACGACCAGGACGGAATCCGCATTGTTCCTCCTCAATCTGAGGTTCGACAATCGGCCTGACCCTCCTTTCGAGTACCTTAGAGTAAACTTTCCCGGGGAGGCTGAGTAGTGTGATGCCTCTGTAATTGGCACACACCCTCTGATCCCCCTTTTTAAATAGGGGAACCACCACCCCGGTCTGCCACTCCTTCGGTACTGTTTCCGACTTCCACGCAACGTTGATGAGACGTGTCAACCATGACAGTCCCTCAACACCCAGAGCCTTCAGCATTTCCGGGCGGATCTCATCCACCCCCGGGGCTTTGCCACTGTGGAGTTGTTTGACGACCTCAGTGACCTCCCCCCGGGAGATTGGTGTTGATCCCCCGTCATACTCCAGCTCTGCCTCTAACATAGAGGGCGGAGTTGTCGGGTTCAGGAGTTCCTCAAAGTGTTCCTTCCAACGCCCTAACACTCCATCAGTTGAGGTCAACAACGTCCCATCCTTACTGTACACAGCTTGGATGGTTCCCTGCTTCCCCCTCCTGAGGTGTCGGACAGTTTTCCAGAACAACTTTGGTGCCGCCCGAAAGTCCTTCTCCATGTCTTCTCCGAACTTCTCCCACACCCGCTGCTTTGCCTCGGCCACGGATGAGGCTGCTGCCCTTCGGGCCTGTCGGTACCTTGCAACTGCCTCGGGAGTCCCCCGGGATAACAAATCCCTGAAGGCCTCCTTCTTCAGTCGGACGGCTTCCCTGACCACCGGTGTCCACCAGGAGGTTCGAGGGTTACCGCCCCTTGAGGCACCTAGGACCTTGAGACCACAGCTCCCCGCCGCGGCTTCGGCAATAGAGGCTTTGAACACCGACCACTCTGGTTCAATGTCCCCAACCTCCACAGGAATGCCCGAAAAGCTCCGCCGGAGGTGTGAGTTGAAGGCCTCCTGAACTTGGGCCTCCTCCAGACGTTCCCAGTTCACCCGAACTACACGTTTGGGCTTACCAGGTCTATCCAGAGGCTTCCCCCGCCACTCGACCCAACTCACCACCAGATGGTGATCAGTTGACAACTCCGCCCCTCTCTTTACCCGAGTGTCCAAAACATACGGCCTCAGGTCCGATGATACGATAACGAAATCGATCATGGACCTTCTGCCTATTACGAGTATTTTAGATAATAAGCAGAGTTGTGCAGCTCTATTTGTTGACCTATCCAAAGCGTTTGATACCGTCGATCATCACATTTTGAAGCAAAGGCTGGTCAGTATAGGCATGTCCAGCCATGCAGTAGGGTGGTTTGTGAACTACCTCTCTGAAAGGTCCCAATGTGTTCAGTTTGATGGGCTGTCTTCTGAGTGGTTAAACATCACTAATGGTGTACCACAAGGTTCAGTTTTAGGTCCGCTATTATTCTCTATCTATATTAATAGTTTAGGTGAAAATGTCGAAGGAGCAACCTTACATTTTTATGCGGACGATACCGTTATGTACTGTGCAGGTCCCTCGATTAACGAGGCTGTTGTTAAATTACAGGCTGTTTTTAACATTATTCAGGCTCAGCTCTCTGAGCTTAAGCTTCTTTTAAATGTGGATAAAACCAAGGTAATGCTCTTTTCTAAAGCTAAAGCTAAAAATACACCGGAGACTGCTTTGGATATTGTAACTACGCAAGGAATACAACTTGAAGTGGTTACCTGTTACAAATACCTGGGTATCTGGCTTGATGATTGTTAGAGCCATTTTACCTTTTGTTATTATTGTCTGAATGTTGGGCTTAATAATAATATAAATTAGATTATACTGTAAATTATTGGCTATTTTTGTGAGTCACATTATGGTTTAAAATGCATTAATTTAAGGCTCACTTATTATTTGTTATATGTGCGTCAGTATCACGTGCATGGGTATGCCTATATATGGTAGGTTGATAGGACACAGCTGGGGGTGATAGACGGGGAAATGGAAAAGTCTTTTGATCGTGTTCTTTTTGTTACTTTGGAAAATGATACACTTTTGAGTTACTATGAAGCGAAGAAATGTGTCCTCCTGTATGCACCGTGTGGATCAGTGAATAAAGCTCATCTGATTCAACTACGATCTCCGCTGAATTGTTTGGAAACAAAGAGAGGCGCGTCAAAACCCACAACCCCGATAGAGGTGGCTATTAAATGGTAGACAAGGATTAAAACGCCACCACAATAGTCAAAAGACTCCGTAAACTGTGGATAAAGACTTCGAAGGACAAGCACAGGATTCGTGTGGATTCCAGCTCTGCTTTGGAAACAGCGAACGGACGTTCTAAAGTGCCGAGGAGGAGGCCGTGAGTAAACCACGCCGGCCCGGAACTTATGAATGAGACGCTGTTTACAACGGGATCGCTTCGTCAAACAATGCAAGTACTGATGTGTGCATAGTTACGGATGTTTGACAAAACGAAACGGGAAATCCATCCAGTGATATCCTGATGCTTACTGAAGATAATCCGCAATTGCTGTTGGAATGCTTAAACAATGAAATGCATTAACGAACTATCACGCAGCCAGGAAGCGGACGTTAAAGGAATATTTGGCACAAAAACAGGACTCGCGAAGAGCTGTTCTTGGAAATATTAATGACTTTATTTCATGTGGATTAAGTGAAGAAAAAATTAAATAAACCATGGATCCTGATATACCTCCAGCTGATGTTGCCGCGGCAGAGGAGAGATATACAACTCTCAGCCAATCGCGAAGAGGAAAACTTGGAGCATGCACCCGCAGAATGAATGAAATTAACCCATTACTGGTGCGAGGTGGAGATGTGGAAAAGGTGGATGAAGCTGTTGCAACGTTCAAGATGTTACTCAATGAATTTATGGAATGTCATGGAATTGTTCAAATGCTTTTATCTGAGGAAATAAGGGAAACTGAGAGAATAGATTGGTATGAACCAAAAATGTCTGCATTCACGAATTTCCTTAAGGATGTGGAAACGTGGAAAAGCTCTCAAATGGATCCTCAGATACTGATTGAACCCCATGACAGTGTTTCCAATGCATCAACCAGGAGGAGCTCAAAAGCAGGATCAGCAACTTCTTCTGCTTCTTCAATCCACCTCAAAATGGCCACAGAAAGAGCTGCCCTCCTTGCCCGGGCAGCAGGATTAAAGGAAAAGCATGCACTTGAAATGGAAAAGGCTCAACTGCAAGCTAGATCCGAACGGATAGAAATGGAAGTCAGCCTAGCTGAATCTGATGCAAAAATGAAAGTCCTGGAGCACTTTGAGACTGGTTCACAAAATCCAACACAAGGAAAATATGATGGCATGAATGACTATTTAAAGGACTACAGATTAAAAACACATATGTCAATGGATGCAGAGCCGTCTCCAATTTCCTTTGCTGAGTTCGGATCCATTCCCAAGACACCACTTCAAAGGCTTATACACCAACAACCAAGACCACCAGAAAATATTGATAATGCAAATCAAAGCTCTCAACAAACAGCTAGAGATGCAGGAATTACAGGGACAAATACTAATGACAATTTCCTGACTGTGATGCAAAGACAAAATGACATTGTTAATTTACTTGTACTTCAACAAAAACAAGCATCACTGCCCACTAGGGAAATCCCAGTCTTTGATGGCAATCCCCTGAATTATCAAATATTTGTGAGGGCATTTCAACATAGCATTGAGGAGAAAACCACCAGTAACCAGGATCGATTATATTACCTGGAACAATATACTTCGGGATCCTGCAGGGAACTGGTGAGAAGCTGCCTTCACATGGATGCTAATAGTGGCTTTGCTGAAGCTAAGAGACTGCTAAAAGTGCATTTTGGAGATGAGCTCAAGATAGCAAGCGCATATATGGGAAAAGCTCTCAACTGGAACACTATAAAGGCAGAGTATGGAAAGTCACTGCACTGTTATGCACTTTTTCTGAGAGGCTGCTGTAATGCAATGAGGGATCTGCAGAACATGGAGGAGCTGGACCTGCCATCCAACCTACAGCTCATTCTTTCAAAGCTACCTTACAAACTAAGGGAGAAGTGGAGAACAGCAGCTTGTGATATTCTGGAGCGGAGCCATGAAAGAGCAAGATTACCTGACCTTGCTGTATTTATTGAAAGACAAGCTAGAATACTTCAAGACCCTCTCTTTGGTGACATTCCCGATCAACTTAACAGTACAAAGGCGGCTTTCAAGACCAAGACTCTTGTTGATCCATATCGAAATAAGAGCAAAGGGAGCAGTTTTGCAACCACAGTGGCTATAGTGTCAGACAGGCGTGCAGAGAAACTCAAAGAAGACAAATATCCTGTTAAAAGCTACATTTCCTCCACTAACAATGACACCTCATGTACTTTTTGTACAAGTAAACATCCTTTAGCTGAATGCCATAAAATACATTCAGTATCTCATGAAGCTAAAATTGAGTTTCTGAAAGAGAAGGGACTATGCTTTGGCTGCCTGAAGGTGGGGCACTTGAGCAGGAACTGTAACAGGAGAATGACCTGTCAAATCTGTCATGCTAAGCACCCAACTATTCTGCACATTAAAAGATCTTCAAAGCCTGAAACTGAGAACTTTAAACATGGTAAGGCAGAGCAGCAGAGTGGGGGAGCAAGGCCTGATGAGACATCCATCAGCAGTGCTCTTGTTTCAGTAGGAGAAGGTGAAGGAATCGGGGCTGGTAAAGACAGCATACTTGCCATAGTGCCAGTGAAGGTGAAACTCTGCCATGGAAATAAAAGCATACTGACCTATGCATTCCTGGACCCTGGTAGTACCGACACATTTTGCACAGAAGGGCTCATGAGGCGGCTTGGTGCTAGAGGACGGAGAACTGAAGTCCTTCTTCAAACGATGGGAACAGAGAAAACAGTCAGGAGTTTTGAGGTAACAGGTCTAGAAGTGGGACATATGGAAGATGGCACATATATAAACTTGCCCAAGGTTTACACTCAGAACAAAATCCCTGTTACCAAAAGAAACATTCTCACCCAGGCGGACCTCAAGAAATGGCCTTATCTGCAGGACATCCAAATAAAAGAAATAGATGCTGACGTGGGACTTCTTATTGGAGTAAATACTCCAAAGGCTATGGAACCATGGAGAGTTATAAATAGCCAAGGAAATGGCCCATATGCAGTGAAAACACTGTTAGGATGGGTCGTTAATGGTCCACTTAATGCTTCCACAGATCTGGATGATGAAACCCCTGTGGCATTAGTGAACAGGATCTCAATTGTTCACCTTGAGAAGCTAATTGAAAGACAATATATTAACGACTTTCCAGAGAAAGAGTATGAAGAGGAAAGACAAATGTCAGCTGATGACCGAAAGTTCATGCAGATTGTATCAAGCTCGGTTTCTCTTAAAGATGGCCACTACAATTTACCTCTTCCTCTAGATAATCCAAACATTATCATGCCAAACAACCGCCAAATGGCAGAGCAACGAGCAATGTCACTAAAAAGGAAATTCCAGAAGGATCAGACCTATGCAGCTGAGTATAAAGGCTTTATGAGTGACATTATCAAAAAAGGATATGCAGAGAAAGTACCATCGGACGATCTACATGTGGAAAACGGCAAAGTGTGGTATATACCCCCATCATGGTGTCTATCATAAACGTAAAAAAACGATCCGTGTGGTCTTTTATTGTGCATCATCCTATAAAGGCAAATCCCTCAACAGTGTACTCCTTCAGGGCCCTGACTTGGCAAACTCATTGATTGGTGTTCTACTCAGGTTCCGTCAAGAGCCCATCGCCATTATGGCAGATATTGAGGGGATGTTTCACCAAGTGCGTGTAAACGAGGAGAACATAAACTTGCTGAGATTCCTGTGGTGGCCTGAAGGAGAAACCAGCACAAATCTGGAGGAATACCGGATGAGGGTCCATCTCTTCGGAGCTGTTTCCTCTCCAAGCTGCGCAAACTTTGCATTGCGAAGAACAGCTGAGGACAACTGTGGCAAATTTGATGGAGAAGTGGCAGAAACAATCAAATCAAATTTCTATGTGGATGATTGCCTCAAGTCGCTAGCAAGAGAAAATCAAGCTATAAGCCTTATTAGGTCTCTCAGAGAAATGTGTTCCCTTGGTGGATTCAAACTGACGAAATGGATAAGTAATAGTCGAGTGGTGCTAGAATCCATCCCTGATGAAGACAAGGCTAAACAGGTGAAAAACTTGGATCTGGACAGGGATAAGCTGCCACATGAAAGAGCACTAGGGATGTACTGGGACATTGAAAATGATATATTCAGTTTCCGTGTGACTGTGAACAACAAAACCCTTACAAGAAGGATTATACTTTCCACTGTCAGCTCTGTGTACGATCCTCTTGGTCTTCTCGCCCCTTTCATATTGAAGGCAAAGCAAATACTTCGATTACTCTGTAAAGCCCAATATGGATGGGAGGAAGAAATTCAGGTGGAACTCTCAAAACCATGGCAGAAATGGCTCAAGGATTTAGACCAGCTGGCAAGATTCCAAATTGACAGGTGTGTAAAACCCAAGAACTTTGGAAGAGTGAAAACTGCACAGCTACACACCTTTTGTGATGCAAGTGAAGAAGGATACGGTACCGCAAGTTACCTGAGATTCACCAATGACATGGAGGAGGTACACGTAGCCTTTGTGATGGGAAAATCAAGAGTTACCCCACTAAAAGTCATGACAATTCCAAGGTTGGAACTCACTGCTGCTACATTGGCTGCACGAATGGACAAAATGCTTCGATCAGAGCTACAAGGAGAGCTTTTGGAATCAGTATTGTGGACTGACAGCCAGTCAGTACTGAAATATATTCGAAACGGGACTAAGAGGTTCCACACTTTCGTGGCAAACCGGATTGCTGTTATTCATAACCTCACAAAAGTGAACCAGTGGCGGTTTGTAGACACCAAAAACAACCCTGCTGATGACGCTTCAAGAGGACTGAGCATTGAATCCTTTTACAGTTCAAAAGGATGGCTTCAGGGTCCAGAATTCTTGAAGAAATCTGAAGCACAGTGGCCAAGTATTCCAAAAGAACTTGGTTCTCTCCTTCCAGATGACCCTGAAGTACGCAAAGAAGCGATTGTCACCAGCATTATCACATGTAAGATGGAAAAAACTCCAACAAGTAAGCTCTTGGACTATTATTCTTCATGGAATGACCTAAAAAGAGCTGTTGCATGGATAATGAAATTAAAGACAATCCTCCTGCAGATGAGAGAAAAAAGAAAAGATGACTCCACTGATCTTGGAGCAAGGCAGGATAAAGGAAAGAGACTGAAGGATCAGATGCTTCTGCTCAATATGCCTACAGCTAATGCACTAAGACTTTCAGTAGAGGACACAGAAAATGCTGAAAAAGCCATTATTTGCCACGAGCAGAGACAGCATTTCAAAAGGAAATTGCCTTGCTGGAAAAAGTAAAACAGTGCAATAGAGGAAGCTCCCTATACAAGCTGGACCCTATCATTGATGCCGGGCTTCTGAGAGTTGGAGGAAGAACTAGAAAGATGGCTATGCCAACTGAGGTCAAACATCCAATGATTCTACCGAAACATTCTAATATCTCCAAGTTGATATTAAACCACATCCATAATCAAGTTGGTCACTCAGGAAGAGGTCACATGCTCTCCAAACTCCATCAACGTTACTGGCTATCCGCTGCTAACTCTTCAGCAAGGAGGATCATAAAGAACTGTGTGTTTTGCAGACGCCTACAGGCTAGAGCTGGAGAGCAGAAAATGGCCGATCTCCCACTTGATCGAATAACACCTGATCTTCCACCTTTCACTCATGTAGGCATAGACTATTTTGGACCCATCGAGGTGAAACGTGGCCGAGCTCATGTCAAAAGATGGGGTGTAATCTTTACCTGCCTGGTAAGCCGTGCTGTCCACCTGGAAGTTGCCAGTCATTTGGATACAGCTGCATGCATAAACGCTCTTCGTCGATTCATCTGTCGTCGTGGCACAATAAAGAGCATCAGAACAGATCGAGGCACCAACTTCATCGGCACACAAAAGGAACTGGAGGAGTCTGTAAAACAACTGGATAACAACAAAATCAAGCAAACACTACTCAAAGAAGGAATTGATTGGACATTCAATCCCCCCTCCGGAGCTCACCATGGCGGAGTGTGGGAAAGGCTAATACGACTGGTTAAAAAGATCCTCCATTCTGTCCTGAAGGAACAAACATTGGATGATGATGCTCTGCACACCGCCTTGTGTGAGGTTGAGGCAATAATGAACGATAGGCCAATCACAACAGTGACAAACGACCCAAACGACCTTGAACCCCTCACACCTAATCACCTACTTCAGTTAAGAACAAATCCAATCTTGCCCCCCAGACTCTTTCAGAGAGAGGATCTGTACTCACAGAGAAGATGGAAACAGGTGCAGTACCTTGCTGACCTGTTTTGGAAGCGCTGGACCAGGGAATATCTTCCTTTGATGCAAGAACGGCACAAATGGAATACTATCAAAAGAAACTTCACCCCCGGAGACCTGGTCGTCATCATTGATGAGAACGCACCGAGGAACACTTGGCTCCTGGGACGCGTAGTTAAGACCCTTCCTGGTTCAAAAGGACTTGTTAGGAGTGTCCTGGTTAAAACCAAGACAAGTACGATCGAAAGACCCATAACTAAGTTATGTCTGCTCCTGGAGGCGACAGACTGAGCCTACTAAGCCTTAGCCTTTCAGTCACGTGCACCTCTGACTGTTAGACCAAAGGACTAGACTCTTGGTCTCCTACCCCCTCCCCATCAAAGGCTGCCTTTTGAACGCCGACCATTACAGACAATTAGTACTAGACCTACACACTCCAGTACTAGTCTTACATGGACTTGAAAGTATACAATATACATGGACTTGAAAGTATACAATATACATGGACTTGAAAGTATACAATATACTATGGACTTAAGTATACAAATATGCTACGGATGGACGTTATGTTTTGTTAAAATGACTCTGTTGATGTACTATTATTGGTAATTGCTATGTAATAAGCAATTAGGGGCTGGTATGTTAGAGCCATTTTACCTTTTGTTATTATTGTCTGAATGTTGGGCTTAATAATAATATAAATTAGATTATACTGTAAATTATTGGCTATTTTTGTGAGTCACATTATGGTTTAAAATGCATTAATTTAAGGCTCACTTATTATTTGTTATATGTGCGTCAGTATCACGTGCATGGGTATGCCTATATATGGTAGGTTGATAGGACACAGCTGGGGGTGATAGACGGGGAAATGGAAAAGTCTTTTGATCGTGTTCTTTTTGTTACTTTGGAAAATGATACACTTTTGAGTTACTATGAAGCGAAGAAATGTGTCCTCCTGTATGCACCGTGTGGATCAGTGAATAAAGCTCATCTGATTCAACTACGATCTCCGCTGAATTGTTTGGAAACAAAGAGAGGCGCGTCAAAACCCACAACCCCGATAGAGGTGGCTATTAAATGGTAGACAAGGATTAAAACGCCACCACAATGATTGTCTCACTTTTAAATTTCATGTAAATAACCTGCTTAAAAAGCTGAGGGTTAGGCTAGGTTTCTTTTACAGAAATAAGTCCTGTTTCTCGCTTGAGGCCAGGAAAAGGCTAGTCACTGTGACCTTTTTACCTGTGCTGGACTATGGTGATTTGTTATATATGAATGCACCTGCCAATTACCTGAGCAAGTTAGATGCTGCGTATCACAGTGCACTGAGATTTTTGACAAATTGTAAAGCACTTACGCATCACTGTACCCTGTATACCAAGGCGGTTTTGCCATCACTTACTGTACGGAGGCTCAGTCACTGGTACTTTTTCATTTACAAAGCCATGTTGGATAAACTACCATCTTATATCTGCTCCCTGATCTCTCTGCAAATTGAAAGTACTTATTGCCTGAGATCGCATGCTGTGGTTTTATTAAATGTGCCAAGTGCTAGGACTGTCTTAGGGAAGAAAGCTTTTCGATGTGCAGCTCCACTAACTTGGAACAGTCTGCAAAAATAATGGAAAATTACCAAGCTAGTACCACTACATGTTTTAAAGCTCGGTTGGATGCTACAAAATCAGATGCTGTTGGTACCTGTACATGTGGTTAAATATGTAAATTGTAATCTCTGTACATTTTGCTGTATGATGTCCTTTTGTTGTTCTGTTGTTTATGTTTTTATGTCTTCTTGTGGAACCTACTGCTGCAGGTCTCCCTTGAAAAAGAGATCATTGATCTCAATGGGATTTTACCTGGATAAATAAAGGTTTTGAATTGAATTGAATTGAATGTACACATTACTTCTCGAAAACATGCATTTGGCCACATCATCCAAACAATTGGGTTTTACACATGAAAGGTATTCTCGATATGGATAATACAACAGATTTTATTAATAGAGGTGAAAGAGATCCAAACATAAATGTGGGGTGGGTTTAATATAAACAGAATAACTTAAAAACAAGTATGTTAAAGACTCAGCTCAACATGTTATCACCTAGTGTTTGTGACATGACTTATTGTGTTGTCCACTTGTCCTCAGTATGTCCTTGTGATTCACAGCACCATCGTACAAGATAAGAGATGACCCCCGAAGAAAACGGATAAACTATTGCTGTGGGCAGGCAGATTAATCAGTGTTTTCCTCAGGAGGTTCGGATAAGCAGAACAGAGTTTAGCCACAATCGTCTGCAGTGAACAATTAGGAGCTCAAACATTTGCATATTTGAACTACATGTCATTTAAATTCTCTGGTTTAAAAATAATTTTCAAAAAACTACAGAAAATCTTGCTAATCAAGAGCAGCAGCAGATTAAAGGCTACCTGTGTTAATGATAATGTAATATTTACTATATTCTCATTAGTATAGAGCAGCGTTTCTCAAAGTGTGGGGCGCGCCCCACTGGTGGGGCGCAGAGATGTGATAGGTGGGTCAAGAAAAAAAAAAAAAATTATTTAAAAAAATGTTTTTCTTTTTTTTCACACTGGTGGAATATCAAAACAACGGCCCGCCCGGGGTGCAAAACGTATCGATGAAAGCGACCCTCTACCACACAAAACAACACCTGTAGATAACCCAATTTGTGTTCTTTAAAATTGAGTGTAATTGGGCATGCTTTTATTTTGAAGGCGAGTCTACGCTGTTGACAGTTGTTGTTGCTATGGAAACAAGAAACGTTTCACAGCGGGCGGAACTTGTCATAAAGTCCGCAATAATAAAGCCCACCCATTTAGAGGGAAGATATGATTGGTCAATTGTACTGTCATTTGACATTACTCTCTCGTTCAGTTACTATAGCTGGCCCTCTGTGAATTCATAGCTGGACGTCCAATCAGCTCCTCTCTTCACAGTAACTCGCAGAGAGGTGCTTCTTTCATTTAACCCTTCACATTCAAACAGAAACTGAATAGGCAGATTCAAAGGATTTATTTATTTGGAAATGTTATTTTAAATACAATTTAATCAAGTTATTTTTGGTAAAACTAATGACAAATATTACTAAAAACATATTTTAAAAAAATATATAAAGAAAAATATAATTTGTTTTAATGTTTTTAAATATTATTTTGTAGAATATCTTAGGCCCTCAGAGACAGGCTCGCCACTGGTAAAAAATCTCTCATAGACACGTGAAATGCTCTCACAGACACACACAACAGTGTTGCAGTCGGGAGTGTTGAGAGCTGTATCCATCAATTCATGTTGGGCTCAAAGTAGGGCTGCTCGATTATGGCAGAAATCATAATCTCGATTATTTGGGTCAATAATTGATATCACGATTATTAAAAACGATTAACCATTTACTTTGAAAAACATCCATTTATTGAAGAAAATAATTTGAAAAGTATGTTTTTAACAGTTGATTACCTTGAACTTTAAGTATAATTCAACTGAAAAGCCTATTTAAAAAAAGAAAAAAAATCGTTTTATTTCGATTATGTTGTTTTCATAATCGTTGCAAGCCAAAATCGTAATTGCGATTAAAATATGATTAATTGAGCAGCCCTAGCTCAAAGTGCACCAGATTGATGCATTTAACTTCAACATTTAAAAAAAATCTTCCTGGACCCAGAGGATGTGACGTCCACCACCAAATAAAGCAGGTTCAAATAATTAAATTGCATACATTTTATTTTAGTAAACACTGAAAACGGGTCCCACAGACCCAAACAGCACTCAAAGGTTAAAGGTAGCATATAATAATGTTAAAATGTGCTAAATATATACACTGCAAAAAAACAAAAAAGAGGAGTAAAAGTAGCTCACGACTTGTTTTATTTTTTGAAAGTAGCCCTCATCCTAAAAAAAGTTGGAGACCCCTGTTATAGAACGATACATTTGACAATTTTAAGCTTGGCCTACCATTTTATTGGAGCTATGAGGAACAGGTGGGGCTTGAAAAGGCCCACCTGTTCAAAGTGGGGAATGACAGAAAAAGTTTGAGAACCACTGGTATAGAGCAAGGGTGTCCAAATTACGGCCCGCGGACCATTTTGAATCGGCACAAATTCAAAAGACATAATGGAATATGGCCCACAAATGAAACTTGTGCTTGTCTTATATTGTACTTCTTAAATATAAATGTAAACATATATTACACAGTAGTATTCATGTGTTAATAAGAACACTTTTCAAATAAATTCAGTCAATTCAAGTTGAAAACATTTTCTATATCTTAGTTGATAAGAAAAAAGCCCAATTAATTATTTACATAACAAGCTTGAAATCAACACATTCTCACTCCCAACTCGTCACATATTGATGATCGGTAAGGGCCCCAACCGGACGCCCTGTCCGTTGAAAACTGACACTCGAGGGGTACTCAGTGCGTAATAAGGTGACGTGAAGGGGGGGCCCGATCGTCAATATGTGACGAGTTAGGAATGAGAACGTGTTGTTGAAATACACCCTTCCTATTTCTCCTTATTATAATCAATCTCAGGCTTCTGTTTTAAGGGATGAGCTGCCAACACTCACAAGCATAATTTACCTACATTTGATTGATTTCGCTAACTTATAACTGAATGTATGAGGCAAAATACCTCACCTCTATAAGTGGCCCAGCCCTACGTACATTTTTCTGTATGTGGCCCTCGGTGAAAAAAGTCTGGACACCCCTGGTATAGAGTCACCTAAAACTTTATTTCAGTCTGTTGAATGACCCTTATACATCGAAATAGACATGGGGAAACATTTTGCAGCAACATGTTTCTACAGTAGTCAAGAACAGACAGTAGCTCTAGAGAGGAACCTTCCAGGTGTTTCCCAACCTGAAGGTTAGCGTGGATCCTCCAAAAAGGAAGAGGAGAGCAAAGGTTATTTAGTTTGTTGTTATGGCCCAATGCCACTCAATCCTATGTACTCACAGGACCGTTATTAAACGTGTTTGTGCGCATACATTTGGGATCTAGACTGCCTATCAGTACACAAACTGTAAAATAAGACAAACCTGTCAGTTTTCGTGCGCTGCCTAGCTCGGAGAACATGGGATTCAACAGGCAATTTCACCAATGGCAGTCATGGTGGTGCCAATTTGGTTTACTCCATAAAAAAGGGCCTTCTCCCTATGTAAGCGGGCTTAATTGAGGCTAACAGAAACAACACAGTTCTTAGTTTCAGGTGATAATACATTCATGAATGTATACTTTGTTCCATTTCTGCTAATAGATCCTACCAAAATCCTAGACACTTGGCCTTTTAAGTATCACTTGGGTAAAGTAAAAGCACTGTCTTTACTGTGGGACATCCAGCCTGTTTCGGAAAGTCAGAAAACCTGTCAAGAGTTCAGGGAGAAATAGAAAATCTGACTCCCTCCTCTCATTTGATCTAGCACAATAAAAGTTTAGTTTCATCCCTCTTAGGGAGTGATTAGAGGTTATCTGGTCCATCTGGGACCCTTCTCACCAAACCCCATTACACACACCCACTCTGCAGCAAGAGACAGCACAGCACTGGACTGTTACTGAATGAGTCACAAAAGTGTTTTAAAGCAAACTCAGCAGCATGAGATCCAAACAGGAGATCTCAGGATAAAAGGTCAGCTCATCCTCCAAGACAGCTCAATTTTTCCCAGTTCTCCAAAAAAGGTCAAGTTCTCAGAGAGAGCTCATGGAGGGGAACAACACATTATAACAACACCTATTCTGCTGTACAGGGGGAACTCCAAATATCTGATCATTAAACAAAAAGCCCATCGAGAAACGAGAGGTAATTAATGCTCACCAGAGTACTATTTCCTTTTTATGTCCAATGTTTTGCCCAGATTAGCCAATTGCAATGACCCAACCTTTCTGTTCAAGTTAAGCTTGAAGAAATTGATACTAAATTGATCTGGACATAGACCCACAATAACCTCTATCTGTATTATACAATTAGTCCTTCATAATTAATAAGCAGTGACATGAAAAGTCAAGAACAGAAACAAACAAACGTTAAAATATCTCTTAGCTCACATATTAATATCCAAATTAGAAAGTGCATCTGACAATTATTGTTGGTGTTCTTGTGAGGATCTGCAGTACTTCCTCCTTTTTCCCCTTTCTGTGTTTGTTTTGTCTGTTTGTCAATGTGTCTGTCTCCCTGGCTGGGCGTGGCTACCTACATTCCGATTCCCGCCAACTCACCTCCTCAGCTGCTGCTCATCTCACTGATTGCCACTACTCACCTGCACCTGCTTAAAACCCTGGTTCCCATCTTAAGACTTCGCCAGTTCTTCGTTTATTCTTCAGTGGTAAACTATCGTCCAGGCCTACTAGTGTTTTTTCCTAGTGACTTTTTGATGCTCCTAGTGAAGGGAGATCATTTCCTAATCCTGCTTGTTTTTCCTGTTCCAGATCCACATACTCCAGCCGCTCTGCCTGCCACGTCCAGCCTCCCCTCTTGAGCAGCCCAGCTCCACGTCTTCCCTCTATGTGTGCTTCGTCAACTCCTTGTCAGTGTCGTGGACAAAATAAAGCCTTTTTGACACTTCACCACAGTCTCAGTTGTAGTGCTTGCATAGCGGGTTCTCATCTCCAGTCACTTCTCGGGAAACCTAACAGTTCTTCAGCATACATATCTGTTTTGAGAGAAAACATTTCAAAATAAAATGAAAACTATTCAATTTGATATTTATTTGGAGTTTATACTGTAAGTTACGTTAATTCATGGGAACCTGAACATGCTAACATTTTGCTTTCCTCAAGGTTTGTGCTGAGGGAGTTCAATGTAACATTAAATGAGCTAAAATCATTCATATAAATATAACATCTATTCACATCACATCATGTGCATTGGTAGAAAACAGCACACCTAAAACACTAGACTCCAGAGTCTATAATGGGTTCGGAGCTCCACTTTCATCAAATGATTACTTCCCATCCTCCCCAGATAACTTCTCTGACCAATCTTACCGTTAAGGAAGACACGGAATTAAATGTGTACTCCTTTTTGGGCTGCTTCTTAAGGGTCCTACTTTTTACTCTGTCGTAATGTTGCATTGAGCCGGGGCCCGGGGAGAGAGGAAACCCAAGCTCTCTGTTTCTCTCAGTCAGCTTTTCTATACTGCTCCTTTCATAGCTACCATATCCCGCTTGCAGCAGTTGCTTTTGAACACAATGCCAAATAACAATGTTATATGGAAACTGTGTGCAATGTGAAAAAGTAAGAAAATTGAAAATGGCGACAATAATCACTACTAAAGGCAGAGGATATGTATTTAGGAATGCTAATACAGGGACACCACTTTTAGTTGTAATATCACGCATGTAAGCTGTATCACCCAAAACATATATGAATTTATATAACATTAAACACAATTGGTATTCATTTATGTATTTTGACAAAGGATACTACAAAAATAAGTTGTGGCTATACTGTGTTAATTACAAATGTCATTAATGTATAACTTTCAAATAACTTGGAACAATGTACTGGCTATTGGGTTGCAGTTTGAACAGAAAATAAACTAAATGAACCTGACAGCTCACATCTACACATGTATAAGCTACAGGTACATAAGGGATTCTGGGTATGCTAATAAAAATAAAATCAACTGTCTCCTAGTTTAAAGCCTGGTGTCTTTAGATCCCCTCATCCACCCCGACCATTTAACTCTTTATTCTTCCTGGTTGACAATTACATGGAATACAGTACGTACAGATTGATTTAATGGGATATACTCTACACAAATAACAGTATGGAAGCAAACAAGAGACAGAAGTATTTGAATTTAATTAGACACCGAATTTATAGCATTGAAAATAATTACTTTGAAAATTATGAATCTGAATTTGTTTTGCTCCGAATTTATCTATGTGAAATAAAAATGTAAAAATTCAAGTTAAAACAATTTGAATGTTCAAATTCAGATCCCAAAAATTCAAGTGAAAAAAATTCGACGTCAAATATTTCGGTGTTTAAAATTCGATGTAAAAAAATTCGGTGTGTAAAATTCGACGTCAAAAATTGCGATGCAGCCTCATCCGGGCTACTCAGACAGGATAAGCAATCGAGCCCTAATGCAATCAAACCGACTTCTGGCCTATCAGAGCCAAGCGGCAAACCCCGGGACAGTGCGGTGAAGCCCAATGCTGCAAACTGTAGGCGATGGATGCAGATGGGAGCAATTCCCGTAGACCCTTTGTTAAAATGTCCAACTTAAAAAATGAAACATGTTTCTAGCCTGGATCTACAAAAACATATTCTGTATATAGTTAGATTCCCCCTTCATGACAACGGGACTGCTGCTCCTAGCTCCTCTCTGCTAGCTCCGTGAGCTCCGTGATGCTACAGCGGCTCAGCGCATGAGGAGAACACTACTTGAACTCGGCCATGTTTGTTGTGTTGGCTCCTGGTGGACTATTCGTCATGCAAATATAGGATTTATCTGCGGTTGAAACAGACCGTCCATGAATGCAGTTTCTTCGGTAAGTCAACCCTGCGTACTTTATGTTATGTTACTGGTGTTTTTATTAAGCTAACGTTAATGAATGTTTAGAGTTGGGGTAGCATTTGAGCAATCGTAGCTCCATCTGTGCTAACGATGCTATGCGTAGCATCCAAGAGTGTAAAACATTAAGTGGGATGCTACTATATACCAAAAGGCTTCTGTGCGAGGTTGCTAAAATAAGGTCATCCTTGTACGTTAGATAGTTAGTTTGCTATTTAGGTTACTGTATGCATTGTTAAGGTTCATTTAAATTCGCTATGCTCTACTATAGCATAAAATAGACTAGCTAACGTCAACGTATTGTTGAAGAGAGGCTTAGTGTATATTAAATCAACCTCACAATGAAATGTGTGTATCTTTAAAATATGAACGTCACATTTCAAGATAATAACGCTCCCTTAGATATTGTAATATGGTTTGTTGAACTGGAGTTATTTATTGCAGCTAACCGCCTATCCGACGAACGACCCAAACATTGTTGTTTTTAATATTATTACCAATGCCTCTTTTAATTGTATTATCCTCACACTTGAGAAACAGCCTTATCGTGGCTGTACAACGGAACATGTAACTTAATTCCTGCATTTAAGGACGATGAATAGCGTAGTCAATGCTTTAGTGACAAGGAAATTATTTGTTTAAATATGATATATGACGTTATCTGTGACTTCAGTGGAAATGAAGCTTATCCATTGCATTGCATTTGTTCAATAGGTTTGTGTCTTACCCCTATGTGTGTGATACATATGAATATGGCATGAAAACAAATTAATTTGACTGACTCATGAAAACCTCATCCAAAGTAACAGTAAAATAAAAAGGACCTACACAATAATGCTCAATCAAACTGATACAGTATAAGGACTGTGATATCCAGCCATTTCTTAAGTATAACAATAAGATTATGACCTGTTTTTAAAAGAAGATAAACATTTGTTTGCATGTAAAGAAGTCTGTAAGCCACGCATGTAACTTTACATCTGTTTGTTCAAAGTGTCCTCAAGGTGATCCAGACAGGCTGGACCAGAGGAGGAGAGACAGATCTGGAGTCCTAGCAGCAGAGAACTTCAGCACGGATTCCAAGGTACACCTTTTTCATGCTTTACAAAGAATGCATAAAGTAATGACTCCAATACACTGATATACATGCCATTAAACATGGTTGAATACTAGATCACCTACACATCAGTGATGTTGAGTGTACTTTCTTAGCAAAAGGTTACATTTACATTTTACCAAGCAACATCACATAGTGAGAGCTGCGACCCTTTGTCTTTCAGTGAGACAACCGGACAGAGCAAGCTTCTACAGTTGCACTAAGTTTTGATAACAGTTAAATATTATTTTAATAATACATTTATTTCAATGTTGATGAATTTAGAACGGTTTATTCATAACCTGATTATCTTTGTAGTACACATTCAAATAAAAAATAAAATCATTATATTTATAGCCCCTGAAGAAACAAACACACCTCTTTCTTAAATAACACACTTGCTCTGCAATAATATGTTTTTTGATATTTCTGTTAGGAAAGGACACGCCTGAGAGACAGGACTGCTTCACCATGTTCTCTTTCTCTGAGGGTCCAGAAGAACATCCAAGAGGGAAAGGAGAAGCTGATGTGATGAGATTTAAGAGCAGTACAGGACATTAAGAGACAGAGAATAGTTTTGTAGTCCAACAGGAACTTCATTTGTGTGTTGTTTTGTGTTTTACGTTGCACCTCAGAAACAGTGTGATTATTGTCAGGCCTATAAAGTTTGGCAAAAAAAAAAGTCAGCTGATCAAATGCATTTGCCTCACTTTATGAGCTTCATATCACTTGTGCCTTGTACCGCGGAGTTTGGAACGTCATAAATAAATGGTACCAATCTTCAGTCAGATGTGAATGTGTAATCTAACAGTTTCAGTAAGAATAACGGACAAAAGGAGTGCAAATACAATTTATTGAAATGTGAACTAAAAGTTATCAAGCATGAACCATCACCATTTTTTTTTTTAAATAAAAACGAAATAATATACATAAGTTACACTAAATGTTAATCTGTTAATTGACAGGCTAGGCCTGTGCAGGTGGTAACAGCTATGCCCAGCATGGGCTAAGTTCTGTAGGTGCAGCTGGTGCAGGTCCTCCTCCATCAGGCCTGGTCCTTCTCCATCAGGTCTGCAGGGTCTTTCCCTGCGAGGAGGACTCCTCGCAGGGAAAGACCCTCAGCCCTCTCCGGCCAAACCAACAGACAGGACGTTCATAAAGCTGAGGTTTCCCCCAAAGTCTCTAATCATCCATCCTGTGAATATGAGAGGGGAACAAAATTGTGTAATAGTCTTTGAGTTTCATGCAAAGCTATATAAAAGTCCCATGTATTATTATTATTATTATTATTAGATGCTTTGGACAATAATAAATATAAAGTTAACTGTTGAGTTGATCAGTTTTTTAGATTGAAAGGGTTTAATAATACAAACAAAAGGAGAGGCACCGTAAAATAAAGATTGGTTTTTCAATAAATTGTGTTGATTTTGTCTTTTGAATTCTTTGTCTAAAGTCAAGTAGCTAGAACTGTTACTTATAGTTTGAATGATACTGTGTGGTTATAATGTTTGGAGGAGGCATCACAGGTAAGAGCACCATTTGTTGTGTTCCATCCACAACAGATTGATGTGTGTGTGTATTTATTTATTTACTATTTCTTGAATCATTACTGTCAGTCCAAAACAAGAGATGTTGTTTTAGTAACATTAAAAAAAAACATTATCTCTTTTCCACTACACTATCTTGAATACTTTAGTTTTTACGTCACTACATTTATCTAACAGCTTTAACATTGTAAAGGTGTCACTTCGGACTCTGGGTAATTATGACAGCATGTCCTACTCAGAGCTCTAGGGCTCTGGTCCTACTATTTTGAGACTTTGAACAAACCAGACCTTCATCTATTAACCTCTTAATGTAGAAAATAGTCGGCACATTACACCATTATGAAAGTAATAATTAGTTAGCTCATTGTTCAAAATGAGCTCCAACTACAACAGTTAAGTCAACTCGTGCATCGGTAATAACAATAAATCAAATGATATAATAGTATAACTTGTGTCTACTTTAAATACTTTAACAACACTTTCCTAATTATACTAGCATACTTTTACTAAAGTAACATTAACATGTTTAAATGCAGGGCTTTTGTAAGAGAGTATTTCGTATAGTGTAGCATGGTCTACTTGACCTATCTAACCGAAGTGATCGTTACGTTACTTTGCAAACCGTCACCCCCAACCAACCAACCCACACACACACACAAAAGGACACGGTAACGTTGTGATTCACTTCAATTAATGATAACTACGGAGCTTGCTAACAACAAGGCTACTTCACTCATTTAGCTAGCTAATGTAAGATACAAATGCTGTCGAGCCCTCACTGCTTGTAAGATAAAGAGCACAAACTGACAACTTACCCGAGCGGCGAGCCCCGCTGTTCTCCGTCATTTTTCTCCCGGGTTGTTGTGATCACATGACTGACAAAGCCGTGCTCTGATAGGCCAAGTCAGTTTGATTGCATTAGGGCTCGATTGCTTATCCTGTCTGAGTAGCCCGGATGATGCTGCACCGCAATTTTTGACATCGAATTTTATACACCGAATTTTTTGAAATCGAATTTTTTGACGTCGAATTTTTGGGATCTGAATTTGAACATTCGAATTTTTTTCACTTGAATTTTTACATTTTTATTTCACATAGGTAAATTCGGAGCAAAAACATTCAGATACATGATTTTCAAAGTAATTATTTTCAATGCTATAAATTCGGTGTCTAATAAAATTCAAATACTTCTGTCTCTTGTTTGCTTCCATATAACAGCGCCTAACTTTTGGTTAAATCTGATGTACTCATGAACATTTGGTTTTTAAATTGGTTACAAAAAATACACTTGGCTGAAAAGTGCATGACCATTGGTAGTCTTCCAACAGAAACCTCACAGGGCCATGACATTTCAAGGTAAATGAAAAATAAAATATTAATAAATTGTGGTAAAGTTCCTGGGAGTCTATCCTGATAGAAAATTGCAAACCCTTCCCTGGTGGGCAGACCTGCTTGCCACCTGTCCTAGTCATTTTTACCAGCTTTTTGATTTCCGTCTTATAATGCATTCACCTTCTATTTCCTCATATTTATAGCCAGAAGCCAGGAAAGTGCAGAGATAGAAGGTCCCTGAGCGATTTGGGTGCTTTGCAGTGCTTTACGCCATGGAAGTTTAATTCCATCAGACAGTTTCAGGTGTTGCTGTATAAACAAAGAAGATCACCAGTCGATACATGTACCCTAGTTTAGTTTAAATGGAGTTGTGCCAGACACTATCACATCAATATTTCTGAAACTTTGTCTGGTTCCTCCGAACAGCACACCAATTACTCTCCAGCATACCATACAGACAAATGACAATGTTTGAGATGCTCTGTAAAACTGATTTTGAATTCAACTTGTTGCTGTGAAACCATCCAGGAAAAGTAAGCCAACTCAAATGTTTCCAATGAATCTCAATGAGAAAGTGCTATGAAGTATAGGTCAAGGCTGCAGAGGGGATCGCAGATGTGTGTTTTCCCTGATGTACAGAATATCAGAATCACCGATACAGCATGATAATTCTGTGAACTCTCTCTCGCTCTGCAGCTTTCTCTCCCTGATCTCCAGTCCTTGAGTGTGGTCAACGATACAGTAAATTGTTCTAAAAGTGAACATGACTGAAATAGGGATTAAACATGAATCTTGTGTTGTTCTAATGAGATGGAGAGACGAGTGAATCACAAAAACGAGCAGAACGATTGACAGGTTTTCATTAGATTGTTTTGTAAAAGGTTTATAATTAATTCTTCTGGGACTTCTGCCGACTATCCTCTTGACCAACAGTAAAATAAAGAGGTATTCTCACTGAAAGCAGATACAACATACATTATGCTGCTGGAGAGCGTGTGCTTTCACAGCAAGCTGCTGTGCATACTCAGAAAATAAGGTTTAGCTTTTGATGATTAAATATTTGCTGTTTTAAAAAGAGATGTTTAACTTTTCTCTTTCTTGCATAGCAGGACTTAGAAGGTCTCAAAGTGTCAGGCCCCCCTCTGGCTTTCCTAAAACCAATATCACTCAAAGACACATGCACCACCAAGGAGGGTACTCTAAAGAAACATACAACGACTAAATAGAGACACTTAATGACCATAAGAGACTCAAAAGAACAATAAAGGAAAATAGGACAAGAGAGAGAAGCAACATCGAAAAGAGACTAAACAACTATGCAGTCTGTGTGTTGTTGCTTACAGGAGTGGGTGGGTTCCATTGTCTCCGAATCCACTCATGGAAAAAAACTGTTTTTAGGTGAAGCAGCAATCGCAATAAAAGCATGCAAGACTGTTGTTTGTATCCTCCAACCAATGTCAGCTCTGGTTTTATTTAACCATAACCATGCTAATTCCCTGACCAGATCTCAACGTAACGGATGGCATCAGGAAAAGCTCATTAGGGTTGTTTTGGGAGAGAAATGGTGACGATAAAAACTGGAAAAAAGGAACATTTATTTTTTGTAAAACGGTAGGTGATTTTGTGTTTTTATGCTTTCCACAAGAAAAGACCCGAAAGTAATTTATTTAAAATAGTATAACCTCCATATAGCCTTGAACCTTGCATTCTGAACAGGGTTATCCACCTTTTGAGGATGTTGGTATATTATTTTCAATTCTTGTTAAAGTGTTTAACTCACTCACTTAAACTTGAAAGGAAGAACAAAGAGGGTGGCCAGGAATTAAGAAGAGGCTGACTTTTAAAGGATGTTAGGTCAGTAAACCCTGAAGTATCATAAATGGCCTCCTGTTTAGATGTAGGGTCATGGTCAGTGAACAATATTAGACAGCCTCTATAATTTGATGTTAAATACAATGCTAAGAAGAGCGCTGTAATGATCTGCAGAGCAAAAGGGGATACGAACCTTGTTTTTCCATTATTCTATCTGTCATGCTGTCTGTTGGCTGTAAAACAAAGTATCTGGGACACATCATCACAGATTAAATGGCTGATGATGATGAATGTATACAGCGGTGTGTGTCTTATATACACAAGCTGTGGGTTTTCTCCGGAAGTTTTTCCTTGTACGATGTGAGGGTCTAAGGATAGAGGGTGTCGTTTTTTCTCATACTGATATTCTGAACAATCTGTGCTGTTGTATTTGCTGTAAAGTGTCTCTACTGTAGGCTATTTTTATTTTATGTACAGCACTTTGGCTCGACCAAAAATCGTTTATAAATGTGCTATATAAATAAAACTTGATTTGATTTGATTTGACAAGCTAACATGTTGGCTAGAAAATTCTCTTGGTGTTCAGATAAGGTTAACGTGAGCCTCCAGAAGCTCCAGGTTGCTTATAATGATTGTTTGTGTATGCTGCTTAGAAAACGAAGGTGGTGTAGTGCAATTGAATGTTTTGTAATGCACGGGTCAACACGTTCCATGCTCTCTTGAGAAATCTGATGTACAAATGTATCTGTCGATTGAATGTTTCACATAACTCTGTCATTATGCTGCTTTCAAATCTGTGTCTCAGTGCTGTACGATACCAGTCACCTCTGTGGAAACATTGGTAGTGGTATATTTTCAATAAAGCTGATGATGTAGATGTATCTCTGATACCTTTGTTCTACTTCCATGACTTGACATGTAGAAATGTGACATTTAAATGCTCAGATTGTGGGAAAGATCAAATGAATCCTTGCACACAATTCTTTGCTCAATAGGAACCTGTAATCGTTCAATGACATCATGCTGAGAATCTGTAGACATCCTGGCTAGTTGAGTTTGACATTCTGTGAAAGATGTCTAACCTCAGACGCAGTTTCACTAAACAAAGCATGTGTTGTGCTGAAGCGCCCTGTTACTCTTGATGCTTTGCTTCTTTTTAATCAAACAACAGCAGTCACAAATCCTGATTATAAGGAAGGAAGCCAAGTGTCTGTGTCGCCTTAGTCTCTTATCCTCTGTCTCTTCTTTCTGACTCAAGAGTAAACAGGATCCCGGTTGAAACTGCTGTTCTGACAGAATAAGTGCTGATACTGTGGATGTGAAAGGTCAGCAGTATAGAGGAACATAGGAGTGCCGTTAGGATGATTTCAGAGTTGTCTGCCTGTCAAATTGATTTCCTTTGACATGGGATCTAATTCTTTAGGGAGACCGAGACAGACTCCTGGGCAGACAGGATGCACAGGAGCAGATCCACAGACAGAGTGCAAGATAGGCAGGAAAGACAGGCTTAGGAAAATAATAGAAAGTCATGCATGTGAAAACACAGAAAGACAGCAGCCAAAAAGAAACACAAGCATTCCATCAAATTAGTTCATTCATCAAAGAACTGAGAATCTGAGGACCGTTTTTTTGGATGACGATGAAATATTTCCTTCTGTTGTGCCTTAGTGAGGAAGGTAGCAGATGATGATGAATGGACATCAGTTTGAGAAAAAGACTGTCACGGTCCAAACTGTGTCCCTGTTTGTTCCCCTGTGTGTGTGGAGAGGGTGTGGTTTCCCTTGCAGGCAGCAGCCTGATTGCTCTCACCTGGCCGTCCGACTCAGCTGTCCCTCATCATCTAATCAGGACACAGCTTATCTACTCCAGTCTCCCAGCAACTCACCGCCAGATTGTTTTCTACACCAGTGGTATTACATCCTCCTGGCTGCCCATTCAGTTATCCTGTCTGCGTGTAATTCCGTACTTTTTGTAACTAGTTTCTCTTGTGTTTCCAGTGCAAGCCCTCGGCCATCATCCACCAGAGCTTTCAGCCAACCTGCCTGCTTCTTCATGCATCATACCTGCCTGCCTAGTTATCAGTCTAGCCAGAACTGACTACCTCCACTCCGGACCTCCATAATCACCAAACCTGCCTGAGTCTCCGAAACAATAAACCATTTAAACATCTTCAGTCATTGCCTGCGCCTGGGTCCTGTTTAAAACATAATCTTAACAGAACAATCTGGCCACCATGGACCCAGCAGGCCCAGACCCAATTCGTGAGGCTCTCTCCAACCAAGGCGTCCTCGTGGGCCGGCATGACCAGATGCTCAGAGAGGTTATGGATAACCTCGCATCACTAGCCGCCAACGTAGCACAGATGGGACATCACCTCAACCTGGTTTCAACTCATCTTGCTCCGCCTGCTCCTGAGGATCCAGCTCCCCCACAAGAGTTAGCACCGGTTCCAGCCCAGCCCGCTCTCCCTTCACATGAGCCAAACATTCCCACTCCAGAGCGGTACGCAGGTGCCTTAGGGACATGTAAATCTTTCTTAATACAGTGTTCTCTTGTGTTTGAGCAGCAGCCGTCTACTTATGCTAAAGACAGAGCTAAGATTTGTTATATGATAGGTTTACTTACAGGTAGCGCCCTAGCCTGGGCATCAGCTGTATGGGAGAGTCAGTCCAACCTTTGTTTACAGAATAAATGAAGAAAGTTTTCCACCACCCCGTCGGTAGGGACGCTACTAAACGCCTCCTCTCACTGCGACAGGGCTCCCGTAGTGTAGCCGAATACTCAGTGGAATTTAGGACCTTAGCTGCAGAGGTTTTTTCAAACCGGGCTAACTGATTCTGTTAAAGATGAGTTAGCAGTGAGGGATGAATCAGCTAACTTCGATGAGTTGGTCTCCCTAGCCATAAGACTGGATAACCGCCTTAGGGAGCGCTGTAGGGAAAGAGCCAGCCGATCTCCTAGGTCACTCCCCTCTCGCCCTGTCGTCTCCTCTCGCAAGATTCAGGTCGGAGACTTTCCCAAGTCCTAGTGCTCCATCTGAAGTATTTTCTCCTCTCCTGTCTTCAGAGGAACCGATGCAGCTAGGCAGAGCCCGACTCACTCCCCAAGAACGTCTCCGGAGAATAAGAGAAGGACTTTGTGTCTACTGTGCTCACTCCGGTCATCTCGTGGACACATGCCCCCAGCGCCCAAAAGAGGGTGCTCGCCAGTAAAGGTGGGGATACTGGTGAGCAAGGCTGTTTCTTCCTCAACCCCCCAGACCCGCAAGCCACTTGAAGCCACACTGCTGTTAAATCAACAGTCTCTCTCTGCCTGCCCTAGTGGACTCTGGGGCTGATGAGAGTTTTTTGGATGCCCAACTGGTTGCCTCAGCCGGCATCTCAACTCAACCTCTGACAGCTCCTCTCAATGCTCGAGGTCTGAATGGGAAGCTCCTGGCACACGTTACCCATGTCACCGAACCCCTACAGCTCGTCCTGTCCGGTAATCACCATGAAATGATTCAGTTCCACGTCATGTCCTCCCCTCACACACCCCTAGTTCTGGGCCAGCCATGGTTAAAACTGCACAACCCCCGCATGGACTGGTCGGAGAATCAAGTAAGGAGTTGGAGTTCCTTATGTCACTCTTCATGCCTGCGGTCTGCAATTCCCCCAGCAGAGGTCGGTATTCCCCCAGTTCAGCAGGAGCCACTCAACTTGTCCGCTGTCCCTCCGGTTTATCATAGCCTGGGAGAGGTTTTCAGCAAGCAGCGAGCTCTTTTTCTGCCCCCTCATCGCCCTTACGACTGCACAATAGATCTTCTTCCTGGGGCATCTCTCCCATCCAGTCGCCTGTTTAACTTGTCCCGAACTGAGCGTGAGGCCATGGCCATACATCAAAGACTCACTGGCTGCTGGCATCATAAGACCCTCTTCTTCCCCCGTCGGAGCAGGCTTCTTCTTTGTATCCAAGTAGGACCGCTCCCTACGCCCCTGCATTGACTACCGGGGCCTTAACAACATCACCATCAAGAACAAGTATCCATTGCCCCTCATCAATTCAGCCTTCGAACCCCTACAGAAGGCCACAATTTTCTCAAAACTCGACCTCAGGAATGCTTACCACCTGGTCCGCATACGTCAAGGAGACGAGTGGAAGACGGCGTTCAACACCCCACTAGGCCATTTCGAGTATCTAGTGATGCCCTTTGGACTCACCAATGCCCCAGCTATCTTCCAGGCTCTTGTGAACGATGTCCTCCGTGACTTCCTGAACCGTTCAGTATTTGTGTATCTTGATGATATCCTGATATTCTCACAGACCATGGAGGAACACACCCAACATGTGCAGCAGGTTCTACAAAGGCTCCTCGAGAACAAGCTGTTTGTCAAAGTAGAGAAATGCAAATTTCACGTGGATTCAGTGGATTTCCTGGGCTACATCATTGAGCAAGGTCAGCTGAGAACAGACCCAGAGAAGGTCCAAGCAGTGGCACAATGGCCCAAACCTTCCACCAGGAAGCAGCTCCAACGTTTTTTGGGCTTTGCCAATTTCTATCGCCGGTTCATCAGAGACAACAGTCGTGTTGCCGGTCCTCTCAACCAACTCACCTCCCCAGCAATCCCCTTCTCGTGGACTACTCAGGCTGAGGCTGCCTTCTCTGAGCTGAAGAGATGTTTCACCTCGGCTCCTATTCTTAGGAACCCTGACCCATCTCTTCAGTTTATTGTTTAGGTTGATGCATCCAACACCGGTGTGGGGGCTGTTCTATCACAACGCTCAGTCTCCGACCAAAAGCTTCACCCTTGTGCTTTTTTTTCGACTGTGAACCCCTGAGCGCAACTATGATGTTGGCAACAGGGAGCTGCTTGCTGTAAAGCTTGCGCTGGAATAATGGAGGCACTGGCTGGAAGGCTCTGAACATCCATTCATTGTGTGGACAGACCACTGGAACCTGGTCTACATACAAACTGCCAAACGACTAAACTCCCGTCAGGCACGCTGGGCATTGTTTTTTGGGAGGTTCAACTTCACCCTTACCTACCGACCTGGTTCTAGAAACCTTAAACCTGACTCATTGTACCGGCAATTTGCAGTAGATCAGGATCCCATAGCTCCTGACACCATAATCCCCGCTACCAGAGTGGTGGGCGCTGTAACATGGGAGATTGAGAACTCAGTGAGGAAGGCACAGAGAGACCATCCAGATCCAGGAAATGGTCCAGATAACCGTTTGTACCTGACTCTGTCCGCTCACAGGTTCTCCTATGGACCCATGCTTCCCGCTCTGCCTGCCAACCGGGTGTGAGTTGGACCCTATCCCTCCTGATACGACACTTCTGGTGGCCTTCTATGGAAGCGGACTCTCGAGCCTTTGTGCTGGCCTGCACTGTTTGCGCCCGTAGCAAGTCTTCACACCAGGCTCCTATCGGTCTACTCCAGCCTCTCCCAGTCCCTAGTCGTCCCTGGAGTCGGCCTAGATTTTGTTACCGGCCTCCCGGTTTCACAGGGTAACTCGACCATTCTCACTATTGTTGATCGCTTTTCCAAAGCGGTTCATTTTGTGCCTCTTCCTAAACTCCCCACAGCCTCTGGAACTGCTGACCTCTTAGTCAATCATGTGGTCCGGCTTCATGGCATTCCAACAGACATTGTTTCCGACCGAGGGCCATAGTTCATATCTCAGGTATGGAAATCATTCTGTCGAGCACTTGGAGCATCTGTCAGTCTCTCCTCAGGCTATCATCCTCAGACTAACGGGCAGGCCGAAAGAGCCAATCAGGACCTTGGAGCTGCACTTCGCTGTGTCACCTCCCGGAATCCCACCTCGTGGAGCTTACATCTGCCCTGGATTGAATACGCTCATAACTCACTGTCTAGTGCTGCCACCGGTATGTCCCCATTTGAATGTTCTCTTGGATATCAACCCCAGATTACTGTATATGCTGTTTTATCTTTTCTGAATGTGTTCAGATAACAGGTACCAGGTACTTGTCTCTATATAATGAACCAAGGACAGCATGTGTTGGTGGGGGAGTCAGCTGAAAGACATAGCGGCGTATGAAACTGTGGTGAAATCTTCTTCAAAGGGACACTCGCTGAATCCTTTTAATAAAAAACATAACAGATGAACACCTTTAGTGTTGTACGGCATTGTTTGTACACGTGAACAAGTGACAATTCTCTGTTTCAATTAAACCTTGTAGCATTGGTTCAGATTGCATGGAACCCCCAACAAGGTGGTCCTAAACCAAGTAGGCCTAACAGGTACCAGGTACAATACACAACTTATGGAATTAGAATTAGAGCCGGTTAAGAAGAGCCACATTTCCACTTGCCTTGCAGTGGAAATGCAGCCAAATATTTTGTGGTTGACACTCGAGAAGGAGTTTACACAGTTTACAGTTTCGCAAGCATGAAGCAAATAAATTAACTTTAAAGCTGTTTATCTCGCTACACAGTCATGAAAAGATCCAACTGTTTGTATGTCTGTCACCACGTCCACTGTCACAATGGAGAGGATCACATTCTGACCCCTTCTCACCCCAGAGCTCCAGCTCTTTGTGCCTCACACTGATAAGAGCAGACTCATGTCTGCTATACTAACTGCCTGCCCTGGAGATAATAAACAAACTTTTGCTATTCATACCTCTTATCCTTCAGTGCAATGGAAACTATAGAATCTGGCCACCAGTCCATTGTTATTCTGAGAAGGAAACCTATTCAAGGTAAGGCTCTAAAATAGCAGTAATAATGTGTCTGTCTGATCTCCCAGGTACCGAGTATGGAGGGGAGGCTGAAGAATGAAAGAGCAATAGAATAAGCAGAACCATGGCAAGAAAATCACTTCTGTCTGATGCATTGGTCGGCCATTCCTCATACTGTAATTACGCAGATCTTTGGATTCCCAAGACATCTGAAATCGGACCACCGCTTGCAGAAACATGAATTATGTAAATCTCAAAGGAGTCTCAATTAGGTTTTTATATTGGGGCGAGAATGAATGATTCGCATATTAATATCTTCAGCGCTAAAGAGGCTTTTGGATATCTCTGACAGATATTGCTATATACTAGTTATAAGTTATTACCGCCCATTCAACTGCAGCAGCTCAGCCCCCAAACCACCAGGATTCACTGTCAGAGGCAAAGTCAGAGAGGCATGTTATTGTAATTTCACCACATCCATTTATGTTTCATTTAACAGCGTTATAATATACAGTGCAGGCCCGCGATGCATGTGGGGATATGGAGAGCATCAATAATAAAGGAGCACACAGCAAGACAAGTGTGTGTTTGTGTGTGTGATCTGTAGCCAGTCATAGAAAACCCCACACATACATACAGTCTCAACAGTCGAACAAGGCCCCCCCCCTCTGACTCTTGTGATCAGTTTTGCATGATGGTCACATCCTCTACAGTCTACAGTGATTTATGTGGCACCACCCAGCACACCTCGCTGCTCTTAACCCACTGGGAAATGCCAATAGCCAGATGGGGTGAACGTGTTGACATGCAGTTAAGTCGACCATGGGGGTTTATTACAGAGAGGAGACCAGAACAGAACAGACAGGCCTTTAGTTCATGTCAACCATGGGTTACCTCCTACATCACAGTGCTTCTGATTTATGTTAATGGTGGCACAGTATCAATGTTGAATTGAGCTTTTTACTTTTCATCTCATTTTATTCTGACTCACTACTACCTTTACACGTTCATTATGTTCACTGTCTGCTGCATGACACCAACTGCTGTATGTCTAGCTGAGAAACAAAGTCTTGGTAAGCCAGTTGATGGAATTACACATTAATATTAAACCAATAAAACCAAATACAAGCTGTTTCACTCCAAACAGGGACTCCTGTTCAAAAAGTGAGCACAGAAATGTAAAGCTCGTTTTGTGGACTCTTGTGAATTCTTACACACCTGCCAAACAACCATGTGGGGGTTATAATATATCCCAAAGGACCTCCATTTCTGCTTTTTGGTTGACTTTGACTCATTCAGAGTATGTTGCAGTTGCTTCTTTGCTACTTGTTTCATTTGTTATAGCGGATTGTCCCATTGAGTTGATTGCAGGGCAGATCAGATCACCTGTTGCACAGGGTGTGAGGACTGGCTCCGGATTAAGAACTGAGAGAAGCGTGGTACATTTGAGACTCTTTAGCCATGAGGGTGTAAAGACTCTGTTATTTAGGCCATTTTGAGACTTTGCTGTCCTAACTTTTCTGATTGAGAGTAATTCTGAGCATTCTCAAACTAGCTGTGCAAGTGAAATGTAATTTCTATGTTTTTAATTCACTTTGTTTATTGGTCCAACACATTATATTATATTTGAAGCTGTATTTGTTTATGACTAAAGATGTATTTTATTTGTATGAAAGAGGAGTTCTTCATTTTAATTAAAATGGCATTTAATTAATGCCACTTGTTTCTCCATTTTATTTTTGTTTTAATTCGTTTTTGAGTTGTGAATTATGCTTAAGCTAAAATTTTGGGAATAATTACTTTCAGATGAACTCTATAAAATGAAAACAAGAAGCACTTCATGAAATCGTTTCTTTCTTCCTGCGGCACTTCTTCTCTCTGAAGACCCACACATGTCTTTGAATAGTTACTACCTGTACTTTTTGAGTGTGTTTTGAAATATATTAAGTAAGAATTCTGAATGTTAATATCAGGCAACACGAGTAAAACACCTTTGTTAGTGGATGGTTGTGTAAAGGGGCTGTAATAACACATAAGTACCAATCATGCATTAACAAAGAAAGCATTCTTTCATTGTTCGGCACCAACTATAGCGACTGATGTTAGACAGAGGCTACTATCTTGAGGTTGCTTTGATTTGTTGATGATAATTATGCCTAGATTTTAGTATTCATTTGACAGGGATCCTTTGATGCTGATAATTGAATAACATGATCTGCTTAGAAACTCAATCACCACCTCTCTGTGTTTTCCAAACAAGAAAGCGATTCAAGGCCTTGAGGTTTAAGTCAGGTTGAAGCAAACAGGGGTTGAATAGTAAACTCTTGCTCCACTTTACAATCAATGAAAAAGTGTCTAGTCTCAAACATTTTAAACACCTCATTTTAATTCTCTCGGCATTGGGGGCAAAGGTGCCAATTTTCTCTCATATTCTGGTGCGGTGTGTGATAGCGGACAGCTTTCTAGAGTTAATGAGAGCGATCCAAAACGGCCTTCCTGCTGAATGGAAATGCAACAACTGAATCATCGAGTCACAGATCAGAAATACAAGACAAGCATGTTTGTGTTTATGTTATTTGTTTGTTTGTCTGTAAATCGGTAACTGATTCTATAAGGAACTTTATTGTTCAGAGGAACTACATTGGCTTTACCCTAACCCCTGTCAAAGGCCCTTAGAGATAAACAAAAACAAACTTCTTGCTTTATTTTAAAACAATGTTTATTCAAAAATACTGTCGGATCAACAATCACATATCTTCTGTCCTGTATTATTTAGCTCAATGTTTGTTATTCCACCCCAGAGTCCAGTCCTTAATGTACAGCATGAACAGCTGACTTGATGCAGCTGCTGCACAACAAAACCCAACCATACAAAATGTTGCTGCATTACCATGGCTACACACAAGTATTAAACAAGGTCATAAAAAACGATACAATAAAGTTAGCAATAAATTAGCTCTTATATAAATCAAGAAGTGCATCCGAGAAATGTGTACATTGTGTTTCCTTTAGCATCATGTTAAGAATCAAAATAAATAAAGTAATTTTGTTGCACACATAATGGATGGCGCAGATACAGAGATTTGAGGATCAAATTAACGTTTCTATTATTCCCTACAAACCTCAACTATAAATGTTCCAAGTCAAGGACACGTTTGGTAAAGAAGGATAATAGCTTTTTAACGATAGAGGAGCCTTAAGGGATGAACCAAGTCTCTGATTTTCCAAAGTGGGCCAATTTTCTAACAGAATTACTTCTTAACCACAAATCTTCCAAATCCCTTTCTTAAGGGTGCTTTATTACATACATATGATATTTTGGTTTTGTTTCTTCATTTGTTTGCTTGCTGGATTGTATAAAACTTTTACAGCAGCTTTTAAAGTTAAAAATCACAGATTCACATGTCTACATATTTTTCTTTTTAATTCATGACTGTAGTATCGTAAAGCACCGATGCCTCAATATTACACCTCAATTTCTTCAATGAATTTTTCAATTTTCAAGAGGTGTATCAACGTGTATCAATTGGTCTTCGCAATGCATAAGAAAATCAGCTTGCTACTCGATAACTGCGATTTTGACCCACCCTTTCCTGGCCCCCAAGTGGTGGAACGAGCTCCCCATTGACATCAGGACAGCAGAAAGTCTATAAATGTTCTGTCGCAAACTGAGAACCCACCGTTTTTCTTGATCCTTGGTCATTAAACCAAACAAAAAAAATTTCACTTTAACAATTTACCCCATTTTGCAACTAATGCACCTGCACTTATTTGAAGCGAATACATCTGCATTTTTCTTGTTTTTCTGAGTTTTTATATTTGTGGTTTATTGCATTTAATTAAAGTAGCTTTGGATAAAAGCATCATCTAAATTAAATGTAATGTAATCTTAATGTAAAAATGCTTCCTGACGCAATTTGACCAATGCACAAAAAAAAAAAAAAAGTCTAGTTCTGATCGACAGAAAATGGTAAACAGACTACAGCATGCAGGGATGAGCTGCAATAGTGCGGCATCAATATGTGAAAGACTGTTGGCATTTTTACCATCAGAATGTGGCAATAGAAAGTGTTAAGTAACTCTAACAAAATATTACAAAAATGTAAACTAATGTGCTGTTAGCTATTACAAATGAAAAGGAAGCAATACCTCCCAAAATCTGTCTAACATTAGCTTGTGTGATCACTTACAGTAGAATTAATGTATGTCATTTTGCCTCATGCTCAGTATGAAAGATATGTTTTAGATTGAAGAATAATGCTGCAGGGACTTTCTATCTACTTGAGGTTAATATAATATCTTCTATTTAAAATGAGGTGGTGGAGGGTCAGTGTATTACTCTGAGAAATATGATCGTTGGTGGAGTCACTCTTTATGGCACCCAGCTGTAGTCATTTCCTTAGCTCAGTGTTCATTCAATCCAGTTTAATCACTGGATTTAAAGAGGGAAATTCATCACATAAGATAGTTTCCGATCAATTTTATTATGCTTAGTGCAGAGAACAGAACAACTCATCCATCCATCCATCTTCTTCCGCTTATCCGTGGTCGGGTCGCGGGGGTAGCAGTTCCAGCAGAGAGCCCCAAACTTTCTTTTCCCTGGCGACATCAACCAGCTCTGACTGGGGGATCCCAAGGCGCTCCCAGGCCAGCGAAGAGATATAATCCCTCCACCTGGTCCTAGGTCTACCCCTTGGTCTCTTCCCAGCTGGACGTGCCTGGAACACCTCCCTAGGGAGGCGCCCAGGTGGCATCCTAACTAGGTGCCCGAACCACCTCAACTGGCTCCTTTCGACGCGAAGGAGGAGCGGCTCAACTCCGAGTCCCTCCCTGATGACCGAACTTCTCACCTTATCCCTAAGGGAGACACCAGCCACCCTGCGGAGAAAACCCATCTCGGCCGCTTGTATCCGCGATCTCGTTCTTTCGGTCATGACCCATCCTTCATGACCATAGGTGGGGGTAGGAACGAAAATGGCCCGGTAGACAGAGAGCTTTGCCTTCTGGCTCAACTCCCTTTTCGTCACAACGGTGCGGTAAAGCGACTGCAGTACCGCTCCCGCTGCTCCGATTCTCCGGCCCATCTCACGCTCCATTGTTCCCTCACTCGAGAACAAGACCCCGAGATACTTGAACTCCTTCACTTGGGGTAAGGACTCATTCCCTACTTGAAGTGGACAGTCCATCGGTTTCCTGCTGAGAACCATGGCCTCAGATTTGGAGGTGCTGATCCTCATCCCAGCCGCTTCACACTCGGTTGCGAACCGATCCAGTGAGTGCTGAAGGTCGCAGACCGATGAAGCCATTAGAACCACATCATCTGCAAAAAGCAGTGGTGCAATCCTTAGTCCACCGAACTGCAGACCCCCTCCCCCATGACTACGCCTCGAAATCCGATCCATGTATATTACAAACAGGATTGGTGACAAAGCGCAGCCCTGGCGGAGGCCAACCCTCACCGGAAATGGGTCCGACTTACTGCCGAGGACCCGGACACAGCTCTCGCTTTGGGAGTACAGAGATTGGATGGCCCTGAGTAGAGACCCCCTCACCCCATACTCCCGCAGCACCTCCCACAGTAACTCCCTGGGAACTCGGTCATACGCCTTCTCCAAGTCTACAAAACACATGTAGACCGGATAAGCGTATTCCCAGGCCCCCTCCAGGATCCTTGCGAGAGTAAAAAGCTGATCCGTCGTTCCACGACCAGGACGGAATCCGCATTGTTCCTCCTCAATCTGAGGTTCGACAATCGGCCTGACCCTCCTTTCGAGTACCTTAGAGTAAACTTTCCCGGGGAGGCTGAGTAGTGTGATGCCTCTGTAATTGGCACACACCCTCTGATCCCCCTTTTTAAAAAGGGGGACCACCACCCCGGTCTGCCACTCCTTCGGCACTGTTTCCGACTTCCACGCAACGTTGATGAGACGTGTCAACCATGACAGTCCCTCAACACCCAGAGCCTTCAGCATTTCCGGGCGGATCTCATCCACCCCCGGGGCTTTGCCACTGTGGAGTTGTTTGACGACCTCAGTGACCTCCCCCCGGGAGATTGGTGTTGATCCCCCGTCATACTCCAGCTCTGCCTCTAACATAGAGGGCGGAGTTGTCGGGTTCAGGAGTTCCTCAAAGTGTTCCTTCCAACGCCCTAACACTCCATCAGTTGAGGTCAACAACGTCCCATCCTTACTGTACACAGCTTGGATGGTTCCCTGCTTCCCCCTCCTGAGGTGTCGGACAGTTTTCCAGAACAACTTTGGTGCCGCCCGAAAGTCCTTCTCCATGTCTTCTCCGAACTTCTCCCACACCCGCTGCTTTGCCTCGGCCACGGATGAGGCTGCTGCCCTTCGGGCCTGTCGGTAACTTGCAACTGCCTCGGGAGTCCCCCGGGATAACAAATCCCTGAAGGCCTCCTTCTTCAGTCGGACGGCTTCCCTGACCACCGGTGTCCACCAGGAGGTTCGAGGGTTACCGCCCCTTGAGGCACCTAGGACCTTGAGACCACAGCTCCCCGTCGCGGCTTTGGCAATAGAGGCTTTGAACACCGACCACTCTGGTTCAATGTCCCCAACCTCCACAGGAATGCCCGAAAAGCTCCGCCGGAGGTGTGAGTTGAAGGCCTCCTGAACTTGGGCCTCCTCCAGACGTTCCCAGTTCACCCGAACTACACGTTTGGGCTTACCAGGTCTATCCAGAGGCTTCCCCCGCCACTCGACCCAACTCACCACCAGATGATGATCAGTTGACAACTCCGCCCCTCTCTTTACCCGAGTGTCCAAAACATACGGCCTCAGGTCCGATGATACGATAACGAAATCGATCATGGACCTTCTGCCTAGGGTGCTCTGGTACCACGTACACTTATGAGCATCCTTATGTTCGAACATGGTGTTTGTTATGGCCAATCCATGACTAGCACAGAAGTCCAGTAACAAACCACCACTCCGGTTCAGATCAGGGGGGCCGTTCCTCCCAATCACGCCCCTCCAAGTGTCTCCATCATTGCCCACATGTGCGTTGAAGTCTCCCAGCAAGATTAAAGAGTCCCCTTCAGGAGCCCCATACAGGACTCTTTCCAGGGTCTCCAAGAAGGCCGTATACTCTGAACTGCTGTTGGGTGCATAAGCACACACAACAGTCAGAGTTTTCCCCCCCATAACCCGCAGGCGTAGGGAGGCGACCCTCTCGTCCACTGGGGTAAACTCCAACAACGAAGCACCTAACCGGGGACTTGTGAGTATCCCCACACCCGCCCGGCGCCTCACACCTTGAGCAACTCCGGAGAAGAATAGAGTCCAACCCCTATCCAGAAGTAAGGTTCCAGAGCCGACGCTGTGCGTAGAGGTGAGCCCAACCAGATCCAACTGGTAACGCTCCACCTCCCGCACAAGCTCCGGCTCCTTCCCCCCCAGAGAGGTGACATTCCACGTCCCCAAAGCCAGCTTCTGTCGCCCGGGTCTGGTCCGTCGAGACCCTCCGCTTTCACTGCCACCCTTCTGGCAGCGCACCCGACCCCATCGATGTTTCCCGTAGGTGGTGGGCCCGCGGGACGGAGAAGCGGAGGTGTTGCCCACGTTGCCTTTTCGGGCTGGGCCCGGCCGGGCTCCGTGGCAAGCCCGGCCACCAGACGCTCGCCGACGAGTCCTCCTTCTGGGCCTGGCTCCAGAAGGGGACCCCGGGCTTCCTCCGGGCCGGGTATCCTCACTTCTTAGTTTTTCTTTCATGAGGTCTTTTGAACCAATCTTAGTCTGGCCCCTTGCCTGAGACCAATTTGCCATGGGAGACCCTACCAGGAACACAAGGTTCCAGACAACACAGCCCCCAGGTTCATCAGGGCACACAAACCTCTCTACCACGGTAAGGTGCTGGTTCTTCAGAGAGGCCAACTCATAATAACCTTTAAAAGGCACAATGAGTAGGATTACCCATAAAAACAATGATATAACTCTGTGACCTCCAATTGTGCAGGATGTCCCAACATGCTACAGTATGCTTCCAGCATTGGAGAACTGCCACCTGGGAAAATCATTTATATAGCAATTAATTTTTTTACAAAATATATGCTGATGTTATGGCCTAATTTCATGTTTTATTAAGCTGACAGGTTTGTTTTGTTTTTCTCTACATGGTATAGCAAGGAATTCATTTGGTGTGTTTCGATGTAAATACATACCGTGAGGTTCATGGAGATCACACATGCTGTCCCCTGACACCTGACCTTCTCTGTTTCCATAGAAACAAGTGCTTAACCCTTGTGTGGTGTTCATATTTTTGTTATTCAGCCAGTGTTCGTGTGTCTGGTGGACCCGCTGCCTTTTTGGGCTTCAATTCAACACAATCAAACAATTTTATGTACTTTTTAATACTCAACAGATGTTTACTTCATCTCACAAGCAATATAAACAGCATATATGGTTAATATTTTCTCTTTTTTTCTCTTTTGTTAGATCACATTAATGATTTAAAGTGCTACTGGTTTTTTGCCCGCTGACCGGCTGGTCCTGTGGCTCGTCTTTTTTTTGTAACTAGCTGATGCTCAATCTCATCCTCTTCTTCAAAGTAACTGTCAGACTCAGAATTCTGAGAAATGTGATCCTCACATTCTGAAACATCTTCCTCTTCCTCTACATCATCATCGAATGGTTCTCTCTCTTCCAAAATCATTTGCAAGGCCCTCTGAGCAAAGAATCGTTTGGCCATCTAGATCAGTTGTGATAAGGACCCAAACTGGCGAAGAATGTGAAAAAAATAAAGATTGGTACCCGCAAAACATAATGCAGGAATGTGAGAGCAGACAGGTGTCGGGGCTTGAATTTATCAACAATGTTGCAACCTTGTGCGGGAATGGCAGGGGCAGAAACACAAAAGTCTCACACATACACACCCGTGATACACACACACACACACACACATTAACACACACACACACACACACACACACACACACACACACACACACACACACACACACACACACAAAAAGAAGGCCCAGACAGGTGCACAGGACCTACAATTTTCACACTTTTGTTAGCCTCGGGCCGAACATCCTGTACGTAATATAAATGTGTAGGGGGGGTGTACAGTGGGTGGTCATTGAAAATGTGTTCTGATATATGTTCTTCACAGAAAATGAGCCAAGGAAATTGAGTGTGGGTTTGATAAAATGATTTATCATATCATTTTTCTTTAGCTAAATAATGAAAACGGGTCCCAGAGACCCGAACACCATACAAGGGTTAAGTATGTTTTTTTCCAGCGTGGTAGGGGTAACAAGACTTTTTTCTGTGGTTAAAATGTATATATTTTTTGTAGCTAGAAGTCTGTTTGGAAGTGAATGATCACCCTCCTCACCGTCATCATGACTGTGGTTGTCTAACTTGGTTTTGAAGCTGAATCAAATATTTGTTGATTCTTTTACATACATACTTAATTACCATTGTTATTACTGATTACTGCCAAACAAGTAGGTAACACAAAACTGAGATCGAAAAGCTTATCTTTATTTATCCAAATTGACTTGCATATTTGACACATGTATGACTAGCTCTATATATTTAAGAAACACAGGCTGCTAGTAGAGTGAGATCTCACAGAAAGCACCGCCTTCAGAAAACATCTGCTTTGTTTAGTTCTTAGATCTGCAACTTGTTTCTTACACACAGCATGCTGTAGAGCTCCAACTGGGTCGATCTGAGTAAGTGTGAGAGACAGGAAGAGAAAGGGAGAGCATGTGGGAAAGCAAGTGGTAAGAAATCCCTTCACATCGTATTACCAGCCAGTTTAGCTCTTGGAATTCACGCCTGTCTCCATGCTCTTTTTAACACCTCTGCAGCTATCACATCATTAATTAAGCTTATGTCGAATGTGCCCAGAGAGCCTGGTGTGGGAGAGAGATACGACTGCAGGCACCACAAGCCATCTGCTTCCAACATGCTGATGTCACAGGCGATCAGACCTAATAGGCCCTCTGTCCAGGCAGAGCCAGAACAAGCATTTGTATCAGCAGCTCTTTAACAGGGCACTTTTTTAGAGCCTGATACTGGGCGGTCTGCTTCTCACTTTAAAAGACACCTGCATGAAATGGAATTACACACTCCAAAATAGATGCACATTTGACAAGCACTTGTAAATTAACTTTAAGAAGATAACAAGTCCTCATGGGAGGTGATGACGAACCAGCAAAAATATAGGTACAAGTATTTTTTCCTATATTTGTCTGTACTCCTAGTTAGAAACTTTAGCCTTTCATCTTTATTAATATAATGCCATCTTCTGTCTAGTGGACATCTTATTGAGACCCATTTATCTCTCAATAGCTCCAGTATGACATATGTTATATCATCTTGAAAAGATAAGTATGAACTAATAGGTTATTTTAGAAAATGGATACCCTATATAAAATATTAAAATTCAATAAAGATGTTATTGCCGGACTACCTTCTTTCTCATCTTTTGTTAAAATGTGTTAAAGATGTGAACAAGTTTGTAGTATAGGCCATGAGAGCTGTACTTTGTCGGAATGTTACATTTGTACTTACATTTGATGTTTTGAGTGTGTAAGTGAGTTCCAATCACAGACTTTATTGTCCCAATGTGAAGTATAGCACCATTCATGCACTTTATACCCAGATGGTGCACTCACAGTGTTAAAAAAGTTGAGTGTAGAACGCAGGACACTTCTCATACTCAACGAAAGCCATCCAGGCCACAAAACAGAAATGGTGGATCCAGCCAGGATGGCGATCGATTGTTCCGTTCGATTGTTCCATACGCTTTGCAAAAATGTGAGCTCCTATGAATTACTTTTTTTAAGTTGAGATTGGAAGGGCCACATTTTAAAACGTTTCTTACAAGCTGATTCTGAAATGTCAAACATGGCCACCTTATTGGTGAACACATTGTATTTGGGAAACATCATGGTCTTCCCTCTGGTGAGCCCTTCAAGACAAATTTGGATAACTAATCTGTTCATTTGACATCTTAGCATTTTGGATTTCTGGCTATTTTGAATATCTTAGCCTCACATGTTGATAGCCTGGCTTCATCAAATCTCACCTCTATCTTTATATATATATAATATGTTTGCTTCAACAACAACTAGAAACAGACACACACTATGTTGGCTTTTGGTAAAGCCACCATGGTTGAGAGTGAGAGTGTCAGGCAGAGTTTCATAGTTTGATATGACAGAGCTCGTCATTGAGACTCAGTACAGGTTTAGATCAGAACTGGCATTATGGGCCACATTTCATGGTCTGAATCTTTTAAATTCCATTTCCTTGTCAGCTAATGGAGGACTGCTTACATAACACTGATCTGCACTCGGTCAGCGTGTGTGTGTGTGTGTGTGTGTGTGTGTGTGTGTGTGTGTGGTGTGATGTGTGTGTGTGGTGGGTGTGTTGTGTGTTGTGTGTGTGTGTGTGTGTGTGTGTGTGTGTGTGTGTGTGTGTGTGTGTGTGTGTGTGTGTGTGTGTGTGTGTGTGTGTGTGTGTGTGTGTGTGTGTGTGTGTGTGTGTGTGTGTGTGTTTCTAATTGTTATTAATGTGTGTGTGTTAGGTGATGATAGTTAATCCTCACAATCTCCTATAGAACAATGAAAGTGGCAAACTGCAGATTTATTTGAAAATCCAAGTCTAGGGTAATCTGAGGACAGGACTCGTGGACCTTGCATGTTGAAGCCCCATAAATCAGTGCATTTCGAGTTGTATGTTGATTCAAACTTCCTCGATCACAGTGACATCATCTGGATGAAAATAGGAATTGCCAGGTCTGTGGCAACATGCAACTTTATTGCTTTAGCACAGCAATAAATTGCTTCCTGGGTTTAATCTGAACATGGTTCACGACGAGCAGAACAAGTGTTAGTCTTGCATTCATGCAGTGCACCAAGTGTAGGCTACTATGTTTCTAGAAAGTCAGACCATCACAGTGCATGAAGCAGCTACAGACAGATGGGTCAGCAACATCTGAGCTGATTTACAACACTGTAGCAATCACGCCATGCAGAACACAGACTGCTACCACTGCTACATTTCAGTCCATTAAAGTGATGATACTGTAAACAGAAAATCCACCTGTCACAGTTTCTTCTTTGCCTCAAACAATTCAAAGGGCAAGGCAATGTACTGTCAGGCTCTAGTGCCCCCTGCTGCCTGACTGCTGTTGTGACAGGACACACATTACTGTCATAACACTTTTACATTTTTTTCTTTATTGTAGTTTTACAGGTTTGGTGTTATTTTCGGGACATTACAATCATTTACGCAATATGGAACAAGACCAAATTACTGAATTTGATTCTGGAATAAAACTTTAGCTTGACCTGCTGTCTTCTTTCTTGATCCTTTTTTTTCAAAAGTTCAGCCAAATAGTCCTGTCTTCTTTGCTGTTGAAGACAAACCAACATGTTTTCTTTGTACAGTATCCTGATGTTATAACTATTTTCCACAGAGCAAATGTGTCTTGCTTCCCAAATGTTCCCTTACCTTTCTCGGTAACAGTATACATCGCCTCCATGCCACCTTTAATATGGTCAGTGACGTGACAGTGGAGCAGCCAGGTACCTGGATACTGAGGACGCATCTTTACTGTCTGAACAGGGAGAAGATAGTCAAAGATAAAAAAGATTGGCAAACTAACACTTCGATAAAGAACATGTATGTTAAGGAAATAACTACGTTGTTAAAAGGATTAAAGATGTATCTATAAAACAGCTGATGAATAACGAAATTGCTGGGGTTACACCGATCACTGAAGTTACACCTAACTTATTGGTGTTCAAATAAAACAAGAAGCACTTTTAAAGTTTCAAAAGACAAATTGAATCAGCTGAATCTGGCTTTTTTGGTGGTTTTACCTGAAAGGTGGCTGGAAACAGCTCATACACATCAGTACGATGAGGGCCTCCACCCAGCTGGGGAGAAAGAAGAGTTGGTATTTATGATTACCAGTTTGTAAAATGTGCGATTGTGCAGGTGTATTGCATGTTCGTGTTTTTTGCATACCTTATATTCCACACTGTGTCCATGCCAGTGGGCAGAGTGTATGTCCACATCGTTGCCCATTCCCATCAGGTACCAGTACACCTTATCACCCACCTCCATGTTCAAACCATTCAGATTTGCATACATGTAACCATTAATGGCTGTATACACAGAAAACAGAAACAAACATTTATTGAGAATACATTATGCATGTGAGGGAATAATTCTGTCTTTACTCCTAGATATTTAACCTTATTGCCTGTTGACGTTAATAACCAACCAATATTCTGTTATCTCCTTTAAGGAATGTGCTCCAGCACTTAAGGGTCAGTTTTATGGCCTGATAGGGGAGTTTACGACTGTGAGAACGCTGGCTTTCTAAGCTCCACAGATGTGAGAGACATCTCCTGTGTCTCCTCCAGATGTTTACGTCTCCCCAATATGCTCATTAACTCTCTGTAAACTAGTTAAAAGGTCTATCGAGAGATAGGCTGGGCAGAATTGACATGACAACCCACCCGTGCAGTCAGAACCTTTTGCTGCTGTGACTTGTGATATGAATTCTCCGGCCGTTGACTTGTAATAAACTATCATTGTTTGACATCAAAGCTCCAACTCTCCTCGTGTCTCTCTGAGTCCTGACTCTCCATTGCTGCAGAAGTTTCCCTTACAATGCACATTATATTAGATGATGAAACAAAAATATCCAATCTTTCAAAATGATGCCATTTTTTTTGTGCACATATTTGTCTCACCATGCATCTTGTTGCTCTCTATGAATGTTTCATCATCCTTCAGGTTTGGGCGAGGGTTTCTGATGTGTGTCCGGATATTTTCGTCCAGATACCTGGAATAACAACAGCAACGATAAATTGCCAAACATTTGAAAGAGATGTGTTTTATAAAGGGCAATTTAATTTAACCCAAAAGGTGTTGAACTATTTCTACTGATGATATACTCCCATTTTAAATGCTGACAGTTGGACTGTGGACTATCTTGATTATCTGTGAAATAGTGTCTAGACTAAAGTGTTTGGTTTTTATTTTTATAGCACAATTGAAATTCCATTCCATGCCATTAAAGAGGCAAAATAGGTTTCAGGCACACTACCTCAGAATTTAAATCAAAAACAGCCTTTGCGTCGCTAGATACAATGAATGATATGGATCTGGTTTTGAATTTATATGTGTGTGCTACTAAAGGACTACAAAGTTTTAGGTTAGTTTTAGGTTAGTCTTCACTTACCAGCTTTCATTCTCATCAAAAATCAGGAAAAGAAGCGCAAACTCTTCCACTTCCTTCCGCGCACCAAAACTCCTGGAGAAGGGAACATTGTTTATAAAAGTGAACACTAGCACTATAACATACTCCCCGCTAAATCACACAAGCGCATTATATGAACTCAATGAAATGAATAAGAATGACCTAGGTTAGGTAGTTCAAATGTTTTGTTTTTTAAGTTGCAGGGACACTCACCTGCTCCAGCTACGACGACAGATCACCAACGGACCAATCAGACCGCTGTACATGTCCTGTTAGGCAGTGAGACAAAATAAGTGTGTTTATGTGTGTAAATGTGTGTGTAAATGTGTGTGTGTGTGTGTGTGTGTGTGTGTGTGTGTGTGTGTGTGTGTGTGTGTGTGTGTGTGTGTGTGTGTGTGTGTGTGTGTGTGTGTGTGTGTGTGTGTGTGTGATTACCTTGGTAACATCAGCAGTGGAGTAGTATGCCGACACAGTGCACTGCTCCTGCTCTGGGGTTGGTCCTGTATTCTTCGTAACGTACCAGTAGTACGAGTGAGTCTCGCCTGGGAATTACATGTTTTCAAGTTATAGAATCCAGAATTAGGATGAGGAAAAGACACAGATTACTGAGGCCAAATAAAACGGTCTTGATATTTTTAGAAATAAATGCCATACAGTAGCTACATGCTCTAGTTGTATAACAAAAATAATAATGAAATGAATATATAAATAAAAACTTGCATTGAAAATGTTCAGTTTCTTTCTAAGCTGATATTTTACATCTCTACCTGGTTGGGTGAGATGGACATCTGGGGTTTCTGTCTTGACTCCATGGGCGTGGATGGAATAAGGCCTAGACGCCATGTTTTTAAAAACCACCGTAACTTTGTCTCCCACATCGGCATGAATCATTGGACCTGGAAGAAGGAAAAGTGTTGTTATTTCAAGAAAAATCACGCTGGAAAATACAGCATGTTTGAAAGTATTTTTATAATCACAATTTTTGAATTTTTAATGTACTGAAAGCCTACCCAAAATACCGAGGTGTTCCATATCAGCTGCTCTTTCCATCTGCTGAGTGAACTTTTTATTGGTGAACCTGAGGTAGACCACCTTCTTGTAACTGGAGCCTATAAACCCACCCTGCTGGTCCAGGAAGGCAGGAGCAGGGCTGCAGCGTGAGAGAGAGACAGGCTCAGATGTGTAGAATAATGTTAAAATATAACAAGAACTGCACAAATGTATATATGAGAAGTGCATGGTGTCCATTCACATCTATCTTTGAATGCAAATGTTACAGACAATTTTCTGTTGATATTCTGTACCCATTATTTGTGATTTACTTTGGTTATACTGTACATGTGTAGGTGATTCTGTACCTGTCCGGTCCGCGAAACATCTCAGTCTCCCAGGTACGATTTGGAGAGTAGTTCCAGTCCACTTCCATGGCAGCGATGTAGTAGGTTTTTGAGTGGAGCATAATCTCACCCTGACGCTGCAACAAGCTGCACTTCTGTACCGTGTAGTTAGCTCTCATTCCAGCACGATATTGGTTAACTGTAGCTGACACCACTTCAAACTGACCTGAAACACACACACATCATATGTAAAGTAATATACCACACACAGGCCATGCCTAATATCAACACCAGACACGTGTTGAGCTTTTTAAAACCTTATAGGTTGTAACAATGTCCCTGAATTGTCTTACAAGCACACTGTAGGATGACAGTGTGTGTGCCTGTGTACAGCATGAGGGATCTACATACCCATGCTGTCTGGCTCCATAGTGACAGTGTGTGAGATGTGAGGGAAGACGCTGATGGTGTCCCGTCGGTTCTGGCGGTAGATGAAGCGATTTCCCTGGAAGTAAAGGCTGATGACGTCTGTCTCTGTACCCAGTCCTGACACATGCCACGTTACTTTATCCCCCTTACACATGGTCAGACCTGGGAGGTTTCTATACACAAAGCCATTGATGGCTAAAAATATGAGATAAAACAAACATCAAATGGGGCCAAGCATAAGGAAGTTACAGGTTGAGTGAGTAGGTGTGAATGTGTGTCTCCTACACACCATGCATCTTGTTGCTTTCTATAAAGGCGTCGTTAACAGTGACAGGACCAAGTACGGTTCTCTTGTTCTCGTCCAGATACCAGCTCAGGTTCTCATCAAATGTTGTGGCCATGAGGTGGAACTCTTTGTTATAGTTCTTCTACATGAGGAGAAGAGGGAAATAAAAAGAGGAAAGGTGTCAAATGATGGTTTCATTGCTACATTTAAGTCATTTTGATTTGAAGTCTCCTTTTCTAGAATGCCTTTTTGTCCCAACACAGCAGACGTCCGATCAGACCTGAGAATAACAGACACAATACGATGTGACCTAATCAAACAAATTATTTTGTGCAAGCTTCTCACCTGGACTCCTTTCTTCAGGGACCCAGGTCGACAGATGAGGAGCGGTCCCATCAACCCAGAGTGGGTGTCTTTAACAGGGTCCACTCCAGAGTAGTATAGATAGGTCAGACAGTCAGCCTCCCCTTGCACTGGACCAGCACCCACTGGCACTGTCCACTCATAGGTGTAGATTGTCCCGGGTCTGACTAGAGCAGCTGGCAGAGGGGTCACTACTCCTGATTACATAGATTTATATAGAGAAACGTAGTTATTATAAGGGTAAGAGGGGCCACCTCCTTGTTTAAAAAAAAAAGAAGCCCCCTGCTGGCATTCTTTCTGATACTCCAGTGGTTGCAAGAAGAAGTCGAATTGCAAAGTCTATGAGAAAACTTGATTTATTACTAACGAGGTTTTCAATACAGCAAGTTGTTCATTTAAAAAAAATAGATTTCGAGAATAAAATAGAAGATAAAGCAGCATATGATTTAGGCCATGGCTTTCTTGTGATTGACATGTCTCTGCTAAAGTTTTGTACAATTTAGGTTTTGTCCGTTTTTTGTCTGAAAACCCACTCACAATGTGTTCATGTGCATCACATTAAACTGTAATTGCTGAATAACATTGCCTTGTTTGGCATTTGGTTGTACTCAGTTCCACCCTCTTTGTTTCATTTTAGGAAAAGAACAAAATGACCAAAATGACAAACTCAAGGTTTCAAAGCCCATGGTAATGTTACTGCAACTAAAGTATTTGTACTCCTTTTCAACAGTCTATAATTGGTGATAAGTATAATTCACGCTAACCTCAGGCTGGTATTGTATTAATTCAAGTTTTTTACTCACTTGGTTCCTTTTTCAACTCGCGTAGTTTCTTTGCTGTATGGGACTCTGAGGAGAAGAAATTTAGGAGGGGAAAAAAATGGATTTCATTTTTGTGTCTTGTGCACAGATAAAAGTGTGTGTATATGTGCTTGTATTTACCTTCCAGTTCATTGTGATAGAGCGTCCCACTGTCTTCTATACTGTACTGAACACCATGTGGCTGTATGCTGTAAGGCCGGCTGGCTTTGTTCTTAAACACCACCTTGATAGTGTCCTTCTCTTCAGCTCTCAGCACTGGACCTGCAGACATGGATGGATACAATCACACATGTTAGAAATGTAGGAGCATTAGGTTTTCATTTTTTATGGAGATATCTCATTGTGGTAACAAGATCTTTCTAAAATATTTTTGAAAGTTTTGCATTGAACCCTAGTCCTGTTATGTAATGGATTCCAGGACAGCAAAGAAAGAGGTCCAACATATGAACAAGGACTAAAATGATCAATGCCTTTAATGACAATGCTTAAAGGTCAGAAGAGAAGAGAATTGTTGTACCCAACATTTCGTTTGGTACAACAATTATATTAAATGTCACTACATTCAATACATCAATAGACAACAACAACAAAAACAGTAAACTGCAGAATACAGTAATAGGTGATTACAATAATGGCTAGCATTACCTACGAGCCAATTGGTTGCATAAAATACCTAATATCTGAAACATCTATAAAACTCCAGCACATCCTGGATTACCCATTATTCCAAGGTGTTGCTCCTCTGGGCTGCGTAGCATCTTTGTTGTGAAGGTGTTGTCAGTGTATTCCACATAGCGGACCTTCTTATAGCGGCTTCCAATACGGTATCGACCTCTTGTTACAAACTGTTCTGCTTCACTACACAGCCAGACACACACAGTGACACAGTACACATGATTAACTGATGACTCTATACATCAAGAACCAGCATGGACATTTTTGTGAAATTGTGTGCATGTGTGTGTGGGTGTGTGTGTGTGTGTGCGTGTGTGCGTGCGTGCGTGTGTGTGTTGTGTGTGTGGTGTGTGTGTGTGTGTGTGTGTGTGTGTGTTTGTGTGTGTGTGTGTGTGTGTGTGTGTGTGTGTGTGTGGGTGTGTGTGGCCTAGCATTACTATACTTGTGGGGACCTAAATCTGTCACGTGTGGGGACTCGCCTCCCTTATGGGGACAAATTGGAGGTCCCATGAGGGGAATCATTAATTTTAGGGTGAAGACTTGGTTAGGGTAAGGGTAAGGGTTAGGGTTAGGCATGTGTTGGTTATGGTTAAGGTTAGGATAAGTCTCCAGGAAATGCATGTAAGTCAATGTAATGTCCCCTGAAGTGATGTATACATGGTGTGTGTGTGTGTGTGTGTGTGTGTGTGTGTGTGGTGTGTGTGTGTGTGTGTGTGTGTGTGTGTGTGTGTGTGGTGTGTGTGTGTGTGTGTGTGTGTGTGTGTGTGTGTGTGTGTGTGTGTGTGTGTGTGTGTGTGTGTGTGTGTGTGTGTGTGTGTGAGTGTGTGTGTGTGTGTGTGTGTGTGTACAGTAACCGACCCATCAGTTGGTGGGATGGGAGCGTAATCCCAGATGTCTTCTTCAGCAGCAATGAAGAAGGGTCTGAGTTCACCGTGTGGCTGGGGTTTATGGACGTTGGGAAAACATTTCTTGATCTCAAATATAGCCTGCATTCCAGCTGAACAAAACAACAAAAGAAAATACTGCACAGTTATACATTTGTGGCAAGATCATCCTGCTTGAATCAAAATAAGAATGGGGGAAGTTAGCCCACCTGTCAAATGGTCATTGATGCCGCAAGCCAGCAGCCAGTGTCCGGGGTTGTCAGCTACCATCTCAGCTGTGGTGCTGGAGGCGGGGAAAAGACTGACTGTGTCTGTGTGGTGGTTCTGCACGGTCAGGATCTGGCCATGGAAATGAACCGAATGCATGTCCACCTGTTGGAGATAAATTACATTTAAACTGAGTTCAGACCAGATGCTTAACACCAAGACATTACGTCAAACTGACTTGCATCCTTGAATAGTTTTTAAACATTTGAAAAGCATTTAATTTGAGCAACAGCAACCGGAAGACCTATACAAAGTATTCAATATTTACCTCATTGCCTAAGCCAATCAAATGCCAGTGGATCTTGTTGCCTTGGCACATGGTCAGTCCAGGCAGGTTACCGTACAGAAAACCGTTTATGCCTGTAATCCATACTCAGAGTTAAAGGTATTCAATGGAAGGGTATGGGTATTTGTATGTAGACTAGGATGTTCACCCTCACCATGCATTTTGTTGCTCTCAATAAAATCTTCATCATTCTTCAGGTCCTTGGCAGGACTTGTAATGTGCGTCCTGATGTTTTCATCAAGGTACCAGCTGAAGTTCTCATCTGCCACCATGAACAGCAAAGCGTACAGATAGTCGCTTGAGTTGTCTCCATGTAAGTCCAGAGTTCCTACAGAGAAAAGGACATTTAGGTACAATATGCATTAATGTACTGAAGGGGAAAGTTCACAAAAGGTCATAAAAAATTGGGTGGCTATAGAGGGGACAATACAAAGGGGGAAATAAAAGTACAAATACCTGAAAATAGTACTTAAGCAGCAGTAAATGTACTTAGTTTTACCACTAGATACCATAAGGTTAAAGTGTTCCTGTACCTCTCTTACAGATGATGAGGGGTCCTATCAGTCCTGCGCTGATGTCTTTGGTGGGCTGACGTGGGAGTGGTAGAATTCGGTCAGGCAATTGCTGTCCTCTGGTGTTGGACTGTGGGTCTCTGGGAGGGTCCACTCATACGTTACTATGGAACCTGGAGCCACTGAGTCGTCACGCTTTAGCTCTGGACCAGTACCATCGGGGTAAAGAGCGCCTGAAGAGACAGAAACAAGCTCACAAGGTCACATATCTATCTTTCTGTTATTAAGTCTGCCTTATGATTCATTCATTCCTCACCCTCATTGCCCTTGCTGTAGTTCAGTCCATGTGGGTGGATGCTGTAAGGCCTTGTTGCTATGTTCTTCAGGTGCACGATGACAGTGTCTCCCTCCTCGGACATTAGCAGAGGTCCAAGGTAGCCCAGCCAGTCTGGCTTTATCACCTCTGTCCTGTAGGAGGAGTCGGTGTACTGCTTATACACGGCCTTCTTGTAGGTGGAGCCGATACGCTGGGGGCCTTTTTTTAAAAATACTGAGGCTTCTCTGCAGAGAGAGAGAATGGGGAACATGATGGATAACAGTTAAAATATCTCAAAAACCTGTAATAGGCTAAAGCAACTGAAAAAAACACAAAAATACTAAAGTAGATGCTTAAAAATATATATGTCTACCTGCTCATCAAGCCATTCAAATTGGAGATTTTATTTGTGATGAAAAGCACATCACTAATAACATTAACCATGACTCAGTGATATTCAAATGTTCCAGATAACAGTGTGTACTAAATAACTTTTTTATCTGTACACTCTTAATGGACTTGACAATATTTTGGACACAAACATTCTGCTGAGATTATTCAAGGTGTGTCTTGTGAGGCCTTCATGAACCTGATACATTCTTCATTAATTACATAAAAATGTAGATTTATTTCTGTTTCTGAATGTATCCTATCTAGTCGATTTGAGAGTACAGTTTGTGTTTTAAAGCATGTTGACCAGAGATATTAGAAGGACAAATAAATAATTCAAATATAGAACAAGAGTAGCCTGAACAGGCAGATTTATTTTAATTTTTAAAAGTAAAAAGTAAAGTAAAATGCCTTTTGCACAAAAAGTATATAACAAATAACAGACTTGTGAACAATCTAAAATTTAAATAATCAAAATGTTGTTTTAGATCTTTTTCTGAAATAGAGTTACTTAAGTTTATATTTATACATCGAAGGGGTAAACTGTAAATATCCATGGAGTTTAAGTGAGATAATGTAATGGAGGTGTAATGGATATTTAAGGGACCGAGAAATTGGAGATTACATTATCTCTTTAAGTAATGAGGAGTCTTGCTTTTCCTATTTGGATCAGTTAGCGCTGACTGGCTGACTCCACCATAAAGAAGGCAGTGTACTGTGAATGTACTTACTCATCCTCCTGCAGCGTGCGGTTTTGAATAATGTTCATTCCAGTTGGAGCGTAGTTCCAAGAAACTTCCTCTATCCTAAGGAAGTACTCTCTCCTCATCCCAGACACACATGCTGCTGCAAAACAGAGCAGCAACACTCCCCTTAATCCCAACCGATGCATTTTGAAGATGCAGCGCTGAGACTTCAGCAAGTCCACTTCAAAACTGCAGGAAGATTATTTTTGTTCAATGATGAGGAATACAGTATAATGATAATGACAACAGTGCAGACAACTGAGAGCTGTTTGTCAGTCTGTCTGAGGGACTTTTGCCCCTCTGTGTGTCTTTATACCCCATGTGATGACTGCTGGGAACAGCCAAGCAGGGCAGAGGGGTCATTGACATTCAGAAACAACCTGTCACAGAGATAGAGTGACTTATGTCAGAACAGAACGTTTTTTTATGCAACATCCACTTGGGATCAACATATTTTACCACTGACTTTTTTTTTTCTGTACTTTTGGAAATGTGGCTACAATTCAAGTGTTCTCATGAAAAGCCAATGATGAAGGGCCTCAGGTCAAAGATGATGTCCAAATGTGACATAGAATAGGTAAAAGAATTTTCCAAACTAAGTAGTTTATGACTTCAGCACTCATTTGAAGGGCTTCCATCTGATTCTGAAGTCAGTTTAGTGAAGTCGGCTTTGAAGACTGGTTTATGATTTTGTATTTTTCTTTAAAGGTCGGGTAGGTCATTTTGGAGAAACCAGTTCGAGTGCGTTAGAATTTGAAAATACACAGCCGGAACAAATCTGCCACTTCCTTACAGAGCCCCTCCTTCAACACACACGAACGCGCACATGACCAATGAGGGCACGAGATAAGTGTGTGCACAGATGGAAGGCTGACAGGCAGGTAGGCCATCCAGTTATTTGAGCCGTATTCAGATATTCATTGCTTTCGGGATGTTAAGAGCATTCCATGGAATATAACAAAAAGCATATCTCGAGCCGGTCTCTCAAACGTACCTACCCCACCTTTAAGTAATTGTATTCAATTATGCTATGAAAATAAATGGAACTTTTTCTTCCTGCATCAACTATGTTAATATTCCGATTAATTTGCTAAAAATACGTTTTGTAATGGGCTTGGCTCTTGGGGTCTCAGACCACATTTACTCAGTTTTCAGTCCTGATGTGGGTCAATACCCAGCAATTCTGGAAACTCCAGGACTGAACACACATGGACTTACGGTACATTTGTGTCAGAGACCCTCCTCCTCTGTAAGAACAAGTTGGAACAAAAGTTACATTGGTTGAATGCCAGATAAGTTGATGGAAACATTTAATTTAATGTTAAAATTTGAAAGCAGTTCAGCAGGGGATTCAAGCAGGCATTCACATTGATTGGGATATTTGTACACAGCAAAATAATATGTATGTATGTGTTTGTGTTAAGATATCATTATGTTATTTAAGACATTTTAAGTGTGTTTGTCCATTTGTTTTAGAACTGATGAAGGCCAAAGTTTCAAAGTCTACAATACTGCCAAGTAAATATATTTTGTTGCCAAAAAATACAGACACCCCCCCCCCCACACACACACACACACACACACACACACACACACAATTCAACCTGTTTTTGTTAACAGAGGTCAGCTTAATGACTTACTCGAAACTTCAGATTTTTTTATTCAAGGTAGCACAAACAAATGTACATTATAAAAATATGTCACTAAAATATATATAAAATGTTTGTCAACACTGGTCTAGCGTCGGAAAGACGTAAACAATTTACAACAAAATGCTCTGAAAATAAAAACAAATGTACAAACACACAAATAAAAATCTGCTCATTATCTCTAAATTATCCAACACAGAATCAAACAGGACAGAAAGGACACTTTCAAATTAATCATGCTGATAAACAACTAAATAATGTGCATCTCTTCTTGCAACAACAACCCAACAATGACACAAGAGCTCATCTCGTGTCATGTCCAACATCATGATACAAAGATGGTGGCCATCTTAAGAATATAGAGTGATAACTTCAATTGTAGTATTACCTGTTCATGCAAAACAACAGTAGTGTAGTTGTTGGGTTTTAGAAATGTATAAAATACATTTAATAATGATTGTTTCTATAGGTATTGTTTCTATAGGTAAATACACATCTGAGTTGACAAATATGACATGTGGGGTTCCTCAAGTCTCCATCTTGGGGCCTCTTCTCTTTAACATCTACATGCTACCACTGGCTCAGATAATGAAAAACAACAAAATAAGTTACCATAGCTATGCAGATGACACACAAATGTACGTAACAATTTCACCAGGAGACTATGCTCCAATTCAAACACTGAGTAAGTGCATTGAACAAATCAATGACTGGATGTGTCAGAACTTTCTCCAATTAAACAAAGATAAAACTGAGGTAATGGTTTTTGGAGCCAAGTCAGAACGTATAAAAGTTAGCGCTGAGCTTCAGTCTGCAATGTTCAGATAGAGCCAGAAATCTAGGTGTAGTCATGGACTCTGACCTGAGTTTCAACAGTCACATTAAAACAGTTACTAAATCAGCCTACTATCACCTAAAGAATATATCTAGGATTAAAAGACTAATGTCACAGCAGGATTTGGAAAAACTTGTCCATACTTTTATCTTCAGTAGACTGGACTACTGCAATGGTGTCTTCACAGGTCTCACTAAAAAATCTATTAGAAAGCTGCAGCTAATTCAGAACGCCGCTGCTCGAGTCTTCACTAACACTAAGAAAGTGGATCACATCACTCCTGTTCTGAAGTCTTTACACTGGCTTCCTGTGTGTCAAAGAATACATTTCAAAAATACTGCTGCTGGTTTATAAAGCACTGAATGGTTTAGGCCCAAAATACATTTCTGACCTCCTGCTAAATTATGAACCATCCAGATCTCTCAGGTCTTCAGGGACTGGTCAGCTTTCTGTCCCCAGAGTCAGAACTAAACATGGTAAAGCAGCGTTCAGTTATTATGCTCCAAATATCTGGAACAAACTCCCAGAAACCTGTAGGTCCGCTGCAACTCTGACTACTTTTAAATCCAGGCTGAAGACTTTTCTTTTTGTCGCTGCTTTTAATTGAACTATTCATATCTTAGACTGCACTGTAACTTTTATCCATGTACTTTTTCTTTTAATGTTTAATTGAACTATTTATATCTTAGACTGCACTGAAACTTTTATCCATGTATTTTTTCTTTTAATGTTTATTTTATTAGCTTTTCTTTTTAATGACTGATTTTAAATTTCTTTTTCTTAATGTCTTTCATTTTTTGTAAAGCACTTTGAATTGCCTTGTGTTGAAAAGTGCTATATAAATAAACTTGCCTTGCCTTGCCTTGCCTTGACGGAGCGGGTCACAGAGTGACTGACTCCGCCACTGACAGCCAAACATTTCCTGCTCTCTTCCGTCAAATGAACCATGCAATTTCTTATTTATTTTACGTTTGTTTAATTATGGGGAATGATTATGTTAACAGGTGGTTAACCTGTTTATGTTTGGGTCGGATTCTTTTGTTGAAATGTGGTTTTGAGTTGATTGTGTCACCTGTTGACGGTGAGCCTGTGGGAGGGGCTATGGGGTCAAAAGGGACGGTGTTGGTTCCTTGGTTTTTTTGGACTGTGTCACTCGGAAGAATGTTGCAATGAAGGCAACAGTTGGGACATGTTTGGGAGTTGGTTGCAGAGAAGGCAACCCAGAGCATGTTTACTCTAATGAGTGATGGACGGCCTGTTTGTGGATTTTATTTTGTTTTCTAACTTGTGCTGGTTCGCTATTTTTGTTGTTGCTGTTATAAATAAAGTTTTGGAGCGTAACCCAACCGACTAGGCCAGTTTTTGTGAACGGAAAATTAGAGCCCCGTCACAATGATAATTAAGAAAGCAATCAACGTTGACACTGAACATACATTTCTTGAAATAAGCTAATGAAACAGTTGTATATTGAGTGTAAAGACAGTTCTTTGTCTTCTTTAAAAAAAAAAAATTAAAGCTTCACACACACCAATACTTACTTTAGTGAAATCTCCCATTATGTTTTCCAACGCTGATTTACTTTGTCTCCATTTGTACATGTTGTTCTGCTAAGTCTTCTTTCAACAAAGTTAATTGTATCCTCTACGTTTCTATAGAGTATATTAATACAATCTGTCTTAAAACTTGTTTTCTGGCTGCACCAGAGGACCATAATTATCAATGACTGCATAGTGAGTTTTGTCAATAAGCAGGGCAAATTAAAGGTTATAACATAGTGATTCCATTGACGGTGGCCAGTTTCCATAATGTGTGTGTGTGTGTGTGGGTGTGTGTGTGTGTGTGTGGTGTGTGTGTGTGTGTGTGTGTGTGTGTGTGTGTGTGTGTGTGTGTTGTGTGTGTGGTGTGTGTGTTGTGTGTGTGTGTTTGTGTGTGTGTTGTGTTGTGTGAAACATTAATGAACATACAGTAGTGATACTCCTAGAGCTAAAACACTGACCAGAAAAAATGTAATTTACAACTAAACATATTGTATCTTTTAGTTTAATGAGGTTTCAATTAATGCATGGTGCTTCCAGTTTAGGAGACATTTAGTAAACCCTAGTTGTACTCACACACATACACTTGTGCTTGGCAATGAGGCAGTGTCTAGACAATGCCGTGTCTATTTGTGTCCATTGATGTCCATTGATGTCCTGTATGTGTGCATACAATAGAGTGTGTGATTTGTTTATGTGTGCACGTATGTCTCAGCAGGAGAGCCTACTACTTACAGGTGTATCTGTGTTTGTCTGTTGATTTAAGCATTAAGACTATACTCCTGCTTGTAGCAACAGGGTCTGCAGACGGCGTTGACTAGACCGTTTCCCAGCTGACAGAGACAGATGATGAACTCCAGCACAGCCAGGCCCATCAACACGAACAGCAGAGTCACGTTCCACTCTACGATGTGAACCGGCTGAAGGCACCGTGACCACGTCTCTGGTTGTAAGAGATACCTGGGACACAGATAGACAATAGACAATCAAACACAGACAGCAGCTGCATTTTTCTAAATACAAGACAGTGGAGATGGTTGTGGACTTTAGGAAGAACGCAGCCCCACCCGCCCCCATCACTCTGTGTGACTCCCCAGTAACTGCTGTGGAGTCTTTCTGCTTCCTGGGCACCATCATCGCCCAGGACAGGCAGCTGAAGAAATTCAACCTGCCAAAGACAATGATGGTGAACTTCTACACCTCCATCATCGAGTCTATCCTCACCTCCTCCATCACCATCTGGTACGCCGCAGCCACAGCCAAGGATAAGGGCAGGCTGCAGCGGCTCATCCGCTCTGCAGAGAAGGTGATCGGCTGCAATCTGCCATCCCTCCACGACCTGCACGCCTCCAGAACCCTGAGGCGGGCAGGGAAGATAGTGGCCGACCCATCCCACCCTGGACACAAACTGTTCACCCCCCTCCCCTCTGGCAGGAGGCTGCGCTCCATCAGGACCAAAACCTCTCGCCACCTGAACAGTTCCTTCCCCTCCGCTACCGGCCTCTTAAACAAGGCCCGGCTGACACTGACACTTTACCTCAGCCACAACGTAGACTCTATATGCATTACATTAATGCACACAATGCTCAAATATTGCTTACTGCACATATTCTTATTTCATATTTTATAATTCACTGCATTCTATTTCGCTGTAAATTACTGCTTTATTTTCTTGCTATCTAACTATATTTTATTACAGTGTCCTTAAAGATTCTTTAGATTTTTTGTTTTATATGGAGATTTTTGTTTTATATTTTATATCAAGTCAAATTCCTCGTATGTGTGAACCTACCTGGCAATAAACCCGTTTTCGAGTGCTGAAATACCAAGGGGAAGAATTGTCTCTCAGAACACACTGATGAATAAAAAAATAAGCGATGCCACATTACAATGTTTTTAATGAATGCAAAAATAAAAACTGGTGGAGGCAAAGTCCAGTGTTTCTATATAAGGGCACCTTGTATTCCAAATCGCAGAAGTAAAAAACACAGCATTATAGCAGCTGTTTAAGTGTTGTTATATGGTTTGGTGCAGTTGATGTTCTTACACTTACCATGTGTTGAACTTGGGTTAACCTAGATACAGTATGTTTAAATGTATTAATGACCTTTATAATTGAGGTTCATTTTATTTGAGATAACAGAGAAGAGAGCGTCAACAACAGTATGTATACTCTTTAGAAACAAATTAGAGCTAAAATGATTGACTTGTGATTAATCGACAATACTTATAATGAATAATCATTTGTCAATTTTTTTTTAATCAACAATGCCCTAAAATGTAAGGAGCACAAGCAGTGACATTTTTTATAGAGATTTTTCACAATTCTTTTGACTTTTTAAAGACTAAATGAATGAAGAGACCCATGCCACCACAAACAGTGCAGTATCTCCCTACCTGCCGCTCTGGTCTGCAAAAGGGTACGACCATCCAAGCGAGGTGAAGCACTGTGGACCCTGCACCAAGGCGAACCCTGACATGACGAAACAGTAGCCAGATCCCACCAGACCGACAACAGCTGCCAACACTGAACCGCACATCTGCGAGAACACAGACACACACAGTGATTTAAAAAGTGAATGTGTTTAGATGCCCTTGTCAATTTATGTGTGCCTGCCTGTCTGTTTAAATGTAAACTGTTTAATTTAGCTGTTTCATACTGTAGGTCAGATACAGAGGCCACTGTGAAATACACACACACAGCTGTGCCTGTGGCTTGAGTGGTGGGAGCCAAGCTTACTTTGTTGAATATTGACAAACAATGGGACCCTTGTTGAATTATCACTGCTGGATTAGCATTAGCATTCCACCTCATAAAGCGACAGTATGGGCGGCTTAAGGACAACTGTGCAGTTTACTGAGAAACAGTAGTAAAAGGGGAACACTATGAAGAGACACAAGGGGTGAAAGACAAACAATCTTCATATTTCGATTTAAGAAAAGGGGAAAACATCTGATAATATTGGTCTGTGTGTAGAATTAATGAACATCAAATGAAGTCCAGGCTTGATTTTGAGTGTTATTGATAGTTTGGTAAGTCGCTTACCATTAAGCTCTCATTCCAGCAGCAGTTACATTTCCCCAGAGTGATAAATACCACAGCAGGAAACAGCATCTGAAAGCAGAGAGACATTTATGAACAGCAGCATTTAATATGTAATTAATTTAAGTCATTAAAGGATATTATATACATTGATATGTTTAAGATAGGAAAGTAGTACAGTAGGACTAAATATATAAATGCTAAAGCTACGTTAGCTACTCATATTTCAGTCTTATTAAACCTGCTATTCTTTGCATTTACTTGAAGCATTTCCTATCAATAAAAGCCAGATCAATATAGATCCTAAACCAAAACAATTACAAATTCAAATCTATATAAACAGCACATAGCAAACGTGTTGGTGTTGTTTTGGATACAGCTTTAGACGGTAAGCATGCTACGTTAGCATAACGAGATTTGACTGTTGTTTGTTTTTAAGCTACATATAAAGTCTAGGGGTTACTAAATCCTTAGGATTACCCCTCCTGGGACCATACATACATCTATCATAAATTAATTGACAATTATTCTGATAGTAGCCACAATAAGTGGTCAAACAAGAGCATTCATCACATTTGTTGTTATGTAGTTGGATGGCCTTACTGCGAGAGAAAGGCATAGATTTTAAATACATGTGTTGTGTGTTTGTTTGTTTCAAGGTTGTTTTATTTTACTTTCCCTCCCTCCCTTTTCCTTTCCTCCTCTTTCCTGTGCTGTTGTCTCTCTCCCAGCGGTCACGGTCTTTAAATCACGTCCCAACTGAGGGGGCGGAAGTTCCCAAGGCCTCAGAGATCATGAGCATCGTCACATAAAAGGGCAAAATAGAGATACTGAACATACAGAGGGAAGTGCACACAGTGAGAAAGGAAGAGGGAGAAACAAGGAAAAAGGAGGGAGGAAGAGCAGGAGAGAGGAAGGGAGGAAGCTAAAGATAGATTTCTCTCAGAGGGGTTCAGTTTGCTCTTTGACTTTGAAATGTTCTGTCTTTTCCAAGAAGAAAGGAAAAGCCCAAAGAGGAAAACATAAAAACAGCATGGAAAAAGTGCTTGCAGAAATACTTCTAATAACATATGCAAAAAGAACATGCACAAACTAAAGTAAGTGTAATTTTTTTAAGTGAGAAGGACTAAATTGTCCCTCTTCTGCATCAGAAAGTTGATATGGTATTGTAGAGGACAAATGCTTGGTCACGTATAGCTTCTTTTTTACATTGTACTTTCTTTTTAGAGTTGTTTGGTGTTTAGATATGGTATCTATCAGTTTGGTGCAACACTGTTTATCAGCTCTCTTTTCTCTTACAAACCACCAAAACAAATCACAATATTTTACAGAGTGAAGCTGTATATACCCAAAACAAGTGCTAGTCTGGTCAGCGAGGTTAATCTGGTTTAAGGTAGGACAGAGGAGAGACTGTCTTTTTTAAAAAACTAATTAAGAACAGCTCCTTTCAGTTCAGTCAGAGCATAAACCCATCAGATCAGCAGCATGTAGCAGACGGATTAAGTGTGAATTCACACAACACTTAATTGTTCTCAATGAGCAACTGCAGGCACACTCAGACTGAGTGGTTGAAGGGGAAATCATTTACATTTGTTTAAAAAAATGCCTAAAAATCGTGTTTCTATGAGTCTGCATACAGATAAATGCAACTTGCAACAAAAAGCATTATGGATGTAAAGTAAGTAAGGCTTGAGTCGACGTCATAGTACAGTGTATCTACATGTAGCAGAGTTAGTTTTCAGTGAATGCTGCTTTATTTTGATGCTTTTTCAAAAGTACTTTCGGTGCTGAGCTCTAGCGTCACATGGCTGAAATACTGTTAAAGAATCTTTCTTTTTAGTTTTAGTGCAATAAAAACAGTCACTTATTAGTTTCAGTTAATTTCTCTTTCCAGTGCAACCAATAGTGATGAGTTTAACCACGTGGTACCAGTTGAACTTTGTTAAAACTTTCTCCATACTGTTAAACCTCTTCTACCCGGCAAAATAATCCCTTCAGATTATTTGTTTGGAAAGATGCTGCCGTGTTGCATCAATATGAAACATTTCAACTTCTCTGTATTCATTATGGTAAAGTCAAAGTCAAGGTTTTTTATTTTATTTATAAAGGGTAAGACAAATTTTGCACGTATGTATACAGAAGAAAAAAGCCATGATATTTCAAGTTTGAAATCAGGGTTTGGTCAAATATCTTGACTCAGACCAAGAAAACAATGTACTTTCTATTATTGATTAGCATTCAAACTGAATAAATAAACAATTTGCAGTGGGTAGAGACATCTTAATGTAAATCAAATAAAAAAAGTAAATTTGGACCTCATGCTGTTAAAGTATATCCCATGATACTAAAGTATAGCTTTTAAAGAAAGGATTACCATGCTCTCCATTTAATTTAAGTAAAGTAATGGGACCTTACTATGTGGTTATCTTTCTTCAAAATAAGTCACTGCTGCATGACCAGCACCTGGTGTTTAGAGAGCACATGCCCAACAACTCAGACAACTAACTTTGACCTAAAGAAGCCAGATGATGACCCAAACTGAAAAAGTTTCTATCAAAGAAAATGTGACCATACCAAAACATATAACAAATACTCATCATCATATAAGAACATAAAGGCAGTTGTTTACTCACCAGTGCTCCCCCTCCTCCTAGTCCACCAAAGTACCAGATGTAGCTGGCCAGGCGGTCCTGCTGGATGTAGGTGATTTCTCCCATGGGAAACAGAAGCAGCAGGTTGGCCACGATACAGCAGAGGGCCAGAGGCAGCAGGGCCAGGCCCAGAGACCGGGCGAAACCCACGGAACAACACATCGCTCACCCAAAAACACACACAACTGCAGTGAGGAGAGGAGAGAACTGGAGTGGGTTGAGGAGAGCACGAGAAAGAGGGGAGGGTTAGGGTCCGAGCAGCTGGGGAGCCAGGAAACAAAAAGAAGCAGTGACGAATGCCAGCTATTTGTATGTGTGTGTGTGTGTGTGTGTGTGTGTGTGTGTGTGTGTGTGTGTGTGTGTGTGTGTGTGTGTGTGTGTGTGTGTGTGTGTTAGTGGTGTGTGGGGTGTTGAACAGATGCTCCTTCCTTAGAGGAGGTTCTACCATGACACAATGTGCACTAGGAAACACACTCATAGGAAGTGTGTGTGTGTGTGTGTGTGTGTGTGTGTGTGTGTGTGTGTGTGTGTGTGTGTGTGTGTGTGTGTGTGTGTGTGTGTGTGTGTGTGTGTGTGTGTGTGTGTTGTGGTCTAGCATTACTATACTTGTTGGGACCTAAATCTGTTTACACAGTCAAGTGTGGGGACTCACCTCCCTTATGGGGACAAATTGGAGGTCCCCATGAGAGGGGAATCATTAATTTTAGGGTGAAGACTTGGTTAGGGTTTTGGGGAGCACAGCGTGGTGCACGGGCTCTCGGGTCAATATTTTGTGTTTAAAAACCTATTTAAAAACTCCTGTAGTAAAACCAATAAAGGTTTATAAAAGCCCTGTTTGGTCTGGGTTAAAAATGTTTTTAAAAAATGAAATAAAAGTGATAAAAGAGAGCAGTGGCTGCAGCACAGAGCGTATGCGGCGGGGGTCTCCCCCGGTGGAGCGTCCGAGGCTGCGTCCCACAGCATCTGGTAAAAGACCTGGTAAGTGGGTTAAAAAACATCTGGCTAAAAGGACCGAGGTTGACTTTGTTTAAAATCGGCATGCAGGTAAAATTAGTGTTAAAAAATAATAAAATAAATACATAAAAGTGCTTTTAAAAATAAGTGCTATTAAAAATAAGTGCTGGTAATAAAAATCACATCAACCCAAAATGTTCAAATATGTATAATATAAAACAAATATGTAAAATAATAATAATAAATATATTAAAATAAAGTCAACCAAGTGTCCCTAAAAGTGTTTAAAACCCAGGCCGAGGTCTAGAGAGGTGGTGCAGGTGAGACATGGGACACGCCTAAAAATACTTTATTAAGGGATTATTTCAGGGTGTTTCTCTGCGGGAGGTTAGGGTAAGGTTAAGGGTAAGGGTTAGGGTTAGGCATGTGTTGGTTATGGTTAAGGTTAGGATAAGTCTCCAGGAAATGCATTAAAGTCAATGTAATGTCCCCTGAAGTGATGTATACATGGTATGTGTGTGTGTGTGTGTGTGTGTGTGTGTGTGTGTGTGTGTGTGTGTTTTCCACAGGCTTTTAGTCACACAGAATTCTGAAGTATTAATTTCCTTAGAATACCAACAGTGCTTTTTTTTCTGTATCCCCTTTTATCCACATGGTGTTCACATGTATAATATGTAGCACAGTATATTTTTTATATATACTCAGAAATATCAATAATTGATCATTTTGTCTATAAGATTTTGTCTATTTTTTTGATAAGCAGCAACTAATTAAAGACATGGAAACAGATAGTTATATCAACCAACAGGCAGAGCTGAGGTTTGCTTCGGTATGTCACACAAACATTTGTTTTCCAATATGTTGCTCTATATTTAAGTGCAAATTAAGTAGTGCAGCTTATAAACACAGCTTGAACCCAAGATGCGTTATAAAAAGATACTTTTTGAAGATGTAAAGTGTTATGCTACAATGCTGTAATGTGACAACATCATAAACCTGACTTATGGGGTAATTAATTAATTATTCATTAATAACATTAATTTTTGTCTTTTATTATTTCATTGCCGAATATTTATAGTTGTGTTCCACATTTCAAATGTAGCATTAACTTTGTAGATTAGTTGTATATGCCAATCCAATCCAATGACATATTTTCAATATTCCCCTTTGGCAAGGCCCCCTGTTTCTAGGTCAGAATGATAGAACAGCTCAGCAGGTCTATGTGGGGCAAAACATGACTGCTGATAGTGCTGTGTCAGAAAGCTACTAACACTGTATGTTATTATGTGTGTTTCAGGGGCCCAGCATGTTGTGAGCTGCTTCAAAATCCAGCTGGAATGTCCCACATCCAGATAAACGGCGCTGTAAACTCAGACCGGCTACTAACGAGCTGCTTCAACCAGTGTTAATTAAGACAGATTAAGAATAACACGTGTGTTTGAGTGACTGAACACATGGCTCTTTATACAGTAGGTGTAAACAGTTGGTACCAGGTGCGGTTTGGAGCTGTAAGGAGATCAACAGTGAAACAAAGTCCGACATTAAGATTCTACTTTAAGAGATTAGTGTTGAAGTGGAATCATTATTTGAGCTGCCTGCTGCAGAGAACAAGAGGTTTGCAAGCTGTTTTATATGTTCTTATAACCCCTAAAACTGCATACAGTATCTTGTAATATCCTGTGTTTCTGTCTCTGTATTTGTCCTGTCTGCTTGGTAATTAGATGGGTTACAGGGGGCCTTTCCTGACAGCTTAAACATTTACTAAATCATAAAGTTAAACATACACAAGGGCAAAACACACACTTCATTTAGACTAAAAAACATGATATGCAATAGAAGCATCAGAAGCCAAGTACCATATCATGAACTCATGTCCTGAAGGTTGACAGTATAATCATCAAAAACACTTGTGGAGTTGGAAAAGCCTCAGCTAATTGACCAGTTATCGGCATAATAAACTGCGAGATATCTTTTGTGCTTATTATGGTTTGAGCTGGCAGACCGAATCTTATCGAGGCTGGCAAATAATAGTATTTTATTTTCACACATCATTTTTAGGCAAAGGCATTCCCTAATCGTAAGGAGAATAAAACAACTATAACAAAGAGAGAGAAAAAACATTGAAAAAAGATAAATTACTCAAATAAATAGAAATAGAAATAGTTTTTTCCTCTGGGCAAAATAATATTTAATGGCAATGTGACCATTAAACTCGATGTTTGATGGCTACAGAAAAGGTTAGGGAGTCAGGGGGGGAGACAATAACATCTGGAGTCTATGATAATACATTCAATTATTGTTAAAACAAATGTATATTACTGAATAATAGATCCATAACGCCTTGCAAATGTAAAAGAACAACACCTGTTTATTTCGTGAACTGTCTAATAAACTTAGCATCACTTAGAAATAAATTACATTTATTTGGCATTTGTTTAAATAGATCCAGCATACTTCACAGATCATTTGAAATACAGACTGTTAAATCAGTACATATGCTTCACTTTAAGTGTGGAACAGTATGAAAAAGGACATAACACTGATTGACTTGGTTCACGTCAGATTTGTACACTTCCTCCACTCAATAGGTTTTGTTAAATGTCACCTAGAGAAAAAAGATGGAACTGTCATTTATTGGTGACGTAAAATGATCATTGTCTTTTATTTAAAAATTAATAATAATAATTCCTTACATTTAATATAGCGCTTTTCCAGATTCTCAAAGCGCTTTACAAGTACACATTACACACATATCATACATGTAACGGTCATGTACTGTGGACAATACCCACAGGAGCAAATTCGGGTGAAGTGTCTTGCCCAAGGACACAACGGCTTTACAGACGCAGCGGCGGTGGAGGGGGGTTTCGAACTGGTGTTCCCCAACGCCCCCTTGATCTGATGATCAACGTACAGCCCACTGCGCCACTCCGCCCATCTTCACATCTCGAAGTCATCAAGGCGATTTACAAGTACACATTACACACATATCATACATGTAACGGTCATGTACTGTGGACAGTACCCACAGGAGCAAATTCGGGTGAAGTGTCTTGCCCAAGGACACAACGGCCTGGCGCAGTGGTGGCAGGTTTCGAACTGGAGTTCCCCAACGCCACCCTTGATCTGATTATCAGCGCACAGCCCACTGCGCCACTCCGTCCCATCATTTATATTTGTAATTATCTATTGAAAAAAAGGGCAGGGTTAAGGAAAGACATATCTGATATGTTACACAAAGATTTGTTTTCCAATGTGGTTATCTATATTTCCGTAGTAATAGTGCATCAGCTCATAAATGAACCATAGATGTAATTATAATCTAATTCATGAAGCTGTAATGTGTTGTGCTATGACAATGTCATAAACCTGAGTTGGAAAAGAGTTTTGAGATTTCTGTGGATGATTTTACTGCAAGATGTTTAAAACTACTGTTCTACATTTCTCATGTAGGGATTTGCCTTCAGAAAGCTTCGTGATCAATATATCTGAATATTACATAAACCAGGGCCGTATTCACCATATACATTGGGGGGGACACATACCCCCCAATATTCAGATACACTCAAAATGTCGTCCCCCCCCTGCGGCAAGGTCTGGCTTTTCGAGGCGATCAGAAGGAGAGTGGGATTTTAAGCCAGCTTCTAAAGTACAAGGCAACGGGCGATGCAGAGCTGACCTCCTGGCTAAAAGGTTCCCTCGATTTCACCAGTCCGGAATTGCAGAACGAACTGTTGAAGGTGATGGCCAATACAATCATCAAATAAATTGTGTCGGAAATAACATCAATGCCAGTGGTCCAGTTCGCAATTATCATTGATGGCACCCAAGATATATCAGGAGTTGAGCAGGAGTCAATATGTGTGCGCTCTGTAGATGCAGATCTACAACCAAAGGAAGAATTCCTGGGAATCTACCAAGTGTCATCAACAACAGGGCAAAATATAGCCAAGATGGCATGTGATGTGATGATGCGCCTTCAGCTTCCTCTGTCTCAACTCCGAGGACAAACTTATGATGGTGCCGCAAACATGGCTGGACGATTGCAGGGAGTACAAGTCATTTTAAGGAAAGAACAACCGCTGGCTGTGTATTGTCACTGTGGTCCCCACTGCGTGAACTTAATTACGCAGGCTGCCTGTGGAGCCTCTCCACTAGTAAGAGATGCAATGGGTCTGGTCCATGAATTGGGGGGCTTCTTTAATCAATCTGGCAAGTTCAAGTTGATTTTCCAGAATATCGCAAAATCAGAGCATGGTTCAACTTTCACCTCATTGAAGCCTCTCTGTCCCACCAGGTGGACTGTACGTACCCCTGCCATCCGCTCAGTTCTCAAGCAGTATGAGTCAGTGCTGATGGCCCTTGAAGAAATGGCATCATGCAGCTCACCTGAAACTTCAGCCAAGGCCAATGATCTTCATGGAACATTTCTTAAAGGGAACACTGTGCTCGGCCTTTTAATGGCTGAAGACCTGATGGGGGATTTGGAGTGCCTGAACACCTCCCTGCAGCTTAGGAAACAGACCGTTTCAGGCATGTTGGAGGCTGTAGACCATGTCAAAACAAGCATGCAGGTCAAACGAACGGAGGAGCATTTTGATGTATTGTTCTCGAAAGCAACTGCTGTGGCAACAAAGTTGGACCTACAACCAATTCAGATCCCTCATGTCCGCAAACCTACAAAGCGTTACACCGGTCAGGCTGCATCCCATTTCCAGTCCTTGTACAGAGTCCAATTCTACAATGCCTTGGACACAGTGAATACTCAATTCATAGAGAGGTTTGAACAAGCTGGATTCCACAAGCTGCAGCAGCTTGAAAATGTGCTGCTACACGGAGACATGGACAAGGTGGTAGAAGAGTATCCTGAATTGAATTCAAGACTACTGCAGGTGCAGCTGGCCATGTTTGGGGCTAATTACACCTATGAAACAAGCTCAGATGTTGCTAGCATTATTCGAGAAATGGTGCCAGAGGTGAGAGGTCTCTTCGGTCAGGTGGAAGCTTTAGTAAGGCTTCTGTTGGTCGTCCCTGCCTCTTCTGCAGAGGCTGAGAGGAGTTTTAGTGCCCTGAGGAGGCTTAAGACATGGCTTAGATCATCGATGAGTCAAACGAGGCTGAATAATGTGGCCATATGTCATGTGCACCAGAAGAAACTGGACCTTGAAGGAATATGCCAGTCTTTTATCAGTGCCAACGATAAGCGCAAAAAGGCTTTTGGGTCCTTAACTTGAGGGTTGGGCTTTTTGGGCGGGTGTCTGGGAGGAAGTTGGGGGTCTTTTTGATTTTGAATGAGCGGCAAACAGCTAGTGCGAGTCGTGGCTGTAAAACAAAAGGGCAATAAAGTGTTCCTGTTTCTACTGAAATTGTGTGGCACAGACCTTTCTATGGATTGAAATGCTTTAATGTGATTATGGTTATAGTTGTACTTTATTCATCCCTAATCTCTGCCATTACAAACAACAAAACAAGAAAAGCTAAACTAGATAAAATAGGGCGATGTAATACAATGCACAATTAGACATTATGGTAAAACATTTTAACCAGTTAAGCCCCAAGCCTGTTTTTCAGGTCTCAGGTTTGAAAATGACATTCCCAGAACAATTGACTATATCTTCACTTCTAAAAATGGTTAAATGAATAATCTTTTTTCTCAAAGCAATGATAAACCTGTGAGTTGGATGTAGAAAAAGTCAGAATCAATATAGATGTTTTTAAAGTAAATTCAGATTGAACATAGTAAAGAAATGTATAATGATAGTGTCCGTGCAAAAAATAAACCATTACTTATTGTGAAAACTACCCTTGGATGATGGGATAGTAGACTAAAAGATTTAGGAATCCAAACTATAACATATAATAAGTACCCTGTATCAAGATTGATGCAAAACAAGTATTTCCAAGGCACACCTTTATATGATCATTATAGTTATACAAAATAAGAGAATAACAGGTATGAAATCATTCCAACTCATACTACAGTTTAAAAAGGGAGTGATTTGTAAAATATGCATAAAGAAAAAGTAAATCTGTTCAGTTCTGTTTCACATGGGTGTTGTTGAGATGTATCCATAGATTTATTCCCTAATGTTGCTCTCAAAGTGCACCAGATTGATGCTTTTAACTTCAACATTTAAAAAAAAATCTTCCCGGGGGAGCATGCCCCCGGACTAGTGTTAATTTCGTTGACTAAATCCATGACGAAATATGTTCGTCAACGACCTTTTTTTCCATGACGAAAACGAGACGATGACGAGACGGCACCGACGGCAGTAAACAATAACTGTAACGAAATCATCATGCAATATCGTTGACGAAAAGTGACGAGACGAAAATGTAGTTCACTAAATAAAAACTATGCCAAAATCTCTCTTTACTTTCGTTGACGAAAAATGAGGAGACGAAATATTATCAAAGATAACGTTAAATCTCTGATAGTCAGTTTTTCTCCCAGCAGTTCCATTTCCGGGGCTGCGGCTGGGCAGCAGCTGTGTGTGTCTGCGGTGCGCGCGGCGGTAGATTTGAATTACACCGGGCAGCGGCACACTGTGAACTGTCAGGAAGACTCGGGTCTAACTCATGGTCTAACTAACCTTATTTAACAGAAAATGAAATGGCAACAGGGCTTGGGAGCAGTGGTCGCACTCGCGTTAACCGAATATCCCCCCGTCAGCGCGAGTGATTGATAAATTGTGCACTCGACGGATAATAATGGGTTATGACGGAAATGTTACGATCCGTCAAAATTACTGACAACGAAAAAGTCTAAAGCCACCACTGCTTGGGAGAAAGAAACTATGTGATATTTGGGCCCATTTTCACTACAATGAGGCGGAGAAAAAAAGCGAATGCATTGTTTTATCAGAAGGGAAGCAATGTGGCCAAAACACAGCTGGTTAAAACACCACAAACCTGAGCAGATACTCTCTGCAAAGCTTCTTAATCATTCAACCTGAGTTTTTCATCAAATAAGGACAAGATATAATCTTATTTATTTATATATACTAAAATGACAAATTATTGGTTTTGGCTAGTTTGTTTGACTGAAATGTTCTATATAATCTGATGACTAAAAAATACTCAACAGTTTTTATTGACAAAAAGTAGACTAAATAATTAGTTTTCATTGACTAAAATATGACTAAAATGCTCAGACTTTTAGTCGACTAAATCTTGACTAAAATGTTTACTGTTTTAGTCGACTAAAATAAGACTAAAATGCTCAGACTTTTAGTCGACTAAAACTTGACTAAATAAAAACAGGATGAAGGTGACTAAATATGACTAAAACTAAAAAGGAAATTTAACACGGGACTAAGACTAAAACTAAATTAAAAAATAGCTGACGAAATTAACACTACCCCGGACCCCCCTAGAGGAGGTTAGGTATCCCCCGCCCGCCCATACCCCGCGTCAAATTGTCCCACCCACATTGAGGATACTTCCTACACCCATGCCTGAGACACAGTTTCGTGATTATTGTTGTGTTTTGCCCCCACGGGCAGGGGCATGGGGTTTAACAGGTTTTAAAGTATCCAATGTGTTAGTGATTTTTTATGTATTTTCCTTTAGAATGGCAGGAAATTAGTATTCAAATTTTTATTGAATTTTTGGTCCCCCCCCATGTTGACTCCATGAATACGGCCCTGACATAAACAGAGAAGAGTAGAGAAGGTCGCTTCTGTTTAGTATCCAATAGCACATCCGTCTGCTCTGGGGTCAGATCCCGCCCACAGCACCCTGGATGGAGGATCAGTTTGATTGACAGATGGGTTCCACCAATCCCCCACTGTGATGATCTGTCCCCGCCCAAACTGAGACCGTTTGTGGCCTGTGTGTTTGAATGAAAAGATAAATAAATAAAATGTGTTGAGCCAATGTTGATGTTTCATTTGTTATCTGTTTATCTATCACAAGTATGCACTGTTAACCAAAATATCCCAGTATTTGACATTTAGTTTAATTGAGGGGTGCTGATCTTCCAGAACTAAAAAGGTAGAAGATAGTAGGGGGATCAAAATCGAATGGTAATAACAAGCATACCATGTTCACGCCATAAAAAAAAAAAGGCATAGAGTAAAAGCTAAACCAGCTAGGATGATTCCAGGGCAAGAGAAAAGAAAGATCAAACAAATCCTGTCTGCAACATAATGCATGTGCATGTACATTACAATTTTTAGTCATCTTTACGGTATTTTTCGCCCGTTTGGTTATTTTTCATTGGTGTTTTATGAATGATTGAATAAAAAGGGTACTGTGTACTTTCTGAAGCAGTGACATATAGTTGCAAGAAAAAGTATGTGAACCCTTTGGATACATAGCGTTGTGTGTTCCTTCCAAACAACTCAACTTTGGTTTCATCTGTCCACAGAATATTTTGGAACATCCAGGTGCTCTTTTGCAAACTTCAAACGTGCAGCAATGTTTTTTCTGGACAGCAGTGGCTTCCTCCGTGGTGTCCTCCCATGAACTCCATTCTTGTTCAGTGTTTTATGTATCGTAGATTCGTCAACAGAGATGTTAGCATGTGCCAGAGATTTCTTTAAGTCTCTAGCTGACACTCTAGGATTCTTCTTCACCTCATTGAGCATTCTGCGCTGTGCTCTTGCAGTCATCTTTACAGGACGGCCACTCCTAGGGAGAGTAGCAACAGTGCTGAACTTTCTCCATTTATAGACAATTTGTCTTACCGTGGACTGATGAACATCAAGGCTTTCAGAGATACTTTTGTAACCCTTTCCAGCTTTATGCAAGTCAACAATTCTTAATCGTAGGTCTTCTGAGAGCTCTTTTGTGCGAGGCATGGTTCACATCTGGCAATGCTTCTTAAGAATAGCAAATTCAAAACTGGTGTGTATGTTTTATAGGGCAGGGCAGCTTTAACCAACACCTCCAATCTCGTCTCATTGATTGGACTCCAGGTTGGCTGACTCCTGACTCCAATTAGCTCTTGAAGAAGTCTTTAGCCTAGGGGTTCACATACTTTTTCCACCCTGCACTGTGAATGTTTACATGGTGTGTTCAATAAAAACATGAAAACATATAATTGTTTGTGTGGTATTAGTTTAAGCAGACTGTGTTTGTCTATTGTTGTGACTTAGATGAAGATCAGAACACATTTTATGACCAACTTATGCAGAAATCCAGGTAATTCCAAAGGGTTCACGTACTTTTTCTTGCAACTGTAAGTGACATAACATAATAATAAATAACAAAGGTTACCTGTGATTGGCCAGTTGACTTTGTGGCCCCTTCTTCTCAGCTCCTCAGCTACCTCCTGGCTGACGCCCTCCTCCAGATTAACAGACCACTGCTCAGCTACACACAGAAAATGTAACCTGAATATGAGGCTTTACATAGGCATAGAATGTGTGCAACTCGATTTTGACAGGAAAGCAACAGACTTCTAGAATTGTGTGAGTAACATTCTGTTTTTAGACTTCTCTGTTTCAGTGTGTGTACTCTGTATCAATGCTCTGTAGTTGATCTGACTGAAATTGTGATTTTAAATCTCAAAACCGCTACAGTATCTGTCAGGCAGAAACTTGGGACAAGTAATTTGTCTGAAACCTTAAAACTGAACTAACTGACTGCTAGGGTTAACTTTGATTTAAACATTTGTAGAATACTAAGAGCTTTATTGAGTAGGTGTAACTGTATTAAGGGTTAAACTCATAACTTTATAACTTAGGGTTTAATGTAATTGTAAAACCATTGGGCCACTTAAAAGACAATAACAAGTCAGGAGGAAGCCAGTCTCGATTGAGGCCCATCAGCTGTGATCTGTGGCCACTCCCCCCACTTCCCCCCCAGAAACTGTATTTAAATCTTATCCTAATCACTGACCTGCCAGTGTGCAACTCGATTTTGACAGGAAAGCAACTGGAGACTTCTAGAATTGTGTGAGTAACATTCTGCTTTTAGACTTCTCTGTTTCAGTGTGTGTACTCTGTATCAATGCTCTGTAGTTGATCTGACTGAAATTGTGATTTTAAATCTCAAAACCGCTACAGTATCTGTCAGGCAGAAACTTGGGACAAGTAATTTGACTGAAACCTTAAAACTGAACTAACTGACTGCTAGGGTTAACTTTGATTTAAACATTTGTAGAATACTAAGAGCTTTATTGAGTAGGTGTAACTGTATTAAGGGTTAAACTCGTAACTTTATAACTTAGGGTTTAATGTAATTGTAAAACCATTGGGCCACTTAAAAGACAATAACAAGTCAGGAGGAAGCCAGTCTAGATTTCCTTTTGAGGGCCACCAGCTGCAGAGAGTGAACTAATTAAAGGGACATGGCCCCACAGCTGTGAGAACTCAGCAATCAGGTGTCCATTTTAGGTAGCACTTTCCTGGAGCCTCAGACAGGCTAAGACTGACAAAGACATTAGAGTCCTGCGGGAGTCTCTAAGACTGACAAAGACATTAGAGTCCTGCGGGAGTCACGAGGGAGGCAAAGAGGAGGCAAATCCTACTCTGATTGAGCTAAGTATCGCTGGTGTTTTATTTTCTTTGGTTGTTTAGCCCCTCATGCTATAATCATGTGTATTTTCTCCATTCCTGTTTGTGTCTTCTCGCAATTATCACTGGCCCCGTGTATCTCGTAATCGATATAACCGGCCTGCTCTCGTCTATCCCACATGCTCCACTGAGATCCAACATCTAGTTTCAGGCGGCCTGTGAAACTGCCAGTCAGCTGTTCCTAAGGCTGACTTCATCTCTGGCTACGCCTCCCTGCAGTCCCTGGATTTCCTTGCTCTCACTGAGACCTGGATTACTCCATCCAACACATCCACCCCAGCAGCTCTCTCCACAGCATATTCCTTCTCCCATACACCTAGACCCACTGGCAGAGGAGGTGGCACTGGTCTCCTGCTCTCTCCCAAATGGAGCTTTTCCCTCTTCAAGCTACCTAACTTCACTCCTTCCACCTTTGAATTCCATGCCGTCACAGTAACCCATCCTATACAGTTAACCATTGTTGTTCTCTACCGTCCACCAGGCGCCTTGGGGGACTTCTTGGAGGAATTAGATCATCTCCTCTCACACATCCCTGAAACTGGTCCTCCCGCTGTACTTCTCGGAGACTTCAACCTCCAGACAGGGAAGATAGACGAACTAACATCTCTGTTAACCGCCTTTGCTTTCTCACTGTCTCCGTCCCCACCAACTCATAAAGCTGGCAATGTCCTTGATCTCATATTCTCAAGGAACTGCACTAATTCTAACCTCTCTGTAAACCCGCTCCACACATCCGATCACTTCTTCATTTCATTCTCTCTACCACTTTCCAAACATAACAAACTAATCTCTTCCCATCCTGCACCTGTCCGCCGTAACCTTCGTTCCCTCTCCCCCTCTACCTTTGCCTCATCGGTGCTCTCAGCCCTCCCTTCCTCTGACTCGTTCCAACTCCTACCTCAAAACTCTGCTGCAGAAACTCTCCTCTCTCCTCTCCACTCTCTCATCCTCTCTGGACTCTCTCTGTCCTCTCACATCTCGGCAGGCTCGTCAGTCCCCTCCTGCTCCCTGGCTAAATGATGCACTGCGTGCTAATAGAACCGTCCTTCGGGCAGCAGAGCGGAAATGGTGGAAATCCAAACACCGTGACGACCTCCTAACCTATCAGGCTCTCCTCTCCTCTTTCTCTGCTTCGATCTCTCAGGCAAAAAGCACTTTCTTTCAAGATAAGATCCAATCTTCCTATTCCAATCCCAAAAAACTATTTTCCATCTTCTCCTCCCTCCTGGACCCCCCCAACGCCCCTTCCACCTCCTCCCTTCTGTCAAGCGACTTTGTTATCCCTTCAAACCTCCTTCAGACTATCGCTCCTGATATTCTACAGTTTCTCACCCATTTCATCAACACTTCTCTAACTTATGGTCACTTTCCAAACAGTCTCAAGGAGGCAAGAGTAAACCCTCTCCTAAAGAAACCCACTCTCAACCCGTCGGATGTTATAAACTACAGGCCTGTCTCTCTCCTCCCGTTCCTGTCTAAAACACTTGAACGCGCTGTCTTTAGACAACTCTCCTGCTATCTCCATCAGAACAACCTTCTGGATCCGCACCAGTCTGGTTTCAAGGCAGGTCACTCCACAGAAACTGCCCTCCTTGCTGTCACTGAGGAACTGCACACTGCCAAAACTGCATCCCTCTCCTCTGTCATCATCCTTTTGGACCTGTCTGCTGCATTCGACACGGTGAATCATCAGATCCTCCTTCGCACTCTCCAAGCACTTGGAGTTTCAGGCTCTGCACTTTCCCTCCTCACCTCATACCTCAAAGACTGCACCTACAGGGTTACTTAGAGAGGGCCCGAGTCCGACCCTTGTCAATTAACTACAGGGGTCCCTCAGGGCTCTGTTCTTGGTCCCCTCCTTTTCTCCTTGTACACAAACTCGCTCGGAACAGTCATTAGCCCGCATGGTTTTTCATACCACTGCTACGCTGACGACACCCAATTAATTCTGTTCTTTCCCCGCTCAGAGACCCAGGTCGTCGCACGCATCTCTGCTTGTCTAGCTGACATCTCTCAGTGGATGTCTGCTCATCACCTCAAGCTCAACCTTGACAAGACTGAACTGCTTTTCCTTCCGGGAAAAAATTGTCCCACTCTTGACCTAACAATCAACATTGGCACCTCTGTTGTTTCCCCGACTCAGACTGCAAGGAATCTGGGTGTGACCCTAGATAACAACCTGTCCTTCACTGCAAACATAGCTGCTACAACCCGCTGCTGCAGATACACGCTTTACAACATCAGGAGGATGCTGACCCAGAAAGCGGCGCAGGTTCTGGTCCAGGCTCTCGTCATCTCACGCCTAGACTACTGCAACTCCCTCCTGGCTGGTCTACCTGCATGTGCCATCCGACCTCTGCAGCTCATCCAGAATGCAGCGGCTCGTCTGGTCTTCAACCTTCCTAAATTCTCCCACACCACGCCGCTCCTCCGCTGCCTTCACTGGCTTCCGATAACTGCTAGAATCCACTTCAAGACAATGGTACTTGCGTACCATGCTGCGAATGGATCTGGCCCTTCCTACATCCAGGACATGGTTAAACCGTACACCCCAGCACGTGCACTCCGCTCTGCATCAACCAAACGGCTCGCTGCACCCTTACTGCGAAGGGGACCCAAGTTCCCATCAGCAAAAACACGTGGGTTTGCTATCCTGGCTCCAAAATGGTGGAATGAGCTCCCCATTGACATCAGGACAGCAGATAGCTTACACATCTTAGAACTATTAACAAAGCACTTATATACTAATAAAGGGCTGGCTTATCTAAAGCCAGTTGAGTAGCACTTGAAATGTTTTTGCTCTATGAAGCCTGATGTACTTATATGATTCTGTTTTCTTCAAGTTTGTATTTTGTTGGTCGAACGCACTTATTGTAAGTCGCTTTGGATAAAAGCGTCAGCTAAATGTAATGTAATACACTGACTGACTTCTTTCACAACATTTCAATGACTCGTATATGTATACTTACTTGTGTGGTCATATTGTACATAGACTCTTGGTGCGTCTAGAGCCTGTTGAGGATTCATCCCAAACGCCAACATATTTAGCAACACCTGAACACAGAAGAGCAATATCATATCATAACTCATAAACACATTAAACTTGTTTATAACGTTCAGGTTATTATGATTTTGTCATAAGTGTCTCAAATTTGGATTTCTCCACTTTCTGATCTAGTGTGACCAAAATATAATCAATAGCAACTTTTGCGGTCAAATACAAAGTAAATTATTAAAAACAAACATGTCAGGGACATATTTCCCATACTTCATCTGATAGATATTGTTCTGCATTTCCTTATTCAGCCCAGTCTATTCTCAATCATACTTGGACGTGTCCTTGCGGTTGCATCAAAGCGCCCATCACCCCCAGCGCAGCAAGGAGGACTGGTTTTTCTGATGTGGTTGCAGAGTCAGTGAGAAGTGCAGGGATTATAGTGTGAAACGGCCGCTTCCCTCCAGCGACACAGTTGACATGGCCACGATGCAGAGAAAAGCTGGCACCCCGGTTCTGTGGGCAATAACGTAGAAATCTCATTTAATGACACACATCCATTTTTTCTAGATCCTCATCTAGTTTTAAGGTTTAAGGGTGATTCTTAAAAGCAAACTATGAATTCTACTTCTCTGTGTTCCATGGATATTACATTTGTTACATATTACTTGACTACAGCAATGCGTCTCCATATAGGTTTGGTCTGTAAGAGAATGTAACAATACCATGTGATAATGGGATCATAATGTTTAAAAAAATGCATCTTGTTTCATTCCTTGTGTTTTTCGTGGTCTAAACATTTCCTTACATGTCTTGTTTTGTCCACAACTTAAATATATTTGGTTACTGTCATTGAGGAGTAAAGACACCAATCCATTCTATGTGTCCTGTAGTCACCTGTAGTGAGAATCCACAATCCTTAGGGACCAGCCCACTGCCAAAGCCCATGTATGTGCTGTTGACAAATGAACAAGCGTTGCCCTGGCTGTCGATCACACAAAAATAGACTGTGTCACTTCCTGTCATCAAGCCGGGCTCCACCTCTTCCATGACCCTGCAGAAAAATACACACAATTAAAAACATGCATAGATTAATCATGTTGCTGCTGTTTTCATCTGCCGACACCAGCTGTTAAAATGTAGCATTAACGCATCAGGGTGATTTCAATCCGGCCATCTAACTGTAGGAATTTCTTTTTTGTAATAAGCATGTTTGTGCAGCAAAAACTGCTTTATAGAAACCCTTTTTATAAAGTCACTGAAAGATAAATAATTGTATTGACATGTAAATATATTTTCAAAAATTGAAATAAATTGTATATTTAGTATACTGCACAAGTTATAAGTTAAAAACTAAATAATTGTGTGCTTTATCACTACCTGTCTTATCATTCCTAATTTTAAGACCAGGACACAAAATACTCTTCAGCATCAGGTGCCATAAAGCACTTCTAAACCATAAGCCAGTCTTGGTTTAAAAATGTCATAGGGAGTTTACTTAATAATCTGACTGTCAGCATGTAAACACAGGTTTTACAGGTTATTGCAGTGCATGTGAATATGATCTCTTATTTACTGCCTTTGCTTGATTTCTACCAGTAAGCTGTTTTATACTATACATGTAAACATAGTTGCGGGTAATCAGGTTCTGATACACATTTATTTTACGCTTTATTCAAATGATTATGGTTGACTTGGGGTGATACTAAACCTATGACATGTGTATGATTGGGATATGTATTTGTACACAGCAAAAACATATGTATGTGTTTGTATAAAGATATCATTATGTTATTCAAGACATTTTAAGTGTGTTTGTCTATTTGTTTTAGAACTGATGAAGGCCAAAGGCTCAAAGTCTACGATACTGCAAAGTAAATATATTTTGTTGCCAAAAAATACACACAAACACACGCACACACACACACACACACACGCAAACAGAACAGTGGAGGAGAGACCAAGGTATGAAGGGATGGACGTTAAGGTTGGGGGGGGAGTAAAAGTCTACAGTCCTATCTAAAGTCAACAGAGAATGACTGGTACACACTGGTACTAACAGACAGACACACTTACACACACCTGTCCATGCGTATGCGCTGTGCTCGCTGGTGGCTGTAGCTCTTGTCCAGCAACGTTTCCAAAGGGATGGTCACATGGTCAGGGTCGCCCAGGTAACGCACAGCATCTGTTTGTGCCAAGCGCACAGCCTCCACCAGTACATGGATGTAGTCAGAGCTGTTGTGGCCTGCAGCTACACACACACAACAGATGAGTGCAAATCGAACAATATCATCAACAGACACTTATTTTTTGTGTGACTTTTGGTTTTATCCTCTTTAAGAAGTAAATAAAATATCATAGCAACTTCAGACAAATGTATATTGGACATTGTGGTAGTTTTAACATCAACAGTGTGGCAACCTTCAACAACCATCCATCTGTACAAACTTGTCAAAGCAGCTAAAGCTTCTTTTTTTTAAGCCTGTTAGCAATGTTATAGGTCAGGTATAGGTTAGGTCATGCAACCGTTGTTTAATATTAACTGTAGTCTAACATAAGCTTGCTTTTGCTAGCTATTGCCATTAGGCTTCCAATAGCATTAAAGGTGTTTTTATTTGTGAAGAGTATCTTACTGAACAAAAAGTAGTGCATACATATTTGTTTTCCACAGAGCTTGTTTTTTGCAATAGTCCAAAATCCAATAGAAAAATCCCACTGACTATTTTTCGGGTGAACCAGGGCGAATATCTCAAGAGCTTTAAATAATCCATGGACTGTGAAAAGTTCACTGAAATGGATCATTGTTTGTTGCAGTGTTTTTTAAGTGTCATTATTGAATGTTTTGAATCACATCAATGGAATCACAACCTCCTCCATTGTAATGTGTAGAGGGGGGAATATAAAGAGCAGGACATCCTCTCCCAGACAAATAAAACCAAGACTATTATGAGTGATAATGTGAGCATGCTTATGCTTAATTGTTTCCACAAAGTGAGGGGGGCAAATCATCAATATTTGGGTGTGAGGATTGGCTCATAATTAAAGTATTGAGAGCTGCTTGGTGCATTTTCCATCTTGGAAAATCAGGACAATGCCCTTTCTTTAGCACTTGAGAATGGTAGAGAATTGGAAATCTAGGTCATTCTGATTTCAGCAGATAAATCATCAGTAAACACTGCCAAACGCCATTTTGATCACCAATGTTACAAGAATAATATCTATATTTGAGATTCTCTTGTATAAGGCAGTAATTGATGGCACGTCAGCATGCCAGGATATACCTTTGAGAGGGAAGTTGTCCAGGATGTTGAGTAGCAGCAGGGCAGCCAATCCCTGACTGTTAGGAGGAGGCTCCCACAGACGCACACCCTGGACACACAATTGAGTCATTCATGCTGCTGACCAAGTAGTCAAAGAAAAGACAGAAAAGTTGTTGCGGAAATCACCTTGTATTCTGTGCTAATAGGGGTGACGACCTCACTGTCATGGCTGCTGAGATCATCCAGTGTCATGACTCCTCCATTTTGGATTACGATATTGACGATGGCTTGGGCCACTCTGCCCTGGTAAAAAGCTGGTTTGCCATGCTCTCCCAGCTCCTGTTGATGAATTCAGTCAACTTTTCAATCCAGCCACATGAAATAAAACTGTATAAAACACAAACGTTAAAATATGATGTAATGCAGCATGTATACAGTTTGAAATATATCAATCAATCAATCAATGTTTATTTATATAGCCCAATATCACAAATGTTACATTTGTCTCAGTGGTCTTCAGTGTGTAAAGAATATCAGTATGAGAAAAAACGACACCCTCTATCCTTAGACCCTCACATCGTACAAGGAAAAACTTCCGGAGAAAACCCACAGTTTAAAGGGGAACATGGGAGAAACCTCAGGGAGAGCAACAGAGGAGGGATCCCTCTCCCAGGACGGACAGACGTGCAATAGATGCCGTGTGTAAATCGAAAAGATAATACATTTACAACATAGGTAGTCCAAATGTTTGGAAATATGCGGGTTACGTGCCCACTATTGTTTATCTCTAAAAGTCCAATCCATGATAGCAAATCCAATCCAATCCAATCCACTTTATTTATATAGCACAGTTTAAAAACAGAGGGTTTGCCAAAGTGCTTCACAATGAACATAACATTATAATAAAATATAATATTACACGAATAGATAAAAAACCACACATAAGAATAAATACAAGGCACATGAAGGCGAGGGAAAAGAGGTGGGTCTTTAGGCGGGACTTAAAAGCTTCAAGAGTGGGCGACAATTTCACATGAGGGGGCAGGTCGTTCCAGAGCCTGGGGGCTACCGATGAGAACGCTCGGTCTCCCCTGGTCTTTTTCTTTGTTTTTGGGACTATCAGCAGCAGCTGATCAGCCGACCTCAAAGCCCTTGAGGGGATGTACACCTGTAAAAGGTCGGAGATGTACTCTGGGGCCAGCCCATTAAGAGATTTAAAAACAAACAATAAAATCTTAAAATGGACTCTAAAATGGACAGGAAGCCAGTGGAGGGAAGCCAGAACTGGTGTGATGTGGTCAAATGAACAGGATGATGTGAGTGTGAGCTTTCAGCACAAAAAAGACACACCCCGTCATTGCTGAGGAATGACCGTTATGGTGCCATGGAAACCCTCGATCAATGAAGCTGAGGTCACTCCTATTGTTTCATTTTCCTAAGGTCTGGGAGTGTGAGGGAGTGCAGGGGTTATCATGGCTTGGCAGTGTTCCTGCTTTATTGAATTACTAAAGAGTGAGTGTTTAATGTAGTAATAAAGACGAGCATCGATCAGCGCATGCTTTTATAGTGACACACAAGCGGACCGCACCCAAATGGTGGGCGTCAGACATAGTTATGTAGGGAAACTGACAGGAAACTACAGATTGAACCTCGTTTTATGAATGTTACTTAGTCTGCACACACCCATGCAACTATGTTCGCAAGGACCTATTAAGTCCACTTTTCCAAGTCTGTTATACATAAACATGTGTCCCCTCTGTGTAAAGAGATTCTGAAAGTTTCAGGAAAAAAGATTCTCTCTCTTTTTGTCCTGATCCATTTATATAAAAACCTGTCTGAAAATTAGCTGATCAGATTTTGGCCACTTTATGATGTCATAATGTTTTTTGGCTAGTGTAACCATTAGCCAATAACCAACCAAGGTAACCCCCACCACCTTATCACCTGAATCTCCTCCTAGAGCACCATTGTGTTCTTTTTAACCAAATCTCTCTCAGAGGGGCGTGGGGAGGGGCTCCTTATTTTCATCTAAAGTAACAGACAGAGAATCAGCACTTTTGAAACAGGGCTGAAACAGAGGGGATTATGGGATGCTACAATGATCTATTTGGTGTTTGGAGCCAAACACTTCAGAGACATGTTTTGTATATATCTGAGACCTATAATATATTGATGAAAAACAGTATAATAGGGGACCTTTCATGCTCCTCATATGACCCTTAACATGTGTTTTTTGCTTGTTTTAGTTTAAAGATTTACCTTCAGGGTCTGGGCCAGGTTAGGGTTTCTGAATACTTGACCACATTTAGGAGCATGACCATCAATTAGCAGGTCTCCGCCTAGTTCCTTCCCATCATCTCTCAGAGCAGCCACCCATTTCGCCCAGTGGTGAGCTGTTACCTCGGCAACAGGAAACCCCACCTCTGCAAGCTCTGATGCCCCGCTCAGCACCTCCTGCAAGGACAGCTAGGGAAATGGGGAGAGGAAACACGCGCTTATTACCTCACAGGAAACCTCACTGAGCAGGAAGTGTGAGTCATTGTTTTCACAAGAAATATGTGGAGACTAGAAACTTGTCACTTCCTTTAAAGGTTTTCCAGTCGGGAAAAAAACCCATCTAATAATCAGAATCATCATTGCGAATAAGAGGATATTTCACTGGTTACTTTATAATGTAGGGCTATTAACTACTCGGTTGAGCTGTTCTATTTTAGCTAACAACATAAAGTTTTCCAAAACACATGCTCAGGCCACAAACCGCACAGTAGTAAACATTTTGTGTTTGTCTAATACCCTTCTTTAAATGTGAGCAGGCAGAGCTGTTTTGTTAGTGAAGTGAAACTCACACTGTGTTCCTAAAATCTTGCCCACATTTGGTGGATAATATGTAGAAACCCTTCCGAGATGGCCCAGGTAATCCTGTTTTTACTAAAACAGGGTTTGAAGAAAAGGGAAATTCCACAGCATTCAATGATAGATTGATTCACCTTTAACACCACTGTCTGAAACACACTAAGAATCTTACTTCCAGATGTGTTGGTGGTGTGTGTCAATGTGGTTCCACTTGCAGTGTTTATGTTTAGCTTGTTTATGTCATCTAAAGCATTACATTTAATGGGCTTTTGGCCACCTGTGTATTGCATATACACTGAACAAAAATATAAACGCAACACTTTTGTTTTTGCTCCCATTTTTCATGAGATGAACTCAAAGATCTAAAACATTTTCTATATACACAAAATAATAATTTCTCTCAAATATTGTTCACAAATCTGAAAAAATCTGTGATAGTGAGCACTTCTCCTTTGCCGAGATAATCCATCCCACCTCACAGGTGTGGCATATCAAGATGCTGATTAGACAGCATGATTATTGCACAGGTGTGCCTTAGGCTGGCCACAATAAAAGGCCACTCTGAAACGTGCAGTTTTGCTTTATTGGGGGGGTCTGGGGGGGTCCGAAAACCAGTCAGTATCTGGTGTGAGGGGTAGGGGTAGGGGTAGGGTTAGGGGTAGGGTTAGGGGTAGGGTTAGGGTAATGTTGTGAATCGAGTGGCCTGTGTTCTTCATCCATAACATACGCCTGCCCATACCATAACCCCACCACCACCATGGGCCACTCAATTCACAACATTACCCTAACCCTAACCCTAACCCTAACCCTACCCCTACCCCTACCCCTACCCCTCACACCAGATACTGACTGGTTTTCGGACCCCCCCAGACCCCCCCAATAAAGCAAAACTGCACGTTTCAGAGTGGCCTTTTATTGTGGCCAGCCTAAGGCACACCTGTGCAATAATCATGCTGTCTAATCAGCATCTTGATATGCCACACCTGTGAGGTGGGATGGATTATCTCGGCAAAGGAGAAGTGCTCACTATCACAGATTTTTTCAGATTTGTGAACAATATTTGAGAGAAATTATTATTTTGTGTATATAGAAAATGTTTTAGATCTTTGAGTTCATCTCATGAAAAATGGGAGCAAAAACAAAAGTGTTGCGTTTATATTTTTGTTCAGTGTAGATACAAGAAGACATACACACAGTTCAACCTTGTGACTTCCAAATAGCTGCACGGTATCGCACCAGCATGCAGGGGCCCCTGGTACTGTGACATTCAGGGCATCAGAAGGTGAAGGAGGAGCCCCCGCAGTGTAACCAGTCCTTCCAGGAAGTCCAAGGTCTGCGCCCTGGGCAAACGACCACTGAGAAGGACACAGAGAGAGTCTCAGCTAACCACTCTGTAATATGAAGAAAGAAAAAAACAGCGGAGAGAGAAGATTCTCCACCTGCCGTTAATTCCTGTGATCTCTCCGGTTTCTCCGTTGTAGAACAAGCAGAAGGCGTCTCCACCAGGTCCAGTGCTGCATGGCTCTGTTACCGCCAGTGCTGCTGCTATCGCAACCGCAGCATCTGCTGCATTGCCACCACGCTTAAGGATGTCTGGACACAAACACATAACCTTTGTGTGAATAATGTTGCACGGTTATTTATCAGTGCAAACAGTTTGGGTTCTATTTTAAACGTTTTCAATGCATCCAACTTTGTAACCCTTCATTCCAAAAATGTGTTTGTAAGCTGCACAAATTAAATTGCTCGAATCTAAATTGGTATCTTAAATATCATAGGCACATGGAAAGATTAAACATCTGCAAAGAGAGAATGAGCCTTTTATATGAACATCTGTGCATCTGAGGAAGCAACAATATGAATATGAAATGTATTGCCTGTGAATGCCGGGCTGTCATTTTTAAACCAATCTGTAATACCTTACTATGAGTATTATCAAGAACCATTGGCAGTCTTGAATCTATTTTTAAATCATGAATAAAACATAGATAAGAGGTTGCATGTATTACTGCATTAATGGTATTGGCTAGAGGTGGTGAAACGCTTAGTAGTTGGACAAATCATTTTATTGTCTCGAGCTAAACTGCCAAAACATTCCTCAGTTTCAGACTTTTAAAATTAGGATTTGTTGCTATAATCTCTGAATAGAGTGCTTTGGAAAAACAAGCCAAAATGTAATATTAAGATCAGGGAGATTTGTATGGTTATTTAAGTTGTGTACATTTATAATATGTTAAAAAGTGAAATGTATCTTAATGTATCTTACCTTGGTGGCCCCGAGTCCCCTGCAGCTTTGCTTGCAGAAAGGACTGCTCCACCCCCAGACAAAATGCCACACCCATATAATTCCCTAATTTTATTGGACACCAGCATGTCAGGTGACATTGTGTATATTTAAAATATATATATATATTTGGAGGGCCAGTGTGAGGTCGAAAAAAGTGGTTTGTTGCCTGAGGGCAACAGTATGCCATTGAGGGTTAAATGATTATAAGATATTGCATCAAAAACAATAGTTGTGTGGTCTAAGAATGAGAAAATGTCTTATTCAAAAAATGTCACAGTGCCAATAATGCACTTTATTAGGGTCTCAAATGTTCTGTTTCTGATCCTCAAATGTTCCCTCTTAGCATTGTTGTGCTTTTGTAGCTAGTTTGCTAGCATTGAGTTAGCTCAAAACTCAATGCACTAACTAACTTCTTCCTTTTATGGACTGTTCTTTTTATGGTGCAACTTCATTGTGGAATATCCCAGGCTTTGTTCTCGGTTTATTATTTATTAGTAGATTTTTTAATAAAATGCTTGTCATTTTGCCATCAAATATTTTGAATCTCTATGGCAACTGCTTTCCACTCACCGAGTCCTAAACTGGAGGCTATCGGCTGGCTGGACGCCGCGCAGCCGTGTAAACACACCACAGGAGACCGACGAGAGCAGAAAGACAAGTCGGTATCCATCGCGCTTTAAAAAAACAGCGACTGTTGAAAACAACAAGGCACAATTACTGAACAAAATTAAACCGCATTGAACTTTCGGCTTCTGATCTGTTAATCGGTAATCCATTGAGTCTGTCTCAACTAGGTCGGCAGCAAAGAACGTGATTACAGAATACATCGATGGATGCTGAAGTTTCAGCAGAAAATAATGTGGAAATGTATTTTAGTTTAATTCAAATTTTAAAACCTCAATCTTGCATCCTGTTCTAGGCTGATATTCCCATTCATCTTCAGGTAAAAAGAAAACACTTCAAGAGGGATCACCCATAGTTCAGAGAACAGGACAAAGTTTGGATAGCAACAGTTCTGAAGAAACTAACCTCTAGCCTACTCATATTTACAAACTGTTGTTTAAATTCAGGTTTGTTGCGAGAGTTTTAACAAATATATGTGACATTTTATTTAATTCCAACGGGACAAGGGCAAACCATTTGTCTGAGATTTGTATTATTTTATAACATCAACACCCCGTTTTTCTTCTTTTTAACTTACAAATGAAAGTAAAAATCATAATCGTCAGTGCAAGCAGAGGCAGGATTCGTTTAAAACCAATTTAGTTCAAATGTTCACAGATTAATGACTCATTTTGGTGCATGTGTTTGTCTTTTTCACAGCACTAAGAGCAAATGTAATCCATTCAAAATCAATGATTTTATGACGTTTGTCTATTTAATCAATGTTAACTCAAGTCTACAGATGATAACTATATGACCAATTTGCTTAGCCAAACTAATTATATCTGTGATTAAAAGTGATATCCAGGAAGGTAGTGCAGTTTTGAAGTTTTATTGTGATAAATGCAGAACATTGTTTCAACATATTATGTTTCACACATCTGATTCACATCTGTCGACCTGTAACATCGTGAAACATTATGAGTAAATATGAGTTGATTAATGGAGCGTCCTAAACTTTGAAGTCTTGTTTTGTTACTCACTAACCTGCGGTAGCTGCAGATCAGCGTTGAGGCCTCTGCTTATCGACCAACTGTCTGTCACTTCCTTCTCTGTCTCCATATAAACAAACACATAGTAGAACATTAACCACTGTGTCTTTGCCAGTGTGTGTGCACACACACACACAGGCGTGTTACCCAGCATTAATGTGTGTGTGTTTGCATACATGTGCATGTGTGTTTGTACGAGTTTGTGTGTGATCCTGCCATATTACAGCTGCTATAAAAGTGAATCACTGAGGGAAGGGTGGGCTATAAAGGCTCAACCATAGCATCAGCCAAATAGGGACAGGTCAGGCAGACAAGCTCATTTTTAAATATCAAGTGAAGTGAACAGAGCTTTCAGACGAACCAAGCTTTAGAAGTATTAGAAAACACTCTTAGAAGGTGTGTGGAAGCTGCAGTTGCTGATAAATATAGGCCTAATATTCAGCCAGCTGCTGGAGTACTATTATTGAGGACTGGACAAGAGTTTAAAACAAAGCTGCCAGTGTAGGTGGAGTGTTGAGATAGTTTAAGTAGTTTTCCCTAGTAGAGGAGGTTGAAGCATTAGAATGTGTTCAGGCAACTTTGCCAAGTGTCTGGGAATCAGTCTGATGCCTCTGGCGATTGTGTGTGTGCTGTGCAACATCCTGCTCTTCTTCCCTGGGGGGAAACCTGTGGAGAAAGAACACATCACAGAGCAAGTCTGGTACTTTGGAGGCATTCTGGGATCTGGAGTGCTGGTGAGTATCTTTAACGTTACAACACTGAGAGTAAAAGCTGGGGGAATCTGGCATTGTGTAGTAGAGGATGTACACTATGATATCAGCTGCTGCTCTGAAATCTGGATTCTTCCAGAAGTCTGAATATGTGTGTGTAGTTTTCGATATTTAATCTATTGCTACTGGAGTGATATGTGAGGCTTCTGTTGACAGTGTCAGTATGTCTGTGTATTCTCATGAAAATAGATTATAGATAATATTATTGAAATGTATTTGGGCGTCAACTAAAAACTATTTTCATTGCAGTTAAATGTGCCTTGAATAATTGATAATTGTGTATTCTATAATATTTCAGAAAATAGAAGAAATATGCCCTTTATAATATGTTAGCTCTGAAAGTCGCCAGATTGTTCGTTTTGTCTGTTTAGCAGTCAATGACCTCAATATATGCAGTTAGATATAATACAAGTCAAAAAGAAAGCCATCACATTTAGAATACTGTAATTGAAGAACGAATAACATTTTGTACCTTAGAAAAAAATATGTTATCGAAATATTAACAGAAAATCAACTCATTGTGTAAGTTTAAAAATAAAGGATGTGGTGATCTCATGTACTGCACTGCTAGTTCACATTAGAAACATTAGAAAATACATGAGAATAGTATTATAGGAATGCTATTAAATAATCTATCCATCCATTTAAAGCTACTAGACTATGTTTGGAAATGTGAAAGAAAGTGTATTTAAACTTAATCTAAAGGCATATTTTTTTAAACATCTGATAATGCTGCTGATAGTGGGCGCATCATTAATATGTTTAGGAACTAGTTTTACAGTATTTCATATCTCTATGTTTATTGCGGGACATTCAGCAGTTTCATTTCCTCCTGCAGATGGGCATTATCTAAACATCATCTTTATATCTGTGTGTGTGTGTGTGTGTGTGTGTGTGTGTGTGTGTGTGTGTGTGTGTGTGTGTGTGTGTGTGTGTGTGTGTGTGTGTGTGTGTGTGTGTGTGTGTGTGTGTGTGTGTGTGTGTGTGTGTGTGTGTGTGTGTGTGTGTGTGTGTGTGTGTGTGTGTGTGTGTGTGTGTGTGTGTGTGTGTGTGTGTGTGTGTGTGTGTGTGTGTGTGTGTGACAGATGATCTTCCCAGCTCTGGTCTTTCTGGGTCTGAAGAACAATGATTGCTGTGGTTGCTGTGGCAATGAAAGCTGCGGGCGGAGATTTGCGGTGAGGAGATGTTTCACTGCTGTTTAACTTCTCACCATCATAAGTCTCATCACTTCTACAACAAACCCAATTGCACTATGTACACACCCTCCATAATTTACTGAGCAATAAATACCAAAAAGCATAAACACACACACATTGAACACAAATTGATGTGAGGTAATTGTGATATATGTCCAGTACAGTAACAAGAAATGAGTCTAATGGGAGTTTCACATGACTTTATCACAGAGAGCTGGCATTGTTTCGGCACAGACTGATCAATACTTAAAAAATGTGAAGGTGTGGAAAGCAGCACCCCTACACACACACACACACACACACACACACACACACACACACACACACACACACACACACACGCACCTCAGTAGCTCTGTGTTGTCAATGCTCTGTTGGTGACCCTCACCCAGCCTGTTATCTGCACAGTGAAAGAATAAAAACTCCATTGTAGTAACAGGAGTTAGAAACGAGAACGGTATTGATTGCAAATATGAGTAACTTCTCTTATCTCTTTCCCTCTCTGTGTAGATGCTGAGCTCCATACTGTTTGCAGCTGTCGGTGTTGCAGGGGCTGGTTACTCAGTTATAGTTTCTGCTGTGGCTATTAATGAAGGACCTCAATGTGTGGTTAACAATACCGAAGCAGTAACATGGGACACACCCTTCTCAAATGGGTAAGACACACAGCCAGTATTAAGTATCAAGCTGTTTGACAAGCACTCTTCTTAAAGCAAACTATACCTTTAACATAACGTTTGTGGGTAATAATGGATCAAAGAAAGTGAACATCATTTTACCATCCAAAGAAAGTTAAAGGGTCAGTTCCAGTGTCAGTCTGATGACAAACTTCTTTCATTAATTATTTCATCAAAGATGCTTACCGTTTCCCCAATGTAGCATTTGATTTCTTACCACACAGTAAAACAAAAGCTCCTAAAACCTTTTAAATAAACCTTTTGTCTCTTCTTCACCTTCCCACTCCAGTGACTACCTGTCAGACAAAGATATCTGGTCGAAGTGTTTGGAGCCGCCTGGCGTGGTGTCCTGGCATCTCTCCCTGTTCTCCGTGCTGCTGGTCATGGGTTTGATCCAGATGGCGCTGTGTGCTGTGCAGGTGGTGAACGGCCTGCTGGCATGTCTGTGTGGGGACTGCTGTGGAGGGGTCAGTATCACATGATGAGTCCAGTCGAGTTAATCTGTGTGAATAAATCGATAATATAAAACATAATTTGACGAGTTTTAATACAAAAAGAGGATTGTATTTGGCAGGATTTAAAAAAACATCCTTTCCTGGGAAAACCCTAATGCATATTCTATCCACTAATTAATCCAATTAATTCCAGATTACGTCTACTTTTGGAATCAAGTCCAATTGTTCATTAACCAGTAAATTATGCAACTGAGTACAGTTTGAGGATTGGGGTTAGTAAACGATGATGGATTACATTATTACATTTCAGTGTAATAAAAATGTTGGTGTTTGTCTTTCAGAGCGATGCCGTCTGAGCCCTGCCTACAGCTGTGACAGTCTGCAGGCGGCTGCTTCCTTTTTTATTATTATTTGAGAGGATGACAGTGGTTTCTTGCTTTGTGCCATGAGCTCATTGATTACATTGTGTGTGCGCATTATATATGACAACACTGGTGAAATGACATAGCTCTTATTCTAAGGATTATGTATGAAAAGTGATTGGACAATCGGGAGACATTGCTATTACTTTAAATGTTTTTCTTCTTATCTACAGTAGTTAAACTTAAACACAGGGAGCAACATGTTAGAACTAAAGATAGTTCCCACCTTTAGATAAATATGTTTATGTAGTTTGACTGCCCCCTGCTGGGGGTTAAAGGGTAATAGAGACAAATGCATCCGCACTATTGATACAATTATTGTGCACTTCTCACTGACACATTTATTGCTGTTCGAATCAAAAGTACTGAAGCAAAGTTACTTTATTTCAAATGTTTCTTATATGTTAAACGTATTGCTCACTTTAGGCATGGAAGTAACTGTTATGTGGCTTATTTCACTTCTCCTTTGTACACACTGTAGGCCTTCTCATGAGGCACTCACTTATCTAATCTGATATTAAAGCATACTGTTTTTCTGTAAGGCTGACTGATCTGATTTCATTCTACATAAAAGGTGTAATAAATAATATGTTTGTTTTTAGTTTTATCTAACCTTAGCTAATAATCATTGCATTGTCAAAAATAAAGAAATGGCTGTTAAATGAGACTCATAGACTGAATGTAACTTTGAACCAGTTTGTCTTTCTCTATATCCTTAACCGTTATAAAACAAGGAAACTTTGTAACTCCACAGCTGGGGCTCGCACATTATCCAGACATGGCCTCCCTAATGTTTAAAATATCAATATATCAACGATGCTGCATCCCTCCCAGCACACATCCTGTTCAAATATACAACATTTGTGTTGTCCTTAATTGCTTATTCCCTTAGAAAATGTACAGTTTATCTTTATGAAAAAGTAGATTTCTATTTTATTGACAACTCTTGGAAATGTTAAATAGCTTTTTTGAAAACTGCTAATTTTTCACCAGTATTAATATTAAATATAAAAAGCAATAACATCAAATAAAACAGGAGTATTTTTTATTTGTCCATTGTAGTAATAATACTTGGCAAAGCACTTTATATATACAATTCTGTTTGTTAAGCTGTAGTGTAATATTGTCTTATAAAGACATGCCCCTTTTTTTACCTAAAGCCTGCAGAAAATCAAATCAAAAATACATATTAAATTGGAAAAATTAAAGAACTAAAATGTGCTTTCTTTTTTATGTCTGTAGAGGTGGGGGAGTTATTATGGGGAATTCCATTTATGACTTTAGTATAATCCGTGATTGCCCAATGTTTATGAATTCGAACAAGTTCAGCAGTTAATTTATATTTATTTAACACCTACAAAGGCTGAAGACTTATCTTTTTGTCGCTGCTTTTAATTGAAACTGAGCCGTTGTGTTCATCAGTAAAGTGGAACTTCTGTGTGAACTGTTCATATCTTAAACTGCACTGTAACTTTTTATTCATGTACTTTTTATTCATGTATTTTTCTTTTATTATCTTTTCTTTTTAATGACTGTTTTTAAATGTCTTTGTCTGAATGTCTTTCATTTTTGTAAAGCACCTTGAATTGCCTTGTGTTGAAAGGTGCTATATAAATAAACTTGCCTTACAAAAAATATATAACGCGTCCAGTTCGAAACATAATACAGTGCTCTTTCTGTGTTGTGTCGGAACTGTAGTTCCAGGGCGCCTCTTGTGGAACACGGAAGGATTAGGCTGCGTACCAACGTGTTCCACTACCTTCTGAGTGACCCCAGGAATAAATAACAGTAGATTATGATGCTTTCAATTTAAAACAGAGGTAATTGTATGATCTTTGTTTCGTGAATGTAGCTTAAATTGTTAGCTACGTGCTAAGGCAGGCTCCAGTGGTGTAACGTTAGTGTATCTGAGAGAGGAAGATGAACAGGTGAAGGACAGACTGGTTTCTGAGTAGATCTGTATTTTAGATCATATTCCACATTTGGACAGTTGTTTCCGAAAATGTATTTGGGTAGGGAAACACATGTAGATAGCTGTGATTTCTATATGCCAAATTCAGTCATTAGAGGATTAAATATGTTCTTTTGTATGTACCTTTACTAGAAAACAGTAGACTGCAGCTATACAAAAATACGCTTTGCATCTATCGTATCAACATTCTTATATCAACAATATTTATAATAGTAATAATAGCTGTTGACATTTTTGGTCCAATGTAAATACTACAAAAACACAATTTTTGGTAATGCCAATCATAATAAAGTGTGTTTTAAAAAAAATGTAATAGATATAATACATTATCGAAAACAGTGAAACAGAAACAGTGTACTTTGTATTCATACTTTAAATTCCATTTGAGTCTTTATTTAGGCTTTGAGTGGCTTTGCTCTGTCTAACCAAATCTCTGTTTACTTTTTACATCAGATGCTCTCTCTTATATTTAAAAGAAGCACCTTTGCAGCCAAGCAGGTGAGAAAGCATTTATGATTTTCAAAAGCTTGTTTGCTCATGTTTATTTAATGTATCATTATAGGTGAATCATATGTAATCTTAACATAAATGTCTTATCTTTAGGTATTGCATTGGGCAGGTCCTGCACAGAGAGGCTGGACATCAGTCCTCCCCGGAGCCTCTGGTGGTGGATCCAGCTCCCTGCAGACCTGCTGGGCCTCAACAGCAAGAGACGACAGAGGAGCAAAATCTTCCTCTGTCCTCAGCTCCAGGAAGATTGAGTTCTTCCAAAGGACCCAGACACATGCAGTTCCATCTATCGTGAGGAACCAGCATTTCCACTCCTCTGCAGTGAGGCTGAAGAAGCGCCCCCAGCTCCCAGAACCTCCCAGAGAGCTGGATCTGCTGCGCTATGACATGAAGGACTTGTGGAAGGGTCCCAAACCTGCCTTATACCTTGGATTTGCAGGGCTTCTCCCCTTTGTCACGCCCACTCTGCTCATGGCTGTGACTGAGAACTACTATCCAGAGTTGGCTTATGCTCAGTTAGCTTACGGCGCCTCCATCCTTTCCTTCGTGGGCGGGGCTCGCTGGGGATTCGCTCTTCCTGAGAGTAGCCCAGCCAAACCTGACTGGATAAATCTGTCCAACAGTGTGGTTCCCTCGCTGTTAGCCTGTGTGTCCATGATGATGAGCGACAGCATTGTTACTGCAGCCACCATGGTTATCATGGGGCTAGGAATAGCGCTGCATTATGATCTGGCTCTGCTGCCCACTTACCCCAGCTGGTTCAAAGCCCTGCGCGCTGTCCTGACCATCGTGGCATTTTTTTCTTTTCTGGGTACAATTCTAATTAATGGAATATACCCAGAAAAAAAACTATTCTCAGATTAAATAGTATGCAAATATAGAAACTATATGTCCTTGATATTGGAGTTTTTCTGTCCTAATCTCAGGCCTTCAGATACCACAATTGTGTATTTTATAGATCCTGCTCAACTGGCTTCTGTAAAAGCAGAAGATTATCAAGACGTGCCCTCTGTGTAGACGTTATTGGTTAGTGTACAATGTTTCAAATAATTCAGATTAAACATTTGTATTTTGAAACTACTACAAGAGTATCAGTAAATGCCACACAATAAAATAACTGAAGAAAATAAAATGTTGAAGGTCAATGAACGTTAAATAAATGCACTTTTGTCATCCGAAATATGATGGTATTTGTATTTTTTTTGCTCCTTATAGCATTTTATAGTCTAAAAAGTGAGAACCAAAACTGACTCCTTAAAATTGTCAATTTTCTGGAATAGGCAAAGATGTTTTTTTATGATAAGAAAAAAGTCACTTCATTAGAGCAATGCTACAAATCAGCTGAGCTGCTGTTACTGTGTCCTTTTACGTTGCCAGGATCAGACGGCTAAAGTCAGGAGTATTGAGATCACTGGGGAAATGCTATTACCTAGTTGAGTAATCTGTACTTAAAGCCTCAGGGGTCAGACTCACAACACCTTGAGTACATCTGGGTTTACAATACAAGTTATCAGACTTAATATGTTTTGATATCACCACTACGCTTGCCTCAATATGTCGTGCCATAAATAGGATTAACATCAAGTGTAATCATTACAATACATTTGATAGAAGACTGACGACACATTTAGTTTTTATATTCAAATGTCTTTATTAATGTAAACACCAGCATATAATGAACCACATTTGAAAAGAAAGGCAAGGCAAACATGAAGGGGGGGGAGGTCCACAGATATCTGAGAAAAAGCACTTAGGCACATTACATTCCCTCTCAACATTTCCCACAAAATGACATACTAATATCAAACATACGAGCCTGTGAATCATCGTAGTATACAGTATTTCACTTCAAAAGTTCCCCTCAGATTCTTAGTGAAAAACTCCCCACTCACACCCTATTTTGGGAAACTATATAAAGTGTCTTAACAAGTGAAATACGCCAATTTTCTTTGATAAAGATAGAAATAAAAGTGTTAACCCAAATGAGCAAGTGTGCCTTTCGGTAAAAATATTAGGGAAACCAATGACATAGAAAGGATACAAACTTAAAGTGACAGATACAAAAACATTGCCATTTAAAAAAAACAATGAAACAAACAAAACCTCTCCAAGCATCTTTGGTTTTTTGATTCTTAATATCCAACGCTATGTGGGCCCCGATACTGACAGTGCACTTAAATCTGTGGGTGCACGCAGGTAAACGCAGGCTGGACAAAGAACATACAGTGGGAAACATTGTAGAAGTCTTATTAATCATGATTAGCCCTGTGTAAGCACTGCAGGAGTTTGTAAACTATGTTTTCTTTTTGAATGGCTTAACAGTTTTGCCAAAGTCCAGCATCACTTAAAAACTTCTACAACGGCTCCACTTGCAGCAGTTTGAGACTTTGGTGATCTACAGGTAAACACATTCTTAACATGACAAGATTCCCTAATCTGTTCAAATGGACGGGATCTGACATTGAAAAAAAACTGTTGCAAATCTTCTTACACTTCTGACACACGTTACTCTGCTGCCTACTTTTGAATGCCTAGGCTAGACTTCATGTGCTCATACACCACGTAGCTGATGCTGACTGCTGGTATGACTTTCATGAAATTAGGCAGGATGCCACGGTAAAGTCCAAAGAAGCCTTCCTTTTGCAGAATCTTCTTCACCATCAGGTTCATGGGCATCTGCTCTGAGCCCTCAAGAGAAGCTGAGGAAATACAGAAATGGGAAACACCACAAAAAATAAAAGCTGGATTTTGGTAAAAGAGAGTGTGAAGTGTATGCACCTTCCCATGAAGTACTTATTTGACCTTGAGACACAGGTAATGCTGATGTTTTTCTTCCATTAACTTTACGCCCATTTCATTACTATCAGCCACCATAGAACCCATATCGTGTGTGATAAGGTTTGCTGTGCCAAACGCCATTCGTAGAAAGTAAAGAACCCTTGGATTAAGCTGCGATAACTAGTTTTGACCACTTGTGGGCAGCAGAAAAAACTGTAAGTATATCATTGACATACATTTGTATTAACACCCTATAAAGTTGACATGGCAAACCTTTTAGTTAATATTAGACGTCCAATATATATACGAAGCAACATAAGCAAATATTCAGAATAGTTTGTGTCCACTTGATGAATGCAATTCTAATGTTCACTATGCCAGGGTTTTTAGCCTCCATTAATTACAGCAAAAGGGACATATCTGGCTTTTGTTTATTTTAGCTTCACGCTAAGAACTGGAAAAGGGCAATATGAAAGTGATGTGAGTAACCCACAACTGTAAAGACGCAAGGGAGTAAACTTCACATACAAATAGCCATGTAGCTAATTAAAATATATGAATGCAGGCTGACATATTTAGTTAAAGGTGGGGTAGGTAAGTTTCAGAAACCGGCTCGAGATACTCGTGCACGCACAAATGTATCTCGTGCCCTCATTGGGCGTGCCGTCATTGGGCGTGCATTGCGCGTTCATGTGTGTTGGAGGAGGTGCTCTGTAAGGAAGTCTGAAGGAAGGGGCGGATTCTTTTCGGCTGTGTACTTTAAAATTTTAGTGCACTCGAGCCGGTTTCTGAAACTTACCTTCCCCACCTTTAATATACCCAATCTTTACTTTAGCTAAAGTAGTGCAGTGCTTTTTCTCTACCAATAAAACAACATGTACTGCTCAAATAATTTATGTATTGTTTTAATTTGTATTGAAAATAATCCAACAACTGTGCGATCATTGAAATCACTTCTGGGTAAGATCACGGGAAGACTTGGTAAATAGCCTACCAGTAGCGCTAAAGAAACATTTGACAGAATTCTGAATGGGATTTGGTTTTCTTTACCTTGTGCCTGCATCCTGGTGCGGATCAGAGCCAGGGGGTAGCTGGCCAGCTGACCACACGTGCTGGATAAGGTCCCGCAGCCGAGCAGCACCAGGATGCCGGGGTTGGCTGAATCTTTGGCGTAGCGGGCCAACCAGAAGTTCTTCAAGCTCTGGTGGGAGAAGGAAGTGTTTAAGAAAGGACTATTGTTATTTTCACAAAATCCAAAATGTCATCTATAAAACAAGTGAAAGTGCTTTTAATGACAGATGATGTTGTAGGAAGAGCTTTCATTTTCCACGAACCTCGTAGACTGCCAGATCAATGCCAGCGTAGGGGATGATACCTATAAGATTGGGAACATAGCCCTTGTAAAAGGCCTTCACTCCCTCCTTCCTCAGGATTTTCTTGGCACAGTCCAACATTCCTGTGTACTGTCCGGTCTTCCTCAGGGTCAGGCGGGTTTTCATCAACTGCAGGGACGAAGATTATCAGTCAAGCCGTGTTTACATGACAACACTGCTACTAACGCTTTGTAGCCGGCAAGGCTAACAATACAGTAGGAGCGGAAGCTTTCAGTCTGATTGTAGCTGAACAATTTATAAATTATATTTTGAAACATTATATTTTTTACAAAAAAGGAAGGAAACTGCATTATCTTTATTTTCTTTGGTCGTTATTTTCAGGAGAATGAAAAATGCACGACTTCAGGAGGAAAATGATGCTCAGAGGACAATTTAGACCTAACAAAATAAATAACTATTATTATCAAAGGGATTCAAAAATAAGTTTTATCTAACTATTAACACTCTGATATGAAACAAAGAGTGAACACAGGTGTTACCTCCATGGGGTAAATGACAGTCTGTGCTGTGGCTCCAGCCAGCGATCCAGCCATGAACCTCTCGTGGGTCTTGACCTTTCCTGGTTCACTGGACAGCATCTTCTTGAACTAATGACGAGTGATGCATGAAAACTCAATGAATACAGATGCTTGTTATTGTCAGAAGTAATACACTTTAGCTGAAATTGCTACTTAGGGAGTCTTTATACAATGCCACATACACGAATATAAGGATCTTTGACATTCAAAAGTTACATCTACAGCGACATCCTGCCGAAGGTATTGTGTTCAGTTTGTGTTTACCTTCTCATAGGCCATAAACTTAATGGCCGTCTCAGGGGCAATCTTCAGTACGTTGATACCGTTTCCTCTCCACAGAGACGCCACGCCTCCTTCTTTTAACATTTGCTTAAAACCACCAACCAGGCTGATTTTGTTGCTCTTGGTAGAATGCACCTGTACATTACAAAACACACATTGCACTGTAGGTCACCACTTTCAAAAGTAAGTACATTAACAGTATGCAGTGTTAAAGGTTTTACACTTTAGGCTACATCAAAAACAATTACAAACAGTTGAACCCCCTAAATGAGGAGAATTATGAATTATCACTTTTCTCACTGTTTAGATTTTTTTCAATTTGATCATAATATGATAGCTCAGCATATATACACCCATTACAACTGTTGAGTAAATATGGTTTTGTTAAGTATATATATTAAAATAAATGTATAAATAAACATATATTCATTTTACATGACAGAAAAAACGTTTGACCCACCTGCATGAACACCTTCATCCTGTCCAGCGGGGCGGTTCCTGTGCGGGACACGGCTCCGGCCATGGCCCCCGCTGACAGCTGCTTCCACCACATGCCGGTCGTCTTCTCCTCCTCTGTGAACTCATCTGGGATGGAGAGGCTGTCCCCAATGTCCAGCACCTACACACATCATATTCATATCACTCAAATGCTGTTTAAACTGTGAGTTCAGTTTCTTAACATTAACAAGGAGCGAGTTAACGCTCACACAGATTCATGCACATGAATGTGTTGCAGAATTACAATTTAGGGTTTTCCTCAGAGCTTTGTTTTGTTTCAAAAGTAATTTCAAACCTACAGTATGAACGTTTACTTCTCAGATTAATTGTAGGTTAATCGCAGTTTCACCTCACAATTAGCAGCTTGGCTTTGAACTTAATGCCCGGCGGTACTGGCCAAACTGCACGTCCTTATCTGGAGTCTTATATAACTTCAGGTCCATGCTGTGAGATCAATGACGTCATTGCATGCCACTTTATAATTGTTGTTTCGGTACAATTAGATTAAAGTGTTTTGTTATATAGGAGAGTAACATTCCTGCAAAAAACCTGGAAAATATAGCTTTGGTAATATTATAATTTTATGTTTATTTCAGACTTAGTATTTTAAGGAATGCCGCATGATCTGATCGGAAATAGATAAAACCTATTATGTTCCAGTCCCAACAAAAAACTGACATTATAATATGTCTATTTGCATCACAATGGTGCAGGTGGTAAAAAACATTCCCCCCAAAGTGTAGAAAATGAAAATAGCTTACATACAAACTAATGAACTAAGGAAGGATATAAGATAAAGAATCCTAACATTAATTTAGATTTGGTGTAAAAGATTTGTATTGGACAAACCTGAGAGCGCTCCCTAGTGGACAAAGAGCAACATTGAAGCGCCTACACATAATTATCCCAATTTCTCGTAATGAATGGGCCAAATATTTCAGTATCTGTGAGAAGCTAAAACTGTCTGACAATTCCGGAAGAGCTAATCCATAGAAAAATGTTTTGACAACCAATGGCTTTCACACTCAAACACAAACCCACCATGTCCACCTCCACCTCATAGATCCCCCCATCATCTTCTAAGCTGATGAAAAACCAGTTTCGCTGCTGCTCCTGCTGCTGTCGGTGCAGCAGAGCCATGGCTTTCCAGGCCTTCGATTAAGATGCTGATCTGCTGCAATATAGTCCCAGTCTTGCACAAGCTTCCTCCTAAACTCTGTTTCTCAGGATCCTTTACACAACCCTCATAAATTGATTTAAATGCTGAATCCCGAGTGGCCAGTAACAATCGAGATGGTGGGACGCTCTCAGTGCCATAGACGTTACCAGCCACTGCTCCCGTCTCACCGAAGCTTCATCTCAGCGACCTCGCTCATGTCCTGTTCTTGACTCACTTCCTCTCTCAGTGACCTGTCCCAACCCACGGACAAGATAATCCTCCTGAAATAAGCTTATCTCCGCCTCAATTTAGCAACCATAGGTTTATTTAACCTCCGAGGTCTGTGTGGGTGAACAGAGGAAGCAAACGTCAGAGATTAGTCGGCCATTGACTGGAGCTGGCTGCGGCTCAGACATGCAACCATAGTACCAGATGGTTTCTATAAAGCCAGACATCTCAAATAGTGTGATATTGTATAAATAATGTGATATTGATATTCTCTAAGAAAAAATGTCTGGAACAGGACCAGAATGTTCTTAATAAGTTTGACACCTGAATTTCCCAATGCGGTTTTATAAAGGATTATTTTATCTTGTATAAATTGACACGTAAAACAACAACCTTTTTTCCAAGAAATTCAATTCAAGATTCTATCTCAACCTGCATCAGCCAAACGACTCGTTGCGCCCTCGCTGCGAGGGGGACCCAAGTTCCCATCGGCGAAAACACGTGGGTTTGCTGTCCTGGCTCCAAGATGGTGGAATGAGCTCCCCATTGACATCAGGACGGCAGATAGCTTGCACATCTTCCGGCGCAAACTGAAAACTCATCTCTTTCGACTCCACTTCGAGCGTTAGAACTATTAACAAAGCACTTATATACTAATAAAGGACTGGCTTATCTAAAGCCAGTTGAGTAGCACTTGAAATGTTTGGCTCTATGAAACCTGATGTACTTATATGATTCTGTTTTCTTCAAGGTTGTGTCTTCCTGGTCGAATGTACTTATTGTAAGTCGCTTTGGATAAAAGCGTCAGCTAAATGCAATGTAATGTAATGTAATGTAACCTCCTTCGCTCCTTTTCTCACCTCTAATTAGAGTTACTACTGATCTGTTGCCAAGGTGTGGCCCGAATCCAGCATCAGCTGACAACTGTCTCTTACAATTTCCCTTATTGTGAATTGGTTCTTAAAAATGTCTGTGATAGTGGCCTCCACGTGTGTTCCATGTTAATTAACATTAATTTTCTAACTAGAGATGTCTTTTTCATTGTGAGAGCATCCTCGATCTGGCCGGATTGGTCTAGGCACCAGAGCAAAATGAAGACTTAAATGCTTAAAGTACGCATCATTTTCAGGGCTTCTAATTAAGCCTCTGTTGATTATAGACAGTACGTATGTGATTGCTAAATGTCTCCTAAACTGGAAGCACCATGCATTAATTGAAACCTCATTAAACTAAAAGATACAATATGTTTAGTTGTAAATTACATTTTTTTTTTTTTTTTTTCTGGTCAGTGTTTTAGCTCTAGGAGTATCACCATGTTCAACACACACACACACACACACACACACACACACACACACACACACACACACACACACACACACACACACACACACACACACACACACACACACACACACACACACACACCACACACACACACACACACACACACACACACACACCACACACACACACACACACACACACACACACACACACACACACACACACACACACACACACACCACACACACACACACACACACACACACACACACACACACACACACACACACACACACACACACAACACACACACACACACACACACCAACACACACACACACACACACACACACACACACACACACACACACACACACATACCGTGGAGTGCTTCCAGTAGCGGATAATCTCCTGCAGGTTGGTGGCTGTGTTAAACAGGAAGTGCTCCCTCCATTCATTCCAGTCCAAAGTCATGGTGCCATCCACATCAATACTGTACAACAAATAAAAAGGAGCAGAAGATTCATTTAAATAGTTTTCACCGTTTATGCTGTTTTTATTGAAAATCAGAAAATACAAAACTGAAGCAAACACTGCCAATTAGGGTTTTAACAGTAAATCTAATTTATCTTAAACATATTTATGTTGGTTGACCTTCATTAACATATGTCATTAGATACAGTGTAGCTGAGAGCTGAAAGAAAGTGAGTAGAGAGAGGGATAGAGGAGTCACATGACATGAAGGCCTCTAACTGTTGGCTGCTATGTGATGCTCAGCACCTAAAACGGCAACACACACTGACACTCAATCTGGAACAACAAGAATGTAAAGAAACATTGCAAACAAAATGTAAATGTTATCCAGCAATGCACAATTATAAAAATATATATATATATATTACATCACAAGTCAGAGATAGAGGGAGACAGAGGCAAAAGCTTAATGGAAACAGATAGTGGCAAGGGAGCATGCGAACAAGAAATAGGTCACAGGTTATGGAAATTTAAGTCATGCATTCCAACAACAATAACTGTAAAAATGGCATTACTCAATATGGTGGATTATTTTTGCATAGTTGACAAATGAATACAAAAAACAAGGAAACCATGTGTCTCCTTCAAATCTACTTCAGTCTCTTCTGTAATCAATGAATGTCCTGGTTTGATTTAAATGTTCATCTTTTATAAAATGTTCCTCTAAATCAGCTCTGCTGGTCAAACTCTCTTTCTGTGTGATTCACTGTCATGCACATCCTGCTTTCCTTCTCTTTCTAGGTCTCACTGTCTCACTGCATGTTTGCTGCTTCTATGTTTATGCAAATACAGAACCAACTGTGTAAAGCTCATTGCATAAACCCAGCCTAACTTGCAAAGCAAAGAACAATATGAAGGGTTTAACGGGATGTATTAAATATTGTACGTACAAAACATATAATTGCATTGCAAATACTGTATCTTTTTGAAAGATAATGATAACCAAATGAACAGTGTTTTAGCATCACATTTACATAGGTCTGCCTTAACATGTTTTGCTCTCATCTGGACAATACCTTTGTTTTACAACCAAAGTAAAGAAGCTAACAGAAACAATTGTATGCACAATTGTGTAATCAAAGTTAAGAAAAAACTCTCTCATTATTCCTACATGTGCTGATATGTTCTTCAACACATGTTGCCAGCTCTTTATCATGTGCCGTCAGCCGGTCCAAACCTGTTATCAGTGTCTTACACTGTTCTTCACCAAATATCTCTCTTTCACTTTCAGTTTGGGTACATGTAGTATTTCTTGGATCCTCAAGTAAGAGGAACATAAGAGCCTTTTTTTCTAGGAAGTGGCAATTAAGGCTCAATTAACTCTTTAGAGCACATGGTACTGTACTGAGCTTCCTAAATTAACAGTAGCTACATAGTGAGCAGTAATAATACCTGTTAAGGATCTTCTGCGCCTCATCTTTGCTGATGTCCATTCCCAGATCGGCTAGGGACTGCTTTATCTCCAAAAAGTCAATTCGACCTGTTGAAAATAAAAACTAATTTGAAAATTCCATAATTTAAAATCAGCTTTTACATTTTCCACATTTGTTAAAACTTTGCTCGATTAGATAACAACCCCATACCGTCATTGTTTTTGTCCAAGCTTTTGAAGGTAAGTCGTAACTTCTTCTCGTGTTCCATTAGATAGTTGGAGAACTCGTTGAAGTCGAGACCGTCATCTTTATCTTTGTCTCCAGAAGAAACCATTTTCTAAAGAAAACAAAGAATATTAGAAATCATGTTTCTCCTGTAAAGCAGTTTCAGAGTCTGTCGGCTTTCTGACCCCCTCACCTGGTGGAGGGAGAGGCTTTGCTAAATCCTGCCAGTTATACAGCAGCTGCTTCTATCAGACAGTTGGTGGCAGACTAACATCTCCATTCAATCGATACTTCCTGCTTTTATTCATTTACAACTGAAATGGTTCACTTTTTAAAGAATGATGTACATGAAAAGACTATCCTTGCTTGTAGAAAGACTGTTTGATATCAAAACATAATTTATTTTAGTTTTGCAACACTGTTTGTTACTTGATAAACTTAAACCTGGCATTTATTGTTACTATTAAATGGTCTCAAAAGTCAAAGTGTGTTATGAGCTTTAGAAATATATTAATGAGAACAAATTCCAAAGTATGGAAGATCAAGTATCACTCGTGACTGTCCACCATGTCACCTCCTGAAACTAAAGGAACCTGTCGTAGTGCGCAGGTGTATTACCTTTTATCATACGATTAGCATGGATAGAGAGAGCTCCTGTTTTACAACACCTGGCCACACACAGCAGTGACCTCTCCTTCTTTTCCTTGACTCATACTTGTACCGTTATCAGACCCACTGATGAGCGTAAGGAATGTATTTGTTCAGCAAAGGTGGGACCTTCCTAGCCCAAGCCCACAATAAAAGCCCACCTGCACCTACAGTTTGAACCATGAGACAGTGTCAGAGATTGTGTCATCTTCCTCCCAGCTCTTTACCAGCCAGCGCATTCTGTTATTTTTGTAGTAAAACTAGATTGTTAAGAAAAATGTGTGCTCCGGGTTATTTGTTATTTTTAGGGGGAAGGAAGAGAAATGCCTAGACAATAAGACTGAAATTGAGGCTCTGAAACTCTCTTACAATAAGTTCAACCCCTTTATTCACATTTTGCATAGGCTACTAAAAGATTACTCAAATAATGTAAAACACAATCAACACATTACACAGTGAAACAATTAAATATAGTTGTTAGCTGCAGTCCTGAAGTATAACAAATAATGAAGTACAATATATCTGTAATATTTAGCAGTACATCTCTCACTGAGGCCTTGTTTTTTAAGGTTACTTAAGGTGACTAGAACATCATTGGAGTCTGTTAGGAATGCTGTACTACATAAAGTATTTGTGCCAACTGTCTCTCTCTGAGGCCTAAATATATGCTGTTTACTGTGTCTGTGGCTCTACCTGAGCTGCTCCTTTCCCAGTCTTGATGCCCATAGCGGCCAGGCCTGCTTTCAGCTCGCACACATCCACCTTCCCATCCTTGTTGGTGTCCAGCTTGGCGAACAGATCATCGTACGTTTTCGACGCATTTTCAGCACACTGACAGTCCGTGAAAAACAGCTTCCTTACGACTTGATACATTGTTGAACTGAGAATGAAAACAGGCTCTACACAGACGCCAAATTAAACTTCTGCTGTGGAAACACACACAACCCGATTCCTGGGGCTTGCACTTCTGGTTTGAAGCAGCAGGATCGTCCCGTGTTGTTTCAGAGAGATTTCCGCAGTGCAGCTCGCAGACCGAGTCGTAAACAAAAGTCCGCATAAGTCGGAGGGTAAAGAATACGGTATGTATTTGTTATGATATATTTACGGAAGGCTTTTTGCAGATGAGGTAGGTTGGCAGCAGAAGGGTGGCGACACTCGGGTTTAGTTTGCCTGCGAAGACCTCCTCCTTTATTGCGCACACACACACTAAAGAGACACACCCTTCAGCGGGAAAACCCTCGCTAAATATAATAATTATAATTAAGTGTTTGCAGTGTAACACCCACGCACACGCAAATATGGATATTCATAAATATAGTTGCCCACGGGTACGGTTCTTGCCCATAGAGGATTGCAGGCGATGCGGGCAGTCTGGTTCAGTTCAGTGAGTCATACACACAGGAATCCGGCAGCTGGCCCTGGCAACATGTCCCCAAAAGTTTTTAATTGAGGTTCCAATACTTTGAAGGCAAGAGGAAGAGATGGGGGAGGAGGAGTCCATATCCCACAGCCACTTTAAGTTTGCATTTCAGAAAAATCTTACATTCTGATTATCAATCGAAGATTTTTACAAACTAATGTTCTGCACTAAAGGTGGTTTTGGAATAGCAATGAACATGGTAGCTATAATAGCCTACCTATGTCTAACTATTCAAGTTTATGCAGGTTATATTTTCAAATGTTTTATCTTTTGAATATTCAAGGATTTATAGTCATTATAGAATTCAGGATTGCACAGTGAAATGCAGTTTTAGCCACCTCCATGTGAGCCTACACACACATAAATGTTAAAACAAATATTTAACAAAAAAAAGAATACTAGTATGGTCAATTAATGGTTTGATCATGTTATCAACCAGCATATAATTATTGTTATAATCATTACTTATGTATGTAGGCCTATTCATTCATATCATTCTTCTTTTTCTCTCAGTTATACCAATCGTATCAGTTTGTGTTCTACAAAGTTGTAAGAAATATAAATAAAACATGTTATATGGTTATCTTTTTCTACTTTTCTTTTTTTAAATAAAGGATTACAATTAACTGATGTGAAAAGTGCAGTTGAGTATAAGCTTAATTGCAGTGCCTTGAAGATACCACGACGTGGCGACAAATGTTACATAACAGCAGCTGGTTTCACTTTGTTGTTGTAATCTGTCAAATCAGTGCTGCTGGTTCTCAGATTGACCGCCGGGGGGCGACTGAAGAGAAGGCGGGCTTTATCCAACTCTAGTCAAGTTACACTGTCGTCAGTGTCCATCCGTGTACATCCTCATTTATTTCAAAAATAAAAGGAAGACAGATACAGTATATGGGACACAAATGCAATCAATCCAGTGGTGATGAAATGTATCTCTTCTTGAGTAGTGCATTTAATCACAAGTGTGATGGATTTATATTCTACTTCTCATCATATGAACATATTGTTCTTTTTATGCATTATTTTGATAGCTTTAATTCCTTGTTTAGCTAAATGATATTCTATAATTAGCACGTCATCTTGATACATGTTGTATCATTGTATCATTGATATAGTTGATACAACATGTAATACAATAAATGTACTAATATTGGTTGAAATATGACTTTATCATTCACCAGGCAAGGACGGTATTCAAACTAATTAAAAGACCCACCTTTAACAGCTGCAACATTACATTGAAACACACGTTAAATAATTGCTTTCTAACTTTCATGTTAAAGTATTATTACACTTTAGTAATGCCATTTAAAAGTAGCTGAATACTTCTTCCACCACAGGTAAACACACAGTATACAAGTACAAGTGAAAGCATAATGTTTTATTTGGAAAATCTCCCCAGGAAGTAGCTATTCTCCCCTGCCTCGTTAGTGTCACATAGACGGTTGTCCCCAGCAGCTTCAACGTCCTCCTCCCACAGCACAACACTCCGACACAATGGGGCTGTAATGTCAGCGACGGGCGAGATTTGAGCATCTTCTCTAGAGTACTGAATCAGTGTATGGATTTAATGATGATGAAGAAGAAGAAATTCAAGTTCAAGGTGGATTTTGAGCTGGACGAGCTCTCCTCGGTCCCCTTTGTGAACGGTGTCCTCTTCTGTAAAGTCCGGCTGCTGGACGGCGGGTTTTCAGAGGAGTCATCTCGGTGAGGGTGTTTGGTGTTAATTCAGTCGTGCAAAACCTGACTGGACCTGTTATCTGTAGCCTACAGGTTAAAGTAGCTGAGGAGCTGCAGCCTACTATGATGCATTATTAGCAAACCAGCTAACATGCTACATGTCCAGAAACTAGCTAACGTTAGTCACTTGTCGGTGTTTTTAGTTGTCCTATTTGGACGTTGCATTCAAGTACGGGTTTTCTAAATGAAGCAGGACTGTAGACAACGTGTTGGCATCGCCTGGTGTAAACACACTTCAACATGTGTGGTGGTTAGTGCCCTGAAATACCCTCTTTATCGTCAGGTATTTTCTTCGTGTCCAGGCTAACTTCCTCGCTGGTTGTGGAATCGATTTGAGCATCCAGCTGACTGTTCACATAACTGCCACCAAGCTAAACATGACTCCTCCGTCTATTGATGCTTAATCGATACAAATGACTGCCACTGTCTCTAGCCTCGGTTTGGTCATACAGTTATCACTGAAGAAGCCGCTTTGCTTGTCTTGCGTTGTCAACCTGTTATTGATCAGAAAACATGCAAGGACAACGCATATCACAGCGCATAATACAGTGATAAGCAGTAAGACAATGCTGTGCCAATTAATTGGTGGAAATGTCTTCTCGTGTAAATTAGTAGGAATAATGTGACACAATAGTTTACTCTAGGTTACTCAAAGTGGTTGCTTACACTATAGGTTTTAAGGAAACGTTTGTCATGACAAGAAGAGACCCCATACCCATTATTCAAAATCAGCCTGTGGTCCACAGTGTCATAAATGCCAACATTTCTGACTGTCGAGGCAAGTGAAGGTGGTCATCTCTTCTGTAACCTGTTTTAGGTTTTCTTTCTCTCATTAGTACAAGTTAAAGTCTGTGCCTTAAAGAACACACATGGGTTAGTTTTGCAACGATTTTCATCGATGTTCAGTTTATGTGCTTGAATAGTTGAACAATCATTTTGTCTATGAAGTTTCAGAAAATGGTCAGAAGCACCAAGTTAAAAAAAATACTAGCATTGTTGAATATATTACTGTAACAAAGAGGGGAGCAGCAAATCATCATAACTGAGAAGCTTGAGGGCTTCTTTGGTTTAAAAATGCTTTGCTTTAAGAATTAATGAATGATACAATTATTTGCAGATGCATTATCTGTCTATTGATTTGATATAAATATTGCAGCCTTGATTCAAAAAGATATTCAACTTATGATCGAAGAATCCTAAGAGAAACAGCTAACTTTTTACCTTGAAAATAAGGATCAATGTGTGCATCAGGCTTTTTTCTGTCGATAGATGGATTGATACATTAATATAGTTTGAGCTAAGATTGTAAGTATTGTTCTGTGTAGCTGAATGTGCAAAGTGATAATGTTTATGTAATACAAAACAGGACTCTTTCACTGAAGCAATTGTTAAAGGGAACTAGCATAACTGTCCATTCAAAGAAGTGGCCGTTTTATCATTATTTACTATCACTTTGTTCTACAGTAGCATCATGATAGTTCTACTACATTTACATCAAGTTAAGTCAAGCAAAGACTGTCATCTTCTCTGTAACCGCTTTTGCTTTTTTTCATAAATAAGATGTCTGTTTAACATTTGACTAAGAGAAAAGCACTGTTTTGGAGCAAGGCTGCAGGGATCAGATGGCTTCACCCTGATTATATAACCAGCCCTGTGTGTGCTCTACAGTAAATAACTCTTATAAAATGGTTTGACTAAAAAGCACAGTGTGTCCGACTTTGTGAATCAGGATGATACTAAGGTCATGACGGTAAAGGACATTTTAATGTAACCTCAAGTTCCCTGGTACATTTTGTCACATCCGAGCAGCCAATGGAGCTGAAAGAGGTTATTTAATCCTCTAACCCAGACAATGACGTCCGTAAGTTTGAGATTCTAATCATAACATTATGTTCTGGATCTGAAATGTTCTAGCCAGAGGAATTTGAGTGTTGTTAAATCACATTTTCTGCTGCAGTTAGACCCCCAAGCTTCAATGTTTCCTCTGACACTCCTTTGAGTCATCCCAAACTGTGACTGTAAGGGAAGTGCAGAGTGTTGTAGTAGCAGCCTTTTTTCCCTTTGGTCTGGCTTGTCATTAGGTTTACAGCATTGTTTCTGTGTAACAATGTGTTTATGTGACCTGACCGCAGCTGCTTTTTAAAAAGAGAGCAGCTGTAGTTTAACAAGATATCTGACCCGCGTATAGAGATGTGAGATGTGACCTCCGCATGTGATTAAAACCACAATTACCCACACCGACTAATAGGATTGTGCTGCACTGAGAAGTGCTGTGAGTTACAGTGCACTGCATGCATTCCCGAAGCACACAGTGTCCAGCTGGCTGGGAGTTCCCTCTCCGACTCTGGGAGTTCACTCTCAAATGTATCAACCCCAGGATGAAGTCAGCATTTGTAAAACATTAGTCACGCATCTGCTGCTTTTTGTATTCATAGTGAGGAATAGATGTAGTGCACGGCTCAGGCTTTAGAAGCAGTCAGTCTTAACTCTGTAAACAGGGATCTGCACACCCTGGTAATCATTCAAGTATTTTGCCGTCTTTCACCACAACATTATCCTTGGGTATTCCTTGTTTTGAGCTTTTTGCCTCTATATCTTTTGCATACTGTTGTCAAATGTATGTCAGTGGTTGCATGTCATTTGAGAAGTAATTCAACAGCTCTGTTTGAATTAAATCCATCACATTTCATCTAAATGAATGGCATGTGGGCTGTTTTGACAGCAGGGAGCTGGTTAGGTGAGTGGGAGAGGAGAGGACGTCTGTGAAAAAGAGGCCATCTGGGGTATCGTAATGCTGCCCACGCATCCACGCTCCTTTCTCTTTCACTTCATCCTCTCACTGAGACGGCTACACTCATTTTTCCCTCTAGTTATTGGCCGGGGATGGGGGTATGTGCAGATATGTTTCTCTTTCACTTTCTTGCCAAAAACGGGCTGCAATTGTCCCCGTCACCTTTGGTTTCAGCAGCCAAACTAATCAATTGTTAAAACAAGACACTATTTGTAGAGGAAACTTCTGTGTAGCTATGCAGTGGGAGTCACCTACTCAGGAAGGAGACACGGGAAGAGCAGTAGCTTTGATGTCAAACACATGATGGTTTATTTGGAGTTAACGGCCGGAGGATTCACATCACAAGTCCAAGAGTCAGAGGTTCTGACTTCACGGTAGAGTTGCCACGTCAATTCTGAAGAACTCTACCCCAGACCCATGTATTTAGCTAGTTCAGAGAGCATCATCAACATGCTGCATAACAAGATAGAATCATAACACCTCTATCAGCTGACGCCAACAGGCAGGAACAGGGAGACAAAACACTGAGAGCACAGCAGCCAAGGTTACAGGTGCCTGTGCTCAGTCAGGACAGTTTGAACTGATGCACTGGGTCAAAGTTATGGGCCTTGGAAAATATTCCACAACACTAATGAATTAACAAGTTAATTAAGTAGACAGAAAAAACCCCATGCACATGAGCTCGCCTACAGTAGGCAACTTGACTCATTAGCCTTTAGCAGGGAGAGAGATATGAGGATGAATTCAACATAAGAGGTTTTACTTGTTATCTCATAGTTATGGGCTGATTAGTAGGAATTACATTATTTTGAGGATGTTATCAGGACTACAAAAAGTGAGTGACTGTGGTTTTTGTGGTTTTCCTTTACAGGGAGCCAGTGCATGCTAACAGTGTACGATGGAAGAAACGGTTCTCTTTCCCCTGCAAGATGAGTGCCAATGCAGGGACGGGTGTACTGGACCCTTGTGTGTGCCGTGTGTCTGTCAGAAAGGTACAGTATGTCCAAACTTGAGATATATATATATATAAACCTCAGTGTTTTTGAACCGTGATGCTTTGCATGTAAACAAACAAGTTAAAGATGCATAAGGCATGTGTTTAATGCAAACAGGAAACCCTGTGTTCTTCTCAGTGTGCAACAGAGAGGAGAGTCTCATCCTTGCTAGTAGAACTGCTGTAGCTGGGTTAAATCATGGTATTGGTTACATTTATTTTAGGGCAAATCGAAACATGAGAGTGAAATATGAACTCTAAAACGCAGCTAGCAAGCAATTGGAAGAGTACATCACAGTGTAGTTTTTTCTCAGTTTAAATCCTTTAACATTTCATCTTAAACATTAGTCTGCTGTTTTTTTCAAACGATATAACGAATATATAAGCCCGAATAAGCCTTCCTGATTAAATGCGTCTTGTATTTCAACATTGTAGCTGCAAGCTATTTCTGGCGTGCCCTGCCCTCTTCGTTTTAGGACAAAGAACATGTCAAGTACCAAGAAAAACCTATGTTATTTTGCCTTCACTGCTGGTCCCCATTTTTTCCAGTATTTTTGTTATAAACATGTAAAGGTCAAGCAGCTGCTGCCATTAGACCCAACAGCAAAATGTCCATGTCATTTGAGTATAGTAGCATATTTGAAATATTTTTGCACAAACACACAGAAAGTGCAAGGGTCTATCTTTTACTCCATAACCTGATTTCATGAGTTGTTTTTGTAATTGTATTAATACTTGACACTTTGCCATTTCTGTTTTGTTCATTTTTTGTGATAACATTGATTTTCTTTGCCAATTAAATTATGTTGCAACTGAAAATGAATTGCAAACACATTTCCTAGGGAAATGGTTATTACAAACCTCAATCGTGCTTAAATTAATCATGAGTTTAGATGTTTAATCAAGGTCTTTATGCTTCTCTTTTCCAGGAGCTGAAAGGTGGAAAAGCATTTGCAAAGGTAACTACTCATTTACTTACGTCATCCGACCCCCATCTCCTAACCCAACCTCCAGGTCATCTGCATTAACATGAATCTGACACATTTATGTAGATAGCCATGTGAGCCCTTAGCAAACAGATGGCCTTCACTGCCTGCAGGTTTGCTCATTAAGTAATGTGTTCTCCCTTTCACTATCTGCTAGTAATTATTCAGCATACAAAACCTATTTTTGTGGACTTTCTAGTCTAGATAATAGCTTTTTCCCCACAACTAAATATGAATATTGTAGAGGATCACTAGATGTCAGCGAAGAAGGATTGTTCATCAAAAGTGTTAACATTGTTCAGTTTCCCTGAATCTTCTCTGATGACCTGACATTTTACATCCAAGTGCTTACTGGGCAAATTGTCAGTCTCCTGAGAGGAAACAAAGTTCACCATGTGTCATTCTTTCTCCTTCAGCTTGGTTTTGCAGATCTGAATTTAGCAGAGTTTGCTGGCTCAGGTAATACAACTCGCAGATGTCTGCTGGAAGGCTACGATACCAAAAATACTCGCCAGGATAACTCCATTCTCAAGGTAACATTAGCCGCTTTCACACCAAGTACTTTGCTGTACTTAGTTCCCAGTACTTAGTCCCGGAACTGTCCTAGTAGATCGCGTTCACACCGGAATAAGTCCCTGAGGGAGGATTACGCAAATGAAGCTGCTGACGTCACTTCTTCTTCTTCTGCTTTGGGTTTACTGGCAGGCCGCAAACAACTTCACGCCGTATACTGCCACCCGAAGTCCCCCGGAGTTGGGGACTGGGCCAGTCCGACTGGTTTCAGTAGAAGCTGCCATCAGCTTCTACTGAAGCCTTCCGAGTAATTCGCCAGAAGCGCCGGCACCTCCTCATCACTCCACCGCTCCCATGTTTTCCTTTGTGTTGCCATAAGTTAGTCTCTCTCCGTTGGTGCGCTGGGCTAATGCTAATAATGCTAATGCGAGCAAATAAAATGGCGGCTTCACAAAACCTTTCAGAGTTTTACAGGGCGTGGTTTGCAATTCGCCCAGCCAATCAGAAATTGGAACCTTTTTCTCCCCAGGAAAGTCCCTGCTCTCTAGCAGGGACTATCTGGGGGTGAAAAGGTTTGCAAAAACTAGGTTCTAGTTCCAGATCTTTTTGGTGTGAACGCAAAATCCCAAGAACTATCAGAACTATTCCTGGGAAAAGTACTCCGGTGTGAAAGCGCCCATTGAAGCCACGGTGCTGTGTCCACTCTCCGATTTACTTCTTTAAGAGGTAACCTTGGTGTTTGGAAGCCTGATCTTTTTTTCTTAACTAATAAATAGGCAAGGTGAAAGGTTTTTGTATAGCATTGCTTACAACAACGAATAGGTAGGTACACAGGTAGTCTGTTAGCTTGTAGCAGGAAATAAACCATTGGGGGAAAAACATGGAAAACTATTGGCAAATACAGCCATAATTTGCTTTAGGTCTTGTAGAATATTTCCTAGTTTGTGAGAAAGCTAATGAATCAAATCAAGTCTTTTAAGTAAATCAGGGAGTGCAGATTGCAGCTGGTTGATTCTTGTGTAGTAGTATTAGAGGGTTACCAAAAGGTTTAAATAAGAATCCAGGCTAATGGAAGCATTGAATGCTAGTGAAACCTGAAATTATTAACACGTCTATTTTTCTTTTCATAGGTCATCATCAGTACACAGCTCATGTCAGGAGACCCCTGTTTTAAAACGTAAGTTAAAGTCATGTTTTTCAACTTGGTGCCAAATCTGATTCGCTCTGCTGTTCAAACTGTATTCCTACGTCTGTCAGTGTTGGTGTCTGAGATTCACTTTTAATTAGAAACTAATTAATTGCTAAAGTTTTGGGCAAAAAAAAGCCTGTGAAATCAGCTTTTCTCCCGCCTGAGCCAGACTGGACCGGACTGTAATTTAAAGCGGTGTCCTCTTTGAAATATCAGAACCCCTCCCTCTCTCTTTCTCCCCACATTTCCCGTCTGTATCTTTACTACCACTATCAAACATGAAACGATTGCAAAAAAAATCTTTTAAAGAAGAAAATATTCTGTATCATGTGCCAAAGTTATGACAAATTCTGCTGCTGATCACATTTGGTTGGGAGCCGATCCAAGAAGTCTATTGACAGCTCCCGACACCGTGCTTCAACCTCTTGGAAACAATAAATGGGAATCAAACGATCCCGAAATGTGCAAGTACAAAGAACTGTTGGTACATTAGGCCCTTCCCATGTCAAACACACTGACTGATTTCATCGTGCAATACAGTCATTATAATGTTAAGTGTCCTAGTAGAAATTGTAGAAATATGATTTCTTTGTAAAGGTCCGTGTGTGTACAGAAAGGAAAAAGCTGCCTAACCCAAGGGCAAATATTGACCTAAAAATGATTCAGTAGCCGGAATGACAACAGCTTTATTTTTCCTTCTTTGTAGCATGTATTTAAGTACAGAGTATCTGGTATGTGTAGTCTTGCTGAATGCTTAAATGTTATCAGCTAACTTAATCGTGTTGTACTTGATCAATCACGATAATCATCATTCAACTCATTCATTTCCTCCCCACTTTTCTCCCTGTTTTTGTCTTTCTCACCTTGCATTTGACTTTTAAACAATTGACACATTGAAATATATACGATTCAGGAGAATAAAGGCTTATTTTGTTTTCCGTGTCACCAGGCCCCCCTCCACAGCCACAGTGATCGGGATCCAGGGTGATGGAGAGAGCCTGCTGGAGGAGAGGAGAGGAGGCGACTCACAGAAAGGATGTTCTGGTGAGACAAATCACGCCACATTACACTCCTCAGCCCTGCTTAGCCATCCCATTGGCTTTCTCAAACATTAGCAGGCCCTTGATGGGAGTTCTGGGTTCTAATGTGTATATTTGTTTTGGCGGTTTCTTAAATGTCACTGGTTTTTTAAATTGCAGGCTGTTTTTAATATTATTCAGACTCAGCTCTCTGAGCTTAAGCTTATTTTAAATGTTGATAAAACTAAGGTAATGCTATTTTCAAAAGACACCAGAGACCACTTTGGATATTGTTACTACGCAAGGACAAGTACTTGAAGTGGTTACCTGTTATAAATACCTTGGTATCTGGCTTGATAATTGCTTCTCTTTTAAACTTCATGTCAATAATCTGCTTAGAAAGTTGAGGGTGAAGCTAGGTTTCTTTTTCAGAAACAAGTCCTGTTTCTCGCTTGAGGCCAGGAAAAGGCTAGTCACTGTGACCTTTTTACCTGTGCTGGACTATGGTGATCTGGTTTATATGAATGCACCTGCCCATTACCTGATCAAGTTAGATGCCGCCTATCACAGTGCACTAAGATTTGTTACTAATTGTAAAGCACTTACTCATCACTGTACCCTGTATGCCACTAACTGTTCAGAGGCTCAGTCACTGGTACACGTTCATATATAAAGCCATGTTGGGTAAACTACCATCTTATATCTGCTCTCTGATCACACGGAGAGTTGCAAGTAGCTATTGCCTGAGATCTCATGATGTGGTTTTGTTACATGTGCCAAGTGCTAGGACTGACTTGGGTACGAAAGCTTTTAGGTGCGCGGCTCCTCTTGCTTGGAACAGTCTGCAAAAAGAATGGAAATTGAGCAAATGATTCCACTGCATGTTTTTAAAGCTCGGATAGATGCTATGCAATCTGATACTGTTGGTACCTGTCATTGTCGATAGGTATGTAAATTGTAATTATGTTATATGATGTCCTTTTAGTTTTTCTGTTGTTTTCTGTTTTGATGTCTTCATGTGGAACCTACTTGCTGCAGATCTCCCTTGAAAAAGAGATCGATGATCTCAATGGGATTCACCTGGTTAAATAAAGGTTTGAAATGAAATGAGAGACAGGTAATATGGGATAATACAGTAGGGGACTGACATGAAGCAAAGGTCCAGCCAACTATGAATCAAACCTAGGACTTGCTGCTGGACTGGTGGGTCAACCATTTTTGTATATGTTTAACAAATAATGTAACAACCTGACCTTCCTTCCTTTAATATGTTAAGCTCATGCTGATAATCGGTGTAGATTTACATTGGATTGAAACTGACATATCCATAATAACCTTCAGAGAGCCTAAATATTCCTCCTTACCCTTTGACTTGAAATCAAAAGGTTAAATCTAATCTTAGATTAGATCCCATCCACATAGCTGTCGAAACTCACTGCTCATGGGTGCATTTCTTCAACATCATCTCATCGTTGTGGTGTGGATTTCCGGTAAAGTTATATTATGTGGCTTTGCAAGGGCACAAGGAATGGCAAGGAAACATAACTTTTTATATAATTGTGTACTGCAATAATAATGTGTATTTATCACAATATCCCACGCCACCCTGTTTACCTTAAACTGCTCTACATCATTTTTCTGTGGAAAGATCCAACCATGCTTTATATGACGGCTATTTATCACCCACCCATCGAGCACAATACAAATAGTTCTTATCCAGCTAAATGTCCCTCCCCAGTTTCATCCCTCTTGCTCTTGTTCTGTGTGTCTTGCAATGTTGTTCCTATTGCAGGTTTCAGAGTGTAGCGCGGCTATTTCATGTATTATTTAAACTAGTTCTCTTTGAGATTAGCTACAATCTGCTCCGACCCTGTAGGCTCTTACATGGTTAAAAATAGGAGTGTTTGCAATTCTGTCTATGGGGGTTGTGTGTTAGCATCCGCAGACCACGTGTGTATTGGTCTGCTGCGATGCTCTTTCACATCAAACTCATTGTGTCTCTGTAGATCAGGGCTATTCAATTAGTTTGGAATGGGGGCCGGTTGATGAAAATGATCCAAAGCAAGGGGCCGGGAAAAAGATGGCTTGAAATAAGAGCTTCAGATACAGTAAATACAGCATAGTGGACTGCATATATTGTGTTTAATTAAATCAAACAACATAGCCCCAAGGCCTTTATAGATCTAAATGGCAAGTTCAGAACTCAGTACATGTGAAGCTAAGTTAACCATCAACATCATTTCATTTGATTTAATTTAGGTGAAATGATCTAATCATTCACGCAGAGATGCAATAAATGACAGGAGTTGTCACTACAGTAGCTAGTAGGTGGGTTAGAAACCCGAGCCCCCAGAGGTTTTCAGGCAATGTCTTCCCCTCTATCTCTCAATGTAACACCCTCTCTGGAATAAAGGCACTCTGGCCCAAAAAAAAAAAGTAGATTACTTTTTAACATTATACTCAAAGGGCCAGTAAATATCACCCCGGGCCGGATTTGGCCCGCGGGCCGCCAATTGAACAGCCCTGCTGTAGATGTTTGCAGTGTATGAGCAGGTGTGTTTCATTTGTGTGAGCAGTATCAATTGAAATCAGTCGCTTGGTAGATTAGGAGGAATTATGGGTTTTTATTTTGATTGATTTTTTTACAATATATTTTTAGAAGCTTGGAATGTCAAAAATAAAATAAATAGTTTTTAATAAATCCATGCTATCTTGACTTTGGAAAGATAAAATTCTTGGTTTTAACGAAAAGGGTGTAAACCAGGGGTGTCCAAACTATTTTTTTCACATACAGTACAGACAAATATACGAAGGGCTGGGCCACTCCCTAGAGGTGAGGTATATTGCCTCATAAGTTCAGTTATAAGTTGGAAAAATCAATCAAATGTAGGTAAATTATTCTTGATACTTGAAAATGCGTTTAAGAAAAAAAACAGCCTACATCAAAGCTCTCCATAGGGTTTCATTTATTGTTATTGTTACAATAAGTGTTGGCATGCCGATTCCTTAAAACAGAAGCTTCAGATTGCTTATAATTAGAGGAAATATGAAGGGCATATAACAGCATTTATTATTGGGCTTTTTTCTCATCAACTGTTTTCAACTTTAATTGACTGAATTTATTTGAAAATTGGGCTTATTTACACATGAATACTGTGTAATATATTTGAACATGTATATTTAAGTTGGCCATATTTCATTATACGTTTTGAATTAGCTGGGGGCCGATTCAAAATGGTCTGCGGGCCGCATTTCGCCTCCGGGCTGTAGTTTGGACACCCCTGGTGTAAACTAACTAATTGGTCTGTGTATTTCACATGTCTGTCCTCCTGTGTTTCTTTTTTTTTTGTGGTGTATCTCCAAGTCACCCTTAAGTTCCATCAATGTAAACAATTATCAAGGGACCTGCCTCACTTTACAGTGGCCTGCGGTGTAGAAAATAAACCAGCAGCAGGAGCGCATCAAAGCCAGTTTATATTGCTAACGGGGAGGTGAGTCCGGATGGTCTCCTACCAATAATAAGACCCGATTCACGGCCTGAGGCAGAAAAAGAAGGGCACTTCAGTGAAGAAACACGACGTACAGAAGCTGTTCCGTCTATATATCTCTGTACTAAATGCCTCATGTTAGTTGTCAGATAAACACATATCTAAGTGGCTCAGGCTATGCATCGAGGACCAGTGCAGTGCTTGCTCTCTGAAAGTAAAACAAAATTACAAAACCAAGAATGTACATTTAAGTGAGGTCTGGCAATCTTTTGTAGTGGACTGTCGTATAGGCCTCCACTGCTGTTGCATACACATTTAATTTATCTAATAAATCTATCATCAATAAACCATTTTTTTTTTTATTCTGTTAATATATCCTCAATGGTTGACAAATCAGCCAATAATTGGCCTGTCTAATGCTGCGTTCACACCGGACGCGATGCGATGTTTGGGGGCGGCACGATTACATGTAAAGTCAATGCAGAGACGCGGACAGACGCAAATTCGCTCCGACGGCGCGCATGAAGCGGTTGATGCGTTCATTTTGAAACGTGTATTACAATTAAATCACGGTAAAATATGTTCATTTTGTTGTAGTTGTAGCCCCCTAGCCAGCGCGTCTTGTTTGAATGATGGGAGTAAACACAGCTGACAGCTGCGCTGAAACTTGAGCGTTTAGAGCAGGGATGGGCAACCTGGATGGTGGTGGTGGGGACCACATAATGTATGTACTGGCCACCAGGGAGCTACAGATTCACTTGGAACACACGGACAAATTCCATGTATTGTATGTAATTATTAACAAATATTAAGTCTGACATCTTCATTGACATTTTTCAACCTTTCAAGGAACATCCTCTAATAAGCTCACTAAACATATCAGTTCACAGAAATGTTGTTTAATTTTTTACAAGTGGCATGTTTGTATTGCACAGGTTATTAAACAGTGGAATAAAACGATGTTAAACTATTGGAAAGCATGGAACATGTGTGTGCATCAAGATTAACCATTAGGATGATATAAACATGAATTCATGAACACTAACCCAGACATTAGTTGTCTAACTTGAACCTAGCTAAGACACTTGTAGCCTGTCTCTGCATTCACTTTATTCCACAATAAGGGGAATGTCAACCCGCACTCTGCTGAAATTATGAATGTACGCGTATAGTAATCATAGATAACACGGCAGGGTCCGTGACAGTTTGTTTTCATCTGATTTCAAATAAACAAAGTCTTGGTTTTTAGAATATTAAACTTCTTTTTCCAAATTCAGATGATAAATACAACTTTTAAGCTTGTAACGGCATAATTATACGCGGTAACTTAACGTCACAGCAGGCATAACAACAGCCGGTGTTTGTTGTGAGTGTTTCCCCGGGAAACAAACACAATACACACAAACGCGTCACAGATTATTTTTGCAGTATTTGGCTGCTGAACGAAATCATGTATGCGGCTCGCGACGTAACTAGGAATCTAGTGGACGGTATCAGTACTACAAAACGTTTCTTTTGTTTTTATTAATTACGTTGTTTATAAATTAATCTGAGGGCCGCAAAAAGAGGAGGTGGGCCGCCATTTGCCCATCCCTGGTTTAGAGCGATGCGATTAGAGCAAAGCAAATATTCACATCACGTCCGGTGTGAACGCAGCATAAGGCTACATGGAAGTCTGTTTATTTTAAACCTGTCAAATAATTGATGCATTGATAAATACATTTGTAAGGCCTTTTGTTAATCATCTTTGATTGTCCAGTATAAAACCAAGTCCATGCAGGAGTTCCATTGTGGGAAAGACATTGAGGACTTTGCTTATCAGGTGACTTAAAATATACTTTCCTCCATACTTTTAGAATGTCTACATACCAAGGAGAGGAAAGGAAGAATACTTTGAAATGGAATGTGGAACACTTTGAAATGGAATGTAGAATACTTTGAAATGGAATGTAGAATACTTTGAAATGGAATGTGGAATACTTTGAAATGGAATGTAGAAAGACTAAAGCACATTGCGGAATGTTCAGCTCTAAAGTCATACTGAACCTGATGTCATATCACAGTGGCTGCAAGAGAGTATGCTCTCTGGTTAAATAGCTACACAACTCGTTTGTGCAGGACGATAACAAGCCAGGTTTTATCCCAGCCACATCGAGTTCACATTATCAGTAAGAAGCAGCCATTTCTTCACGATAATAAGATGGACAGAGAAAGATCAGTTTTCAACATGACGTACAACGACTCTCCATGGCACCGAAAGACTTGTCCCTCTGAGGACAGTTCTGTTGAGGAGGAGATCGAGGACGAAACATTGGAGGAGGTGCAGGAAACCATGGAGGAGGTGCAGGAAACAGGAGTGCAGGAGTTTGCAAACAAGGTGGAGGAGGAAGTTGAGGAGGATCAAGAGTTTGTATACTCGGTGGATGAAGACTTCGAAGACCTTCATGATGAGGAAGAGTCCGAAATTAAAGAAATGTCTGACCTAGATAAGACAGAGTCTGAAATGGAAGAGATTTTGGAATTTGCAGCAGAGACAGAGTCTGAAAACGAATACATTTTGGACTTTAGTGATGAGAAACAGTCCGAAATCAACAAGATTGCGAACTTTGATGAGACAGAGTATGAAATGGAAGTAATTCTTGAGGAGGTGGAGGAAGATATTAAGGAGCAGACCTCCATCTCCAGCAACAGAGAAAACTACAGAGACACTTCCTTTGATGAGGTAAGAATGAAATTCAGTGGCACACATGTGTACAATTACACTCATGAAAACTGTAAAAAAGCTTTAGTTTCTTTACTAAAGTTTTTCCAAAAAATAAATATCAAAATAGTAAATCATCTTTAATGCAATTGATCACAGCATACTTTTTCACCCCTATTGATGCAGAGTTAACTCCACTTCTGTTTTCTTAATAAAAAAACACTGCACATAGACAACACAATAATAATTGTTTTATGTTTCACAGACAGAGGATTCTGAAAGATCTGAGAGATCTGACAAATTATCTGTGAGAAATGCAAGATCTGAGAGATATGACAAATCATCTGGTCTTCAGGAAGCCCTGGACGAGGAGAGAAAAGCCAAAGCTGCTCTTGAAGAGGCCTTGATGAAGGAGAAAACATCTACAGCTCAGCACAAAGCAGCCCTGAAGCATGAGCAAAAAGAAAAAGACGCTTTTGCAAAGGCTCTGAAGTATGAGCAATATGAAAATAATTCCCTTTGTGATAGAATACAGATCATAAACGCTGATCTGAAAGAGTCACAAAAAGAGCTGCAGCATGGCAAAGCAAAGCTGAAAAACAGAATCACTATAATGACTTCTGAGCTTGAAGAAGACAAGAAGGTGATTGAGAAGCTCCAGATAGCTCAGCACGCATCCTCCAGCCAGCACCAAAGAGAAATCTCAGAGCTGCTTGTGTTGAATACTGCCTCAGTTACAGCAATAAAGGACCGCCTCACTGAGCGGCAGGAGGAAAGTCTGAAAAAAGACAAAGACATTGAATCCCTGCGGTCAAATGTTCTGAATCTCCAAAGCGACATTGTAGCCAAGGTCAGCATTGTTACCTCACTACAGGATAGAGTGAATAAGTGTGCCTCAGACCTCAAAGAGGAGGAAACAAAAAGCAGCTCACTGCAGAGGGACTACGAGGCTGCTGCCTCTCAGCAGAAGAAGGAAGCAGAAGAACTGGCCCGTCTGACTCAGGGGAACCAACACCTCGCCTATGAGAACAAGAGACTGCAAAGTGAACTGGAGGCTGCTCTCAATAAACAGCACATTGAAGAGAAGAAGCTTCAGGGCGACAGAGGAGCTTGCAGCAGACTGGAAGAGGCCATTAAGAAGGAGGGGGCTCGTTTCTCCAGAGCCTCAAAGAAGATCCAGAGCCAAGAGAAAGAGCTGTCTGAGAAGACCCTGGCTTTAGAGGGACTGCAGAGGGACTACGAGGCTGCTGTCTCTCAGCAGAAGAAGGAAGCAGAAGAACTGGCCCGTCTGACTCGGGGGAACCAACACCTCGCCTATGAGAACAAAAGACTGCAAAGTGAACTGGCTGCTCTCAATAAACAGCACATTGAAGAGAAGAAGCTTCAGAGCGACAGAGGAGCTTGCAGCAGACTGGAGGAGGCCATTAAGAAGGAGGGGGCTCGTTTCTCCAGAGCCTCAAAGAAGATCCAGAGCCAAGAGAAAGAGCTGTCTGAGATGACCCTGGCTTTGGAAAAGAGCCTGACAGCCGAGAAACTCCTAAAGTCGTCTCTCAAAAGTGAGAAGAAGCGATTTGAGAGGATGGTTGGAAAGCAGGCGTCAGCTGGACATCTTTCAATCCTCACTCAACTGAGAGATGCATCTGCGTACGACATGCAGACATTAAGGATGGAAAATGCTGACATCAGGGCTAAATTCCTTGTCCTGGAGAGAGAATATGACAGAGAAAGATTTGAACTCCGCTCTCTCTCTGCGGGCCATGAAGAGATGCTGTCAAGGAAAAATGATAGCATTTCTGACAATCAGTTTACCATCACTAATCTACAGTGCATTGTAAATGACTTCAAAGCAGAGGAATCAAAGATCAAGATGAGACAGGCCGATCTCGAAGAAGCCCTTAAACAGGAAAAGACAAGAAACTCTGAGCTGCACCATACTGTTGATCAGATCTCCTCCGGTTTGGAAAAAGAAAGGACCAGGTGTGAGAAGCACCGCGTCGAGCTTCAAGAAGCTTTGAAGAAGCAGATCACAACTCTGGAGGAAAACAACAAGTTGACCTTGTCTCTGCAGAAGGCTCAGGAAATCTTCCCCAGGCTTCAGGAAAAACAATGTGCAGAGACAAACTACAACTTCGGAAACATCATTGACTCCGAGTTCAGGCTCAGGGAGCAGAAATATTCCCTGGATGAGAGCAATAAGGCGCTTTACCACCTGCAGCAGGAGTACACCAATCTAGGGAGGAGGCACTGTGACATCAACGCTGAGTATCGTGAGCTGCTCAAGACTCACACTGCCCTCCAAGTCAGACATGAGAGGCTCAGCTATGCTCAAGGAAACCCACGCCCAGAGTTCAGTCCATATCTCTTCCAGTCAAATTGTACAGCACACTAGAAAATTATCGTCCAAGGACATTTTTAGTGTGCGACTGGCACAGACGCAAATATGTTTTTATTGTTTTAATTTTGACTATGTATTTTTTTTAAATGTATTTTAAATGTTTTAATTTTCACACATCTGTTGCACGTCCGACCGCTATTGCTTTCCCCAAGGTTTCTTCCATTTTCCCCCGCGGTAACTGTCAGTTTTCTTTGGAAATTGTTCCTTGTCCGATGTGAGGTCTAAGGACAGAGGGTGTCTTTTTATGCTATTTATATTCTGTACGAACTGTAAAGTCCCCCGAGAAAAATGTAAAATTAGTGATATTGGGCCATATAAATGTTGATTGATTGATAACGTATGGGTGCTGGGCAAAGCGTCACCAATAAAATAAAAAAAAGGTCAGTCTCAACTGCACATTGATGAGAAGAAGCTTCAGGGCGACAGAGGATCTAACGGCAGACTGGAGGAGGCCATTAAGAAGGAACATATTTGTTTCTCCAGAGCCTCAAAGAAGATCCAGAGCAAAAAGAAGAATCTGGCTTTAGAAGAGAGCCTGACAGTTGAGAAACTCCTAAGGTTGTCTCTCAAAAGTGAGAAGAAGCTATTTGAGAAGATGGTTGGAAAGCAGGCTGTAGCTGGACCTCTTTCAATTATCACTAAATTCCTAAGGTTGTCTCTCAAAAGTGAGAAGAAGCGATCACATATTGTCCCTTGTCAAAGTCCCAGGAAAGGTGAAGTTTAGTCAACAATCTCAACACATGGTCCGTTGAGTAGCTTTAGTGGTAATATTACTAATACCACATTATTGTTATGTTTTATTTTCATGTTTGTCAATTTTCTTTATTCAATAAATGTTGAGTCATCAACCATTTAAATTTCAAGAATTTGTGATGGATGTTTTTCTGAAAGTGGCAGAGTGCAACCACATTTGCTGCCCAGTGTTCAAATTAATATAATTGTGTACCAGACTAAGAAGACATTTTAATACAAATATTGGTTGTATTCAGCCTTCATTGAGCAAATCTCTACATCTACATTTCCGAAGAAAATATTTTACTTTTTACTCCACTACATTTATTTTAACACACGGTTACTAGTTACTTAGCACATATAAAATACCTGATATGCTGATATGGTATATTGCAGTACTGCACCAGTAATCTACACAGTATTTGTAGTATCTACATTTGGTCCACATTGTCAAACTACAATGCTTGAATGCTCTTACATTTATAAAAACAGGATAATACAATTACCATAATATACTACTGTGAAAATATCCATTCTTCATAAAGAGTACTTTTACTCTTGATACTTGGGAGTACATTTAGCAAAAAATTGTGCTAATTAGTACTTTTCCTAAGTAAAGGATCTGATTAAGTCTTCCAATGCTGAATAAATATAGTATATATTGATATACATTTCATTGAATGACTTTAACAATTACTTTATTTAAGCTATGCAAGCATTTAACTAACTCTTCTTTGTTAATAAATGACTAAATTAGCACCCTATTGTAGACATTCTTTACCAAAACAAGAGGTATTTTATTCGAATAAGGAACTTTTTAAGTCTTCTATTTTTTAACTAATCAAACCAAAGATAACATTTGATTTAAATCCCTAAAAAAGGGCTTTAAATTGCCTCAACATACTTTAGTAAGCATCATGGGAATAAGCGGCGTATTCGCACATGCGTAGAACCGATTGGGTAATGACATGTTGAACTAGAGAATGCAATTCCTGAAGAAATTGCTAGTGGGAATGCTTTATGCTGAAAAGCTGACGCTAAACTGCTATGCTGAAATGTATTGTGTAAGAAGAAAGTGAATAATTTAGATTGAAATGATACATGAACACTGGGGGCTTGAATGTGTGATGAGAGAAGAAAATAAAGTAAAAAGGCTTGGAAAAGCAGCAGAATATTTGAACTGCAAACGTTTGAACTAACTTGATGTTGAATGATCTGTCGCCATGCCAATGGCATTTGATGACATCCCATAATATGCTTAGATGCGTTGATGGCTGCATCGTTACCAAACCTGTGAAGTTTTGGGCCATTTGGAGCATTTTCACTGAAGTTATGAGAAAACCGTGTTTCATGGCGAGCATTGTGTTGTCATGGCAACGGCATTTGAAGAAATCTCAAAACTGTCCCGTAGATGTCTTCACGGCTGGACTGTTAGCACACATGTGAAGTTTGAGCACTTTTTGAACATTTTCATAGGAGTTATAGCGACATCGTCTTTCATGGCAAGGGATGTGTTTCCATGGAAACGGCATATGATGAAACCCCATAATTGACGTAGAGCTGTTGAGGGCTGGACCATTAACCATTATCTGAAGTGTGGTGCTGTTTCCATGGAAACGGCATATGTCATATTTGATGTGGAGCTGTTGAGGCATGGAGAGTTGATATACAGGTGAAGATTGTGGAACGACCGGACCGTGTCTATTGGAGCTACAGCAACATCGTGTTTTATGGCGAGGGATGAGTTTCCATGGCAACAGCCCATGGTGAGATCTCAGATTTGGCGTAAAGCTGTTGAGGCATGGACCGGTGATATACAAGCGAAGTTTGGGGGACGATCGGACCGTGTCCATTGGAGTTGCAGCGACATCGTGTTTTATGGCAAGGCATGCGTTTCCATGGAAACGGCATATGATGACACCCCATAATTGATGTAGGGCAGGACCATTAACCATTATTTGAAGTCTGCTGCTCTGAGCATGTCAGTTGGAGTTATGACATCATCGTGTTCCATGACACAGGTGTTTATATTTGAGCTAATGACGTGTCCAGAGATCAAAGGTTTCCATGGTGTTCAAATAAATGTGGCAAAGGCTCAAATTTGTTGAACAACACATTTGTAACAGGTTTGTTAATTGACCAAAAAATATCAACAGTTGGAAGATTGAAAATCGGATTATTATTGGGATTATTTGTAGTCTTTGAAAAGTAGAATCATTTAGAAAGATTTGAACATTGAAGTTTCTATTTTAGAAAAGCTGACACTGTAGTGCATCGCTGGTTTTAAAAGTGATTTATAAGAGTCATGTTTAAAGATGTGCAATACTTAAAACGTTTATAAAGATCCTCTGAGTGTGTGTCATTAGTTAGCTGAGAAAATGTTAGGGATAAATACCTTGACATATTGACTACAAGAGCTTGAATCAAACAACCTTGCATTTGAAAGATTAACTGACATAGCAACAGTCGCACGTGGTATATAAGTGGTGTGGCTGAGTACTTTAAGGGTTCATGCATAGAGGGGACTTGAATGTGAAATAAGAACAAGAAAATAAAAGTCTAAATGCATGAAAAAGCAGCAGAATATTTGAACTGAAAACTTTAGAACTAAAAGTATACGTCACCAATAATGTCTAAAATATGTGGAACATGTTGAAGTCAGTGTGAAGTCTCCATCAGACGGAAAATAATAGGCTGAGACAGTCTGTTAAACTCCAGTGACCACGTCATTAGTCTGCTGCTCTAATTATGTCAATTGGAGTTATTACATTGTGTTCCATGACACAGGTGTTTATATTTAAGCTAACGACGTGTCCAGAGATCAAAGGTTTCCATGGTGATCAAAGGTTTCCATGGTGATCAGTGAGAGGAAAGCATTTTCATTGTTCTGAATGAGAGATAAACCTGTTACATGTGAATGTTTTGTTGAAGAACCGTAACAGATATCGGTGACATTTCAAAGCGTGAAGCATGTCAAGGAACTTGAGCATCTGAAGTGTACCTTTTGTATACTTTCGGGTTAATAATGTGGCCTTTTTGGCAGATTAACTAAAGGTGTGCGGCTGCTGTGGTGGGGAAAGATGAGGCTGAATTTACAATGGAGTTTAATGGAGACATGTTGAAAGTTGTTGTCACTTCATGCCCTCAAGAGGCATTTTGTTTAATTATTTAGCTTAATTTTATTTATTTTTTCACGCTACATGTACGAGATGTTTTCATACGTTTGTCATGAAAAATTATGTCTCAGGAATGTAGGCTTTGGGAATTATGGCAGGTTTAAAAGAAAATATGAAGGCAACATTAAATCTGTCCTCCACTCTAGCTGTGACATCACGCACTCTAAAATCTGAAGAAGGCCTCTTTACCAGATTTAAAAGTTGTGTTACACGAATAATGTCAGAAAGATGTGTGACATTTTAAAGTTGGAATGAGGTTTCTGAGTGAAAGTATGAAGGAGCAGTTAGCAGTTGAAGTTGCATGAAGATTTGTTGAAGTTGAAGAATTTCTCCATTGACTTCCATGTTAAAAATGGGATGTATTATGGGATGTATCTCTGGAATTCTGAAAGTTATGAATGATAAAAGCCATTGATTCCCGACCGAGCTGAACGTTTTGATGTTTGAACGGAGTTTCTGCGATGTTCAATGGAGAAGAAGCAACGCAAAATAACCCGGCGGAATAATAAATAATTTTGTGCGTAGCATAACAGATAGTTGGAATGCTGTGTCAGCATTCCCACTAAATGAAGAGTTCATAATAATAATAATAATCCTTATATTTATTATAGCGCTTTATCAAAGACTCTCAAAGCGCTTTACAAATACACATTACACATACAGATCATACATGTAATGGTCATCTACTGTGGACAATACCCACAGGAGCAAATTCGGGTGAAGTGTCTTGCCCAAGGACACAACGGCCTGACGCAGTGGGGCGGGAGCGGGTTTCGAACTGGAGTTCCCCAACGCAATGAAGAGTTCAGTCAGGAGGGTCCAAGCAGGCCAGGGAAGATCACAGAGAATGCAGGTTAACTGATGTGGAAGGTGAATTGTTTTACCTCACCAGCTCCTTGGTTCAGTGACACGCAAAAACAGCCTGGTTGACCAGAAAAGGTCCCGAAAATACAACTGGACTTCCATTCATGTTCTCTTTCTGCAGTGGAGTAAAGCCCCTGACACACCAACCCGATTTTGGGAGTCAGAGGCAGTCGGGCATTCGCGGCGCCCTACTCAGGTTGGTGTGTACTGCACCGTAGTCTCTTTACGGCAAATTTTCACACCTCCCGCGGCCGATTCAACTTGTTGAATCGGTAGACAGTTGGCCAAAGAAAGTCGGCCAAATAAATCACTCTGATTGGCTGTTCAGCTTAGCGAATCAGTGCATGAGAAGCGAAGCGGAAGTGAGGGACCAAAACAAACGATTAAGAAGGCACACACAGACCGACAGAGCTACTGTCTACCACTGTTCATTTACCTATTGTGAGCATCACATGAAAATGTATATTTTGCAAGTAGTGGCCATTATTCAGATGGGTGTTTCTGTCTGCCCCTCTATTCTTTCTCCCATTATCCTCCACAATCTGCCTAGAAGTATTTTAATGTTGTAGCTGTTCAAGATGGTCATTTTAAAATGTGTTAAAAATATACTGTTAGTAGTTAAACCAATAATAATGTACGGTTGCAACTGACAGTTATGTAGGCAATTTTTTTATTAACGCTGTGTGATTAAAAGAATAAATACAAATAGCAGGATAGGCAATATAAAACTTTATTTCGTACCTTGATACTACAGCCATTGATAACACAGCATTAGACATATTTGGCAAACTCTTTTTTTCCCTTTTTTTTCAAAAATTGTATTACACACTATTTTTATCGTATTGTATTTTTGTCGATTGTTTACATTGTACAGTTCTTTAGACATATTTGCTATATCTTATCCCACTGAAAAGGCACTGCAACGACACCGTTAAAATATTGGCATAGTTCATCCCTGTGCTGCTTGGCTCGAGCTGGAATATTGGTGCCGGGTGGCCTGCCGTAGTTCAGGGTCTTGTCTCCATCTTCCTGGGACAGCTCTCGACACAGGTTCGGGAAAGCCCCCTGAGCTTCTCGCTGTAGTATCCATGTTTTCACCCATTTAGTGCGGTTTCTCCTGATTGTTCGCTTCCGCTTCTTAATCTCTGCAGCCGCAAGCAACACTCCAATTGCTGATAACGCCAGTACCGTACGATACATGTTTTCGATCGAAGAGAGAGAGTGAAAATGGAACCCAGATGCTATTTGTTGTTTGTTTATATCACGCAGTCTGTTCTTCTTCTCTCGGTGTATAACGCAGTCTGTCTTCCGGTTGTTGCCTCTTTTGAATGACGAATACACACTACCGCTGCCTGCTGGTAAGGACAGTTATTGCCACTCGTCGACTGAAGTCTTTGCAGTGTGTTCGTAGGCGGACGTAAAAGTCGGGACACCTTCGGTACGCGTTCTTTGGTCCCAGGTTGGTGTGTAGCGGCCTTAAGATCTCCCTCCCCCACACCTCTCAGGTGTGACTTACTAGGCTTGTTTGAGACGAGCTGCGGCTCGCCTCGAAAGTAGACGAGAATAGCCGATCGCAGCCGGGGGAGGTCTCAAAAAGCTCGCCTGAAGTCGGACAGCTCGGAGTCGGCTTGTTCTTCTTCTTCTCTCAGTTTTTTGGCAGATTGCAAACAACTTTAAGGTGCATACCGCCACCTCCGGAGTCGGCTCGACTCGGTTTGCATTTATAAAGAATGCACACATGTTTAATCATTAATGTCAGATATGTACTAAGTAAATACATTTGTTCCTGCTCAAGATTAGATTCTACTTTATTGTTATTGCACATATTACAGGTACTGAGACAACGAAATGCAGTTTAGCTTCTAACCAGGAGTGCAGAAAGCAGTAAAGTGAAAAGTAATGTACACAATAGACAGAATAAAAGATAGAATGAATTGAATGATGAATAAACAGTGAGGGGTATGAATACACTAGATATACACAGCAGCCTGAGAGCAGTATGAACAGTGTGTATGAATATGCTAAGATATATAAAGTATGAAAACGGTAAGCAGTGCAAAGTATAACATATATAGATATTAATTTCATGATGATAAACATTGTGGAACAATGATGAAAAATGGGAATGGATGTGGCGACGTAAAAGTGACACAAAACAACAACAAACTTTTGCCGAGCCAATTGGAGAGTTTCATCAGCAGCACGTGGAAAAACCCACCAATGAGCGCTCAGCTCGAGATACCAGCGAGTCGTTTCCCATCAAGCATTTCGCTTCCGCAGCCCGTGGAGAGGAACCGCGCCGCCTCGCCGCGCCTCGCTCTCAAGGCTGCGGGCGTCTTTGTCCCACGAGATTTCAACGTCTCATGTAGGCGAGCCTCCAGAGCAAGTCGGACAAAATGACTAACCATCATGCAACGCACTAGCAAGACGTTGATCGCAATTGCGCAGGTCTCGCTTGTCTCAAACAAGCCTACTGTCTTGATTAGCTTCCCCCAGCTCTCAGGTGTGGCTTGTTGAGCCACTCCCCTTTGAACAGGGAAGGAATATATAGATTTTTTTGTTCTATTTGCCCCCGTCCTGCTACAGTAGGAACCTAAAAAAGTGTGTTTTGTGTTAGTTTGTATTCCAATCTTAGTTGATCAAAACACATCATTCTACCCTCTTCAAATAAGTCCTTTAAAATTGTGATACCTGCAATAACTTCCCATTGTTCAATCTGTCACCCATTCAAAGAAATTACTGAATCTGAATAATATAGCCGCAAAGCTGCAGGAAGTGTGTAGGAGGCAGAGTGGAGCTTTCTCAGTTTTTTGTATCTGTTGGCAGAAATAAGATATAAATCAACACAGCAATTAAAAAACTCAAGGTTTTACAAAATATGGATGACTCATGTAATGTAACATGAGAAAAACTGGGTTTGTTTCTGTTGTCTAAATTGAGACTAAATCTAGGTCATATTTGAAAAGGGGCCTTATTCCTTTCACAACAACTATATATGCCACACCTTTGGTGTTTTGAGCTCTGATAATGAGCAATGGTTTAAAAACTCGTTAGGCCCAAGTTTCTGATTCGAGGAGGCTGAAGAAAAGCTTGATCTAGCTTTTTTAACTTAACATTTTGTCTGGACTCTTTCAGCACTTTGTTTTTCAGTGTGTCTTTTCCCCTATTCTTTCTCATCTAGCAGAGAGTCGAGAAGGGAAGTGTCCTGTTGTTTCCGATGAACTCGGGGGCTGTGGCCACTCCCGAACATCCAGCTACGCCAGCCAACAGTCCAAACTCTCAGGTATGGGACCCCACATCAGAAACAGGTCAAGTTTTTAAGATTAATGTTATTGACCTAAGATGGATGTTAGGCAGTTATACATACCATTTTCTACAGATAAAGTATGTAGTTCTGTCTAAACTAGATGCCAGCCTCAACTTCATAACGCACAGGTCTTTTCCCTACAATTATTTGTTATTACTGGAGAAAATGTGTGGTAAGTTCCAAGGGAGAAAAGCTTCTTACTAAAGAGAGGTGGGAAGCGATTAAAATGATTTTCCAGTGACACTCCACCAAAGCAGTTCAAACCTGAGGCTCGAGTTTCCATTACAGACGGATCAGATGACTGCAATAAAAGATGAGAGGAAGTAGAGATGCACTGAGAGCAGTTTGAATGGCTCTCTTGATTATACATTTAGAAATCTATTTCCTGCTTCATATAAGTGTGAGACGATTGCTCTATCATGGCGGGAGTAAACTGATATTGTAATTATAAACTTTATTTATACAGCAATTTTTACCACACAAGTCTTTGTCAAGCATTTTACACAGTTGAACCAGGAAGAGGAAATATGGGCTGATAACATATGACAATTATAATAATGTAAAAAATGCTCAACATTAATATAAGATAAAAACCCTAATAATAAAAAAAGGGAGAGATGCTATGCTTTCTTGAAAACAAGTTGTGAGAAGTGTTTTTCTTTTATTCTGGATGCCTCAGCCTTCCTTCCTGCAGTCGTGCCAGTGTGTGCATGTCACCGCAACTCTACTAAAGTGCAACATCTTTTAACACTGCAATTAAAATCTAACAGCCCAACAAAGGGGGTTTCACCAGATAAATACTGTTTTGGTTCCTCATATGAACAGCAGATCAATGTAAATATCAAATTCATGTTTTAATTCAGATATAAGGCTGAACATCTATCTTCTACAATTGTTGTCTTTTTGAAAAGCAAAAATGTAAATGTGTGTGTACATATATTTTAGGGATGCTCCGATCGATCGGTCACCGATCGAGATCGGCCGATACTCACTCTCTACCGATCGATCGGTGCTCTCTAAACATGCCGATCGCGAGAGCCGATCGCATGACGTAAAATACATGACACTTTTCTCTGTGTGCGGCAAAACAAGCTCGCCAAAATGGCTTCACCGGTCTGGCATTATTTTAAGGTGTCCGAAAAAGACAGTAAAATAGCGGTATGCAACGTGTGTGAAGCAGAAATCCTGCAGCTCCGCCCGCCGAACCGGTAAGCGGGACGAAACACACAAGAGTTAGACCTAACACACTTAGCTATTTTATCTACCTCTGGAACAAGCTAAACTAGTTATTATAAATATATTTATTCCTCACTGTCGGGTCACTCATTACTGGATCAGTGAGCTGCATGAGATACTGACAGGCTGTCAGGAGAGAGGGAGAGAGGAAAAGAGAGCGCTTCCGCTCATTTCTCCCGTGTTATTATCCAAAGTGAATGTAAACTTGAATAATGTACATCATTTGAATGTAATAATTAAGTTGATTGTTGTTTGTGGAAGCTCCAGTGAATGAGCCCCATTAACTGAGTTTAAACATCACTTTAAATGGAAGATTTAAAGTGATGTTTAAATCTTCCATTTAGGCCCCGCCCACTCGATCGGTATCGGCCGATACTGATTCCGGCGATCGGCCCCGAAATTGGCGATCGGAGCATCCCTAATATATTTGCATAATGCATTCTAGACCACTGCTGTTAAACTGCTGCAGCTGGTGTTTGAAATATTTGGAATGCTACAATACAATACACATTTGCAGTATTATGTACAGGATCTTATCATGACTGTCCAATCAGATGCATTAACCTAGTGAAGGGGTAATTGGCTGCATTTATATAGCACAATTATCCAATGCGCTTTAAAATGTGCTTCTCATTATATCGAACACATTTAGCTGCTGGTCAGAGATCAGTTCATACCGACTTTTAGAGAGTATGATAAATATACCCTAAAAAAAGTGAACCCTAAGTCGACTCTAAAGACAATGTGAAAGAGGTCACTGTTACTGGTGAACCTACAGGTCAGATCTCCTGATCTCCTGAATCTCCATCCCCCTCAACTTTGTCTCGAGTTTTAGCTTCTTTTTGATCGGCTTCCCCCCCTGATCTCTCAGGATACAGCACAGGTCACTCCCGCTCCTCCAGCATGTCAGAGTTCAGCCACCGGAGAAACCACTCAGTGGGCAGCGCCTCGACGGGCATCGGTAGCATCCCAGAGCCAAGCGACGACCGAGAGTCCAGACCCTGTCCAGCTCTACCTGAACACCCGGTCCCCCCCGCAACCACTAGCAACCCAGCGGGGACACCTGTACGGAGCGCCTCGTCCTGTGAACGCCTCAACAGGTAGGTCATTTTAGTAAAGAAATATAACTTTTATTTGATTTAAAGCACATCCAGATAATAATCATCGTCATAGGCCTATTTAATAGAGGAAACCATCAGTAAGTCATTGTAATCTCTTTATTGTGTGTAATGATTACAAAACATAGAAGCCGTTAGTTAAAGGAAGCTAACAAACTTTAGATAAAACCCCACCTGAGACGGTCACATTTCAGGAAGCAGCTGTAGAAAGCAGCGAGGCAGAACAGCGGAAGAGTGTGGTTTCATTATGAGGTGTCAGTAGGGGGCTTTTGGTACTTATGAAAACGTTAGTCATTGTATTTGTGTGATCTAAAAATGTCCAACCATGAGACCATAAGCTGTTCAGACTCACGACTGGTGAGGGTTTTACCTTTTATGGGTTAAGCTGCACTTCATATTTAGCCAATCTCTTCAAAGACCAACTTTCAGTCATGTTGTTCTATTTAAATTCCTCTGACACTGTGGCATGTAGCATGAGAGAGAGATACAATCTATACCACTCTCAGATCTCCACATAAAATATGAAACCACTGGCTGCACGACAACCTCACATGACAACAAGGCTCCATGAAATGACTGCACCGACCAACAGATCGTCTGGCTCATATCCCTCTAAAACCAGATTTTCTTTTACACTTAAGTCCTGGATTTATTAATGAAACCAATTAGAATGAATGTGTTAATTGGGGGGCTCTAGAAGTGGTGGTAGGCACATTGTGTTACCTTCAGACTAGGGATGGGTACCGAGCCCCGGTATTAAACGGGCCCCGGGGCTGAATTATTAAAGACCGTGGTACCGTTAAGCTCCGACGTTAGCGGTCTTTTTATCGGTACTGGAGACATCTAAAAAATATATGTCATGTGTATTATTGCTACACAAACATTATATTGCAGTTTTAGTGTCGCCAACTCCGTTTCTAATACGCAAAAAGACTGCAAAATGCAAATGCCTGCTTGCGAGGGGGCGGGGCAGTTTACACACACACGCAGCTGCTACATGCAGCAACACACACACACACTGAGGAGATGGCAGAGAGAACGCGCTCCGAGGTGTGGTTAAACTACCCGTCTCGATGCTCGTTGCCTAAAGTGCAATAAGAGTTTAGCATGTAAGGGCAGTAACACGAGCAATTTGTCTAAACATTTAGCAAAAGTGCTCCACATTCAGACGGAGGAATGCACCGGGTTCCACTGTCTTTCTAGTAGCTTTGTAGCTCCATCCACGGGTAACGTTTCCACGTCAGGTGTTATGTATGCTAGCAGCAACACACGGAGTTAACTCAATGATACAAACATGGGTTAATGATTAGAGGTAACTGAGTTATTTAGTTTGTTAAAGTTTCAGCTATTCTGTTTACAGTTCTGTCATCACATTATTTAATACGATTTGTTAAAACGTTGTTGTTTCTTTTGATGTGAAATATTATGTATTTAATTTAAATAAAAAGCAATGTTAGTTTTGTTCACAATTTGTTTACCTTATTTTTTCTCTCCAAAAGAACCGATACGGGTACCGTTAAAAGACCGGACCGATAAGCGGTAGCGATAAAAGTAGTAGTACCGTTAAAACCTTAACGATACCCATCCCTACTTCAGACTAAGACAGGCTGGCTACTTCAACCCTTCAGTTATTTACCCACAAGAGATGTATCGGTGTTGGCATCTAACTCTAGATGATAAAGCACACTTCCTAAAATGTTGAATGGTTCCTTTAAATTAAAAAAACAGAACATTCATCAAATAGATTGCAGAAATATTATTGAAATCTATACTATCATATAGTATGCCATGAAAAAGTTACATTATGTCAAAACACAATATATATTGTCATTCAAAACCATAGTATATTCTCATAAAAGTTTTAGGTCTGTATTTTTATAAAATCAAGGTATAGATTGTCATAGAATAAGACAGTATATTTGTTTTTAAAATAAAATATTACCTAAAGCCAGTAATAATTAAGTAAGTAATAAAATGTCATAAAACATGTAGAAAAAGTCAGGTTAATATGACGTAAATAAAATAAAATAAATAAAAGTAGTTGTAGAGTATGTCATTAGAGTAGTACATGTTTTTGCCATGATGACCATAATGTAGTTTGTAATATTAGTGGCAACAAAAGTGATTTTAAACAGTGTGTTGATATCAACAAAAAACAAATTGTTTGGTGATAACTAGTCGACTAAAAACTTAGTGAACACACAAGCAGCATCATGTGTTAGAAGTGGAAGCCATTAATGGCCAATCAGACATAAAATGACTCTGGTACATCCTCCCCTCAGACACCCTGTTAAGCAGGACTCCATGGAGTCTCAGCTGAAGAGAATGGACGACACGCGGGTCGATGCTGACGATGTTGTGGAAAAGATTCTCCAGAGTCAAGACTTCACACCAAGCCTACTAGACTCCAGTGCTGAAGGTAGGCTACACATCCAGAGAAACAACATGGTGTCCTTTATCAAGTCTATCGCTACCGCCATATCTGCAGGATTTCATTCTTTGGGTAGTCATAGTTGTGTATGTGCTGTTGGCAGATTGTGGACATCGTCTCTAAATGGTTTAGCTAACAAAACTCAGAAGTATTCTTATACTCTGTAGCCATCCATCTATTACTCAAAGGAAAAAACCATCGTTCGGCTTTTTTATTTGTATTTATTAAGTTAAAAAGCCAAACATAAGCTAACTCTAGCTTCTTGGTTGGAGACATGTGAAGGTTTTTCTCTGTTGTTAATAATTGTAAATGTAATACTCTAGAGTTCTGGACTGATGAGGATGTCTTTGGGAATGTGTCTCAAGCAGACCCTGCATTTCTCCCTTTTTTTAAATAAAAATAATAACCAGACTTCATCTAACAATCCTTCAAATGTTCTCTTTTTTATGGGTTTTTGATGAATTTATAAGTTATTTTGTTAATAAAATGACAGAAAAGTTTGCAAAATGCTCATCCAATTTAGGAACCCAAGTTTATAATGGGTTTATGTTTTGTCTGTCAATGATATAAATGAAAGAGAAGCAAAAAAATGTATTTAAGAATCTGGTATGAGCAAATGTTTGGATGCAAATTCACTCAAATGCTGAATGAATGTATGAAAATAGTTGCCGACTTATTATTTGACTATCAACTAATCAAAAAGAGCTGATAGTATTGGTCATCAGTAGTCGCAGCCCTAGTCTGTGGTATGTCTCTATGTGTAAAATGCACAGCTACTTGAATGACAGTAATGAGCTCGTGGTATTTTGCCACAGCATGACTCAGTCGTACTCTGAGGCGTGAGGCATTGTTTTTCTTTCCAAGGTTTCATCCATCTCAAAGCTAGGAAAAGAAAGCTGCTGTCAATACATGATTATTTTTAGATTGCCTAGCAACTGGCTGCTCGTCATAACAAAAGGTATACAGGAGGATGTGGGCACTCTCAGTACTGACCGCATGTTACTGCTACTCTATCTGTTTCAGAGGAAGGCTTGCGCCTGTTCGTCGGCCCTGGGGGAAGCACGGCGCTGGGAAGCCATCACCTCCCTACCAGGTGAACTTTAGTCATTATAAAACAATTGTTGCTCATAGGAGATGTAGCGGGGTCAACCGGTAATGGCACTTGGAACTCTCTCCGGATCGGAGTACAATAACTATGTTTTATTAGTTGAGGCTTTTATTGTCATATGGCTCTCTAGGGATGCCAATATCAGTCTGATAGTTTGTCCAGCACTTAGCTTCAAACTGACACAACTAGCTGATATATTGCCAAGATTTGTTATAATAAACCTTTCCTTTATTGCTGTCATACTTGTCCAGTACTGCAGTTTTACGACTAGATACTTGCAAATCTAAAGACATGACATTAGCTGAAACAATGTAGATTTTGTTATGCTGAAAGATCTCTACTGTTTGCTTGGCTGTGGATAGGATCCAAGGCTTTAAAAAGATGCGCTAGGTCGAAGAATGGTCTAAAACAAGTAGCTATTTGTTAGACACATGCAGCTAGATAAGTATGGATAACTTCTGTAGTGCTGAGTGGTCCATGGTGTTGAGATAATACCGCCCATCAGCCAGCAGAGGCTAGCCACAGCAGTTTAACTCAAGCAGACACAATGCAGATATAAGGTTGGGTCAAGTTGAGATCTGCTCTTTGTTTGAGTAGAGTGGGAGTTGAAGGCAGGTTTAAAGTAAGACTGCTCGATTATGGCAAAAATCATAATCTCGATTATTTGGGTCAATAATTGTAATTGCGATTATTAAATGTGATTATTCATTGACTTTGAAAACGTCCATTTATTGGAGAAAAAAAAATATGAACAGTATGTTTTTAACAGTTGAGTACCCTGAACTTTAAGTATAATAAAAAATTTTAAAAAAAAAGTAATAATAAAAAATAATCGTTTTACTTCGATTACGTTGTTTTCGTAATCGTTGCAAGCCATAATCGTAATCGCGATTAAAATACGATTAATTGAGCAGCCCTAGTTTAAAGTAGGTTAGGTCAGAGGTAGAGAATAGCTTAGCCTGGCATGGTGCCCAGTATATAAAACAGCACAACCACCCACTGAGGGGCAGGTGAGAGGTTAAAACATATTTTAACATAATAAAGAGCTGACTACCAGAGGAAAGTTAACCCAACTTTTAGTGCATTTTACTGATATTTAAATAATGACCTGGTGAGATATGCAAGTTAACTTTGTCTTTTCCGGTTATCCCAGGGTTGGTGCTGGAGCGTATGAGCAGGTGGTGATAAAGCGTTAAGACCCGCAGCCTCAAAGATGGGGATTCACACCGATGACATCGAGGCAAGCCTGTGTCGATATCAATCTGCATTCCTACAGCGGGCCTGATCACTCTGAACGGTTGACATGACAACAGCGCCCTCCTGTGTTCATATGTCTTTTTCGACACTGTAGCTCCCAGAGAAGGTGAACATACAGATATGATATTGAAAAAATAACATGTAACGAAAACTGTCCACGCCTCATTTTCTAGGTGTTTCTAGACTAATCTTTTTGAGGTCACACTTTATCAGTGAGCATTCAAACCAAACCCATTTTAAACATTTAGGAACTTGAAGAAGACAAGTTATTGGTGTGCATCATGGCACTGAAATTCACACTGAAGAGGAGTATGCAATGCGCTTTCAATACATTCCTTTAGTCTCTCAGTGTTTGTTTTAGGCTTCCTTTTCAAATAGGGTGTTCTTTTTAATATTCACCTATACGCTGCTTAAACGTTGTAGTTGTTGGCACTCTGATAACAGTTTTGGAAATTGAGAATATTTTACTACAAAGAAGAGGCATCAGCTATTTGATGAGTGGACTGTGTGTGTGTGTGTGTGTGTGTGTGTGTGTGTGTGTGTGTGTGTGTGTGTGTGTGTGTGTGTGTGTGTGTGTGTGTGTGTGTGTGTGTGTGTGTGTGTGTGGCACATTTTATAATTAGCAGTAACACAATCTCTTGTAAGAATTGCTGTATAGGTACTTTCAAAGAGAAATTGGGAGAACATAAGAATTTGCTGACTTAGTATTTGTTTGCTGAGCACTATTTTGGTAAATCCTGCAGAAATAATCCTGCAGAAATAATCTGCCCTACAAAGGCAAGCGCAGAATCAATACATTTGTTCAGAACTTGGGTTTTTAGGACAATAACTGACATCTAAGTAATTCAGTTTCTTGATCTCACTCTCTCAGCAGATCTAATTACCTCCATCTTTGCCTTTTACTTATACTTAGGTGCGTTGGTATTACTAAGCTACCTTAAAATCACATATAAATGATTTCACTATAAATACATTATAACAGAACAAACAAATACATTTATATTATATAATCTAAAGACTATAAACATTTAACAAAGATTATTTTAGTAAACAAACAAGTTTAAAAGGAAAATAAAGCTGAAATAACACATGATGGTACAAACTGTTTCCTCTCAAAATCCCCTAAAGATTATCCTGAGTACAGTATCTGTTTTTATTTTTGCTCTTTTTTGTATAATCTTAATCCTATGGCAACTCATTTTATTGGTAATATAATCCGCCTTAATTGTTCAAATGAAGGTATTACAACTGTGTTGTCTGTTAAGCAGTTTGCCTTTCTTCTCAAGTGACAGCTGTCTGCCTTTGTAGGGCTGTAAATAGAGAGCATAAAAAGGGGCTTCTATGATAAAAACGACTATAAAAAAGGGCATATATCTAATGCCCAGCTTTTCTGCTATGTGTCTAATGTATAACTGCTTAGCGAGGTTAACTACATCTTTCTGAGCTGGCCTGTTGACCAGGAAGCTACCATCTGTGAACAAATGGAAGATCCTGTGACGTACTAACAATTCAACCTGTGTAACTGACGCATATCGTAATTTGTATCACTCAAAGATTGTACAGAGAAAGATTGTAAAGTGAAGGACTAGTTCAGTAATCCACTGCCATGAAGAAAATACTCAACTGCACCTGTTTTTAGATTTAAAAAATGTGTATCTTTACCTCAGAACATCTGGACTGTAAGATCTGACAACAGTCTGATTAACCGACGCAATCAATACATAAACGATTAGTGCTAAAATATCATCAAACAATATAAATCTACTGAAAATGTCATCCAGCCTAATAGGAGATTAGGTGCACAATGTATTCAGTTCATAAGCAAATCAGCCAAAGTACACAACACACTGTTATTATCTTGACAGCCCTATGCATAATGAGAATATTAGCCGCTTTATAACTAGTGATAACAGACCGTACAGTATCTGTAATCTTCTGTCTCCCGTCATAAGCCATAGTAGAGGTAGGATACCTCCTCTTCTAGATAAACTATACTTGTTATATCAATATCCGCACAAGCTTCATCAGTGTATGGTGTTTTAACTATACGTCAGTGTTCTGTTTTTACGTTGGTGTGTTCTGCATGATTAAGACGTCCTTTTGTTGGCTTGCAGAACTTGACACATATTCATGTATGTCCTAATTTGATGTTGTGCCATTTTGTTTTAATCTGAATATTGAACACATTGAAGGAACCATTTTGCTTGCCTATTCAGCATGTAGGAAAACATTTTGTCGTCATGTTAACAGCAGATATCTGCACCGTGTATGATGTAACTGTAAATCCATGTTTTCATTTTGTGTTTTTCATTGTTGGCTTGGTGTAAATGTCCCATGTTGAAATCTCATCTATAAAAGAAAACTTTTTCTTTTTTTATCATAAATTGCTGATATTGTGCCATAGTTTTGCTAAATATTGTATTGTTTGGAAAAGAAATGTTCTCACTACATAAGACAGTATTAAGTTTATGATTTATGGTAACCAAATATCAACTATTGGAAGTTTATTTTCTTTTTTTAGATAAAATATATTGAGTTTTACCTGTGATCATCTTGGTACCGAACATGTTGTTACAGACATGGTTTCTTCTTCTCTTCTGTGAAGCTGTTGTCTATATAAAACTGTAAAGTGTATTCTCCTGTGAAGTGGTGTTCTGCGCTGTTATGACACTGTCCAGTGTTTCCTGTTACAGACTTGTGCTTTTGACCAACATTTGCTTCCTATACGAGTATACTGGATGCTTCAAATGTGTACATGGCACTGTTGAATTAAACTGTTAAAAACCTTGACCTCTTTTAGATTGCACTTCAACTTGGGTATAATGTAAAACAATTACAATGTGACCTTTTTCTTCTCACTTTTTATTTTACAATTTACATTTGAGCCTTCAGCTTATTCCTATTCTAAAGGCCTGTTATGTGAATACACTTAGACTGTCCAGTAGTAACCAAGGTCAACTATTGCTGACTCAAGAAGTCACCTACTTCAGATCAAACATTTGCCTCCCAGTCTTCCTCTGGTTCAGCGCTGGGGGGGCACTGGCGGGCCTCTGCATATGGGCTGTCCTCCAAATCAGCACGATGCTCTTCTTCATCATCATCATCATCAAGGTCTGAAACACACACATGAAGGAACATTGTCACAACCAGAACAACCTTGAGTTCTGAAATTCATAGAATAAGCAGCACCGCAGTTAATACACATAGTGTGTATGTGTATTTCCTGTACCCGAATATTCGTTCGTTGGCCAACTATTCAGGTTTCAATTTCATTATTCGGATATTCGTTTTTTTTCAATATTTTTTTTTTTTTTCTAAATGTATGCCATCAATAAAGGTGAATTGCCATATTATTATACTATATTTATACTTTTGAATTGCACTGTTAAAATATATACAATCTCAGCATGTGCTCCTGACATCGCGTTCACTTACAGTCACGAACGCATACGGCACGCTTCACTTCGTTTCACACACCTGAACACAAAATGCCGAAGACTTCAGCTGTGTGGGACCATTTTAAATTGGACTACGGTAAGAAGAAGGCAGTGTGCCAAATATGCGACAAGAAACTGGCCTACCACGGTGGCACAACAACTCTGAAAAGTCACCGGATGCTGTAAGTACTAGCCTAGCTTAGCTTAGCTGTTGTCAAGTTGCCATAATGAAGCTGCTTTATCCGCCGTTTAAACTAACGTTACACATGATTAAATCGTGCACTTACTTTGCTTGGAAAATAGTTGCAAGCAAGCAACCGAATTGTTTTTTATATTAGTTTTTCAATTGTATCCGAATAGTGAAAATGTGGGAACATCTGGGGCTAAGGCAATTATTGGCATACAGTTCGTTCATTTATTTTTCATTCTTCACTTATTTAAATACTGTATCGGTAACAAGTATTACACTGTTAGGCCTACTGTTACGGCTATGTTATTAAAAGTATTGTTGTTATAACAGAAATATGTGTTTTGTATCTTCAGGTTGTAAAACGTTATAGACGGAATTTGGAACCAGATTTGGTCCCCGGGCGCTGCACTGCGGCTGGGTTACATGCAGAGGACACATTTCGTTTTAATGTAGAGAGTACTGAGACAATAAATATAAATCGTAATAGTATGCTCTTTCTGCGCTTCTGCTTAACAGCGTGTTGTCAGGTGTCTCGGATTCGGAGTGTGTTATGAAAAAATGTTTTATTACAACAAAAAATCTCTCCGCACCGAATATTCGCTGCTGATTACTACCGAATACCCGGAGCCCGAAAAATGGTATTCGGGACAGCCCTAATACACACACAATACAATTCTGCTCATGATGCCTTTTGTTTGGAAGTGTAATGAGCTAAATTGTAAGATTAGTGATTGGGCAAACTTTGTGAACTACTTAATTAACAAAGATGCTTTAACTCCTGCAGTTCATTTGGGTCAAGTGGAAACAAATACATTTTAGCATTTTATTATTACTGGTCCAGTTGATGTTCACAGTGACTTTTTTATGACATATTATACTCAGATTTTGTTATAACATGGTGGTCAAGTTCCCTCCTAGGTGTAAATATTTATGTTTTACACAGACACAAGTGTTGGTAACATTACCTTGTTCCTGGTGATTCAGGAGCATCGCAGAGCCGTCCTGGCTCAGGTTAACTCCGGGTTCATCCATCAGGAGGAGTCTGAGATTACTGACACTTCCACTCAGAACGCTGACTTTGGGGCAGCAGCACCAGAGCACAGCCAGAGGGACAGACACACGCCTGCCAGCACACACAAAGGGGGGCGTTATCGGTGATAAGGTGATGCCAGATTTTTAGAAATATTTCTCAACCGGGATATCAATAATGACATTTGTGCTAGATTTCTTTTACTTTCAAACTCCCATTGAGGTTTTCGAAATGAAGCTTTGTCTGTCGTCGTATTCTATCAAAAGCTTTTTTAAATCAAATCAACTTTTCTTAAACCAATCAGTTTGCTGCAATTGCTGCTAGACTGGAAACTAATTCTAAAAAAAGTTTTAAATGGTTCATTTGGTGTAGCTTAATCTGTTTCTGCAGCTAGGCAGTAATACTGGGTTAAAACAAAAATAATACAAATTTGAAAAAGAAAAAAACCTGTACAGAATTCTAATTCTATATATATAGGAGTTTGAAAGACTACAGTAGGTTACTGGGGCACATTGATTCGTTTTAATAGTTGGTAACATGGATGGATAAACATGTAATGTATGAAACAACTGTATATCAGGAATGGCAGCATCTTCACGGCCAGCCAAAAGTAGAGAGGACCCATGAACAAGGCCTGTGTTCATGATCTGCATTCCAGAAACGGCCTTATAACCAGGGCTGCACATAACTGGTGCGCACCCCCCGCCAAAAAAGAGAGAGAGAGAGAGAGAGAGAGAGAGTTGTATTTGCGAGTTGCATAAGAACTGGTAAGATAGCAGGGTTTCCCACACATAGACTTTACTTGGGCGGGCCGCCCAGGTATATTAACGGTCGCCAAAGTATAATTCGCGAGTAAAATTCCGTCCACGAGGACGACGGCATCTGCGATCCCTCGCTCTACCCCTCGCTATCGCGTGAAGGGTCTGCTTTATGCGCTCCGCACAACCCTGCTGCGTGCTCACTAGCGCACCTCCCCCCCCTGCTCATAAAGTCAAGTACCCCTCAAAAGGTCCGGTTTATTTCATTTTAAGGATGCGCACCAAGCAACATCTCCAGATGCTCCTTTGAGAACCAGGGCAAAAAATGTATGTGCACCCCAAAATGTATGTGCACCCCTGCTTATAACTCATCTTCATCTTGCTTTAGGAAACTCACCTGCGCCATTTGTCAGAATCCGGTTTGCTGTGTCTCCAAAACAGCTCTCCATCTTCCTCTTCCTGATCCACCAGGGTTTTCATCTCTGCTCCACATGCTGCTGTGAAATGTTTTTTAAGAAAATGATTAAGTTTGTGTGTGACTAATTGTTTATCTGTTAAGGAACATTGTAACTTAAGCTGCTAGGCACAATGATATCCTGCAGAAATCTTTTAATTAGAGAAAACACACACAAGGGTTTGACAAAAATCACCTCAAGGATTTTCAAACCAAATTTGTATACAACCTTTTAAGGCCCGTTGTTCACCCGTCTGTGTCTCTTCAGTGTCCACATGTCTCTCCGATGCTCTGAAGCATTCCCCCCCTTCACCCTCAGCCTGGCACAGATCATCTGTGTCATCCCTCTCGCCAGTCTCCTCTGCGATCCATCTTCTCTTCAGCTTCTCCGCCCAGTAAACTACCTCACACATCAGGACCCTCCGCAAGATGTTGTTGTCATGCAGGCTGGGGTAGATTATACTATACAGCTGAAAAATAAACATCTATTTTACTCAAATATAATAAGATAAATAATAAAAAATCAAGGAGAAGTATGTGTGCCTCAGGCTTATATGCAGTTTAGGTTAGTTATAAGAGAAGGGTCATTGTAAAGACGTTTCATCAGTACTTCAATCTACGTTGATCTAATAATGAGCTACCAGCCTAAAGGGATTCTGTAAACAACCACTGACAACCAGAAAGCTTTTGTAAGTTGAATACATTATAATAAATTACAACAACCAAGCGAGAAAAAACATGTTATACTTCTGTTGCCTTTACTTTGTAGTGGAAATAATGGGCAGCCAGAAATATGCAGGGAGGGAACGAGGGGGACAAAGTCACCATTATTCAGTTAGATAGCAACAGGTTGTTTCTTTGAAGACTGGATATCTGCCTCTTGTTTACTCACAAGAGTGTATGAAAACACATCCTCAGCATCTTCATCAAACATGTTGTAACGCTCTTTGCCCCCGAGACGGTGAAACACACCGATCTGGGAGCAGAAGCCGGCGTGCTCCTGCTGACCTGGAGGTGCCTGTCCAACACCAGTTAACTCCACCCCATAACCGTACTGCAAACACACCTTCATAGCCCTAAGGAGGGTTGTAATGTTGACAAAATACAGTTAGATTCTTCTTTCCTTCATTAGGGGATATATATATATATATATATATATATATATATATATATATATATATATATATATATAGCAGTGGCGAACCGTCAGGGCCTTCAAGGTATTCAGAGAATACCCTGGAACACTCAGATAAAACAAACAAAAAAATCAATTTAATTATATAAATAAAATGTATATAAAATGATTAAATGAGAATGGTATCCGTGTTGTTGATCTGTAATATTACAGTGTTACGTTGATTTGTTTGTCCTTCTCGGACCATGCACTACGCATTTCAGTGGTTTTGTGTTAGAAAAGAAAGCAACCAATCAGATCTTGTTCTGGGTCTCTGGGTAGAATATCCTTCAACCAAGGTATTCTACATCCTTGATAGAATGCCCTGGCCGTTGCACTGAATGAGAGCGTACGTTTGGACTGACAGTTTGATCAACCAATCATATATTGATTTGTAGCCAATGGGCGTATTCTTGTGCAACAGGTGAAGATGAAGTAGTTGCAGAATTGTTGCGAGTACCCTTTTCAAGACTGCAATTCAGTGAAAAGACGGATATTATAACGGTGCGGGGGGGGGGGGGGGGGTGTGTGTGTGTGTCTACAGAAGGTCCAGTTGTGATAGACACGATTCGCCACTGGTATATAGAATCAGAATAAGGTAGCCATGTAGGTTTTCTCTTAGAAATAATTGGCCTTGAATACAATAAACATAAGAGGAAATAGAAAATGCAGGCAAAGTAATGCAAAAGTCAAAAACATACATTCATAACATAAAAATATCAATACAATCTGAAAAAATATACTATAAAAACCACAATACCAAATATCTACAGTGTACAGTGCTGCTGTATTTTAGAGTAAATGTATCCATTTACATTCCCTGTCACTACCATCCTCATCAACACGATCAATGTAGTGCTGTTCGCTACACTCTAAGTCTGAAAATGAGAAACCTGCCTACCAGGACTTGAACTCTGCTCTGGTCCACTCAAACTTGTGGTCAATGTGCCTGAAACCCACAAGTCCAGGGAGAAAGGGGTTGAAGTCAGAGTTTGGGGTACTGACGATAACCGCCTCAGGGGTCAAGTAACCAAACACCACCTCAGAGAAAAGCTCCACATCAGCAAGAGTGAGATGCTCAATGCTGCAGACAGACAGGGAGGAAACATGGGGTTCAGATCATGGGTCGAATGACTGATAGATAGAAACACCTCAACGATAGATGGTTAGGTGAACATAGTGCGGAAAAAGACAACACCATATAGGTAAATTACAAACAAAAATACTAACAGGTGCTAAAGAAGGAACCTTGAAGACATTGAACTGCAACAACCACACACTCCCTTACAGCTCTATACTGGTCACCAGATCAAATCCTCTGAGGCGTGAGTCTTTCTCAGTGACGGAGCCCTGGTACAGCTCGATGCGCAGCTGATCATAACTTGGCTGCAGATAGTCAGTTGATATAGGAGCTAATCCATGCCTGAAGGACATACAAGCAAGGTGCACACATTATAAATCCACACAGTATAACTGATCAAAACAACAACAACAATAAAGTGAAATGCATGGTGGTGGAAAGGTGCATTGCAGTGACCATCAATTTCACTATTTGAGATGCATTTGCATACATCTTGGGTTGCAAATAACTGTATTTAGTGTTATAATCGTCAAATTGTTTGATCATTTTAAACTTTAAAGTGAAAAATGGCCATCACATTTTCTATAGGTTGTACAATTCATATCCAAATGTATTTTAAAGTATTCACATCTAAAAAGCTACATCCAGCCAATATTTACATTTTCTGCTGATAAACTCGACCAATAATTGTTTTCACCTCTGCATAAATCTGCCATATCGTAACATTTATAATCAATAAAGGCTCTCCCCAGATATTTAACTCATGCATTTTGATTTTCTAAATAAACGTAGCCTACATCTTTTTTTTTATTTGGACACCATCGATGTCCAGTCCAACCAGCAGTTCAATTTCACGGTGAAACTTCAGCTGCTTCAGAAGAACGCACTCACAGCAGCCCAAGTCCAACACCTGTGGTGGAGCAGGGAGAAACAATATGTTTGTGACTTAAGTGTAAGCTGGTCCGTAGAAGTCACATAACTAATGTTAATTTTATAACATAAAACAAAACTCAGTTTAGCCGAATGCTAATAAATTGAATTAGCTATGTTGTGCGAATAAAGCTAAGGTTAGCTCACGTGCGGTGCATGCAGAAAAGAGCTACGGCGATATCGTTAGAAAATGTTGGATAAAGTGTGTTTCTCACTTACTTACCTTTTTGGGTTTCTTCCTCTTGACAAAATCGATGACAAACTGATGTCTCTGTCTGTGCAGCGCCGGAGTGAACATTGGCTCCATCTTCAACTTCAAGTTGTATTAAGCTAACCACAGGCAGCCCCGCCGTCCACAAGAAGGCGCTGTTATTGAGTCTGTGGTCTTTCCCAACCAATAATACATTATGTTTTTCCTGTGTAAAATGCTACTTGGAAGCAGGATTTGTATAATTGTATCAGCTGGCCTTCAGTAGAGGTAACCTTGGTTAATATTCTATTTCCATGTAAATTACTGCTTTATTTGTATTGCTATTTAACTATATTTTATTACGGTGCAAAATATTTTTTGTTTTATATTAGATTTCTTGTTTTTTATGTATGCACCACATCAAGTCAAATTCCTAGTAGGCCTAAAAATGAGAGTAACACCTACGTCACTTCCGGGCGAAAATTACGGCTCCGCCCACTTTTGGGGGAAAACAAAGCTGTCAGTTGAACGGCGGTTAATACAAATTCTGAAGTTTTTGCCAATCCGATCAGAAAATTAAAGAAAACCGGAGATTTTGGGATCTTCAAAGAGCCCGATTACAATGGCCAGACAGGCAAACTATTACATTAAATCATTGGAAAACGACGATCGGGCTCGATATATGATTAAATTAAAAGCAGTAGGCGATCAATGTCCATTCAGTCTGCCGGTGGACCAGTGGACAAATGATCCGACTCAATGGCCTGAGGTGTCATATCCTGACATCTATAACTACCTCATTGAATCTCCAGGTAGTTTGTATAGGACGTCATTAAGACACATTATTTGTCCGTTGTAATAGTCTGTCCAATTTGCGTTACTGTTTAAACTATAAATATGTGTTATACAATAACGTGTTAAATAGGGGGTTTACCAAGCTAATTAATGATAGCATCTAGTTATAGGTAGGGTTGATAATTGACGATTTTATGTTATAGTCTATCTTTATAATCTCACTATCATTGCCCATGGTTGTACTACTAATGTTTTTTTTAAATGTTTTTAGATGTGACAGAGCAGGTTTAGAGATGTGTGTCTGCTAACTTGTCCTCTAGGGATTTACACAGCAAGTTCAATGAAGAACTTCAGGTCTCTGGAAGCACATACCTTTTTTACCAGTGGCTGGGTGGATGTGGTTCTTCACCACAAACCCTGTGCTGACACAACAGTCTTCAAGACCCATGTAAAGCCATCATGGAGAGTTACAGATAAACCCCACAACACCTGGGTTGCTGTTAACAAGACTGGAGAGGTCACAGCTGCTCACTGTGATTGCATGGCAGGGTAAGCTGACTGCATAACACTAATAGTACAGTCACAATGCCACCTATGTAATCCTTCAGAAGGGAAGAAATGCTTTTGTTATTTGGTGAAAAAGTATTTATTTAAAAAATATATTTTTTACTCTAGACTAGGAGAAAGCTGTTCCCATGTCGGAGCCCTGCTTTTTAAGTTGGAGGCATCAGTTCGTCTTGGATATACAAGTGTGGCACCAACCAGCATCGCCTGTGCCTGGAATAAAGTCTGCACGAAAAAAGTTGAGGCAGACATGGTCATCAATATAGACTTCTATGGAGACAAAGCCAAAAAAAGGGACACAGGAACAAACTGCAGGGTCATTCCAATGGCGAATGAAGAAAATAAACAACAGTTCTTGGAAATGCTGTCTGCCTCAGGAGAACTGCCTGTTGGTCTGAGCACTTTCAAGGCTTTTGCAGACCCTTTCAAACCAAAGCCTTGGTACCAACATCTGTCAGAATGTTCAGATGATCAGGTACAGGCAATAGAGGAAGAGACAAAAGACCAGGCAGAATGTTCATCTTGGCACCAGCAGAGGGTTGGGAGGGTAACAGGTACATCAGCACACAGAGTTATCCACACATCTCTTGAGAAACCATCAAAATCACTGCTGAGGGATATTGTGCAGAAAGAGTCACGCAAAAATCCGCTGAAAACACCAGGCATCATTTGGGGTAGGGAACACGAAAAAGATGCAATTGAGACATACAAGTATGCACTGGGTCTTACAACTGCATATACAGCACCCACTTTAACATCTCCAGTGACATATATAAACCCCACACAAGCATCAGTATTCAACGGGCAGGCTTCCGAGTGTGCAGAGAGAAGCCCTACATTGGTGTAAGCTGTGATGCTTATGTACACTGCGTTTGCTGTGGAAAGGGGGTGGTTGAGGTAAAGTGCCCCTTGAAGTGGAATAGTGATTTGTCAGCTGATCACTGGCCAGCAGACAAGAGAGGACATCTGGACACTTTGTTGTCGCTGAGGACCAACCACAGCTACTACACCCAGGTAATACAATAAATAACAACTCATAAGGAATTGTATTATCTGTGTTTTGTTAATTGCAGGTAAGTAGTTGGAGTCTATGCTGTACTTTTTCTTCCTCTTTTTTTTACAGGTGCAGATGCAGATGTTTGTGTGCAAAACAACCTATGCAGACTTCATCACCTGGACGCCAAAGCAAACCGTTATCTTCCGTGTCCAACAAGATGAAGATTTTCAGTGTCAGGCAGTGGACACCATTAGCCGTTTTTGGGCCAGGCACATCTACCCACAGCTGGCGGGAACCACAATCCCAGATACAGAGCTGGAGCTTCAGGTATAAAACATTTTCCTTAGAGACTGCAAATACACTGTCTGTTATATCTTTATACTATGTAATACATGGCACACAAATATTATGAAACAATACAAATAATCACAAATTATGTATAACAATTTCAGGAGTCAACAGACAGTGCTGTGTCAGACACAGAACAGGAGCTTCAGGTAAAACACAAAACCTAAACAATTATTTATAATTATAGTTCATTAACATTTGCGAGCATTTGTTGTTAGGTGGCTGTTAGGTTAATACTAGCTAAGACAATTCCTAATACATAGTTTATTTACATTTACAGAATAATTACGTGGTGTCAACTGTCATTCCTGGAAGGAGAGCAGAGCAGTAAGGTCGATTTAAAAAGCTGAAGGATAGTCATTGAAGAGTTGTTCTTTTGCTGCCATGGCCCAAACTAAGTGACTCAAAGAGAAAAGACAGCAGGACTGATTTGACCTATACATCCCCCTGTCTGTTTTTATTGAACACAATGCTACCTGACATGTTGACCAAGGTGGCACAGGTATGTACTATCTTGTCAATGGTGGCTACATCCCTGTTCTCCATCTCGTCCCGCAGGGTCTTTACGAAGCAAACAGGGAGCGGCCCATCCAGAATGTGGAATCTTCGCTTCAGCACACCGATCACCCGTTCTGTTCACCCATCAGTTGTTTCAAAATATTTTCAAGTATAAAACTTCACATTTTACCATTGTTCTCAGTAATTGTTTGTTAAGTACTTTGTTTGCACTGTTATACAATTTGCTACAGTCCGTTAGTGCTGTTTTTTATATAACTTAATTTAGTAAAAGAGTTAATTTATTTTCCATCATATTGATATGTGCAATAGTTTACCAGTCTGTGGATAATGAATGTATACTTACCAATATGAATTCGAAATTTTGATTTCATTCTTGACTCTTCAACGTCTTTGCCTGGGAGTTGTTTCCTGCCGAGAGTGAAGGCTGGGGTTTCGAGACTGGCACCAAGTAAGGCAAACTCATCTTTCAGAGTAAAACCCCGATCAGCCAAGATCTAAAACAAGTAATGCATAAGATGTAGGCCTTTTGCTTTTAATGTTTGCAGTCAAACAGTAAATAACAACACTTGTCCATAATGATTACCAAGAAAATGCATGTGATGAACTGTTAGTGTAGAATATGTGCACTTTATGTAAGATGAAACATTACCTGGTCCCCAGGATGGTGGTAGAGGGGTGAAATAAAGCCAGATTCCCTAACTATCTTGACATCTGATGCTCTTCCTCCCCAACCTTTGGACAAGAAGGTGATGTTTCCTGCAGGACTACACACTATGAAATATTTGACTGTAGTCCACTTCTTATAATTAGAGTATGATTTTGCCCTGTTGAAAAGAAGAAACAAAAACACGGTTAGATGAACAGGACTCATTTTCAAGTTTAAGATTTCAAACCTTTAATGGACCTTTATTTGTTTTCAATAATACATTTAATATTTGATATGATGCATGCAGCGGCTGGGTACAATAAGCATCCCTCTATCTGAGAATACATTTAAAAAAACAAGACCTGTAAATGATCAAACTCATTCGTATTACTTATTCAGACCTGTGTACGAACACTGTCAAAGCTACCTGGCTAACCCATAAATATTGGCACCTTTACCTGGCTTTAAGGGCTTTTGGATGTTCAATTCTGATCTCGAAGCAATCTATAATTGATGTGAGGCGCGGAAAGTTGGCCTTCATCACTGGTGGTATGGTTTGGGTGATGCACTCCCTGTCAGGCCAGTGAATGAGGAAAGTGATTTTCGCATACAAAAGATTCAGTCAACGTTGGAATATGTGGCGGACGGTGGGTTCTGGTTTGTGTAGTATTTGGCTCAGCAAAGCAATCGATGGATTTTGGCGTAGCTTGAGCAAGCAAAGGAAGAGCTGGTCCTGGGTAGACAATCTAAAACCTTTTGGTGATGATTTGATGAACTGAACTAAATATCGGTGAAGACAGTCAAAAACTGACCAGCTGAGCCCAGTCATGGCCCTGCATGCACTGTCGTTTCCTTTAATAGCATGAACAGACAAACGCTCCTTAGACCAGTTCTGGAGTTCTCTTCTTGCCTCATCTCTTTCTCTTCTTGCCTCATCTCTTTCTCTTCTTGCCTCATCTCTTTCTCTTCTTGCCTCATCTCTTTCTCTCCTGAGATTGGCAACCTCTATGGCAATGGAAACCTGCTGCCTATGTAATGCTGGCGTGTCACTCAGTTCATAATCATCAGAGGGCTGAGGAAGTGAATCCTCAGTGAAAGGGGCTTCAGGATAGGCTGTATTAAAATATTCAGGGGTTTCAGAAGGAGAAGCCTCTGTAGGTGGCTTTATTCGCTGCCTTTTTGCTGGCAGGACCTCATGCTGAGAAACAGCATATCTCCTTTGGTATCGCTTTAGCCTCTTAGAGCCTTCTGACGATGGTCGTTGTGGGAATATGGATGGAACATAATCTGGATGCTCGCCGTCATTCACATGGTATCCTTAAACCATGAAGGTAGGTGTTAGCCAAATACAGAGACAAACTTGACAGTTTTTTGGTTAAGTTCACTGCGCCTATAAAATATGTAGATCATAAAAAAATTACCATAATGACTGTTTTGATAATGACCCGCCCCCCACCCCCCCATTTCGCTCAATATTCACCAATTTGAACTTTTAAATGAATTGATAAATTTGCTTCAGTCTGAGCCAAATGAGCTGTTCTCTAATGTCACCCTGTGTGTACAGGCAGCAGGCTAATTTCCTTGGTTTGTCCGTTTTTTATATTTCAATACAGCATCTACTTCCACTTCTTAAACTTTTAACATTACATCTATTTACTTCAACGATTGATATTAGCCTCGTTAGCATCATCATTTACCTGTGATGAAGTGTTTACCACAGACGTACAGTATTGACTGGCCGGGTCCCATTGATTGTGATTTTCGTCCTCTGTGAATAGCCTGAAGCCACAGAGCTCTTCTTTTACTGTCCCTTTTTCTTAGAGGAAGTACAGAAAAACGTAACTCCGGGTTTTTTTTGTATGTTTGAGGTGCAATACACGACACAGCAGCTTTTTGGCATCATAAAACAATTATTTTCCGCCTCGCACAACAGCTGGCGAAATGACAGCCCCGCCTGCTGCTTTTAATTTAACCAGCCCGATCGTCGTTTTCCAATGATTTAATGTAATAGTTTGCCTGTCTGGCCATTGTAATCGGGCTCTTTGAAGATCCAAAAATCTCCGGTTTTCTTTAATTTCTGATCGGATTGGCAAAAACTTCAGAATTTGTATTGACCGCCGTTCAACTGACAGCGTTGTTTTCCCCAAAAGGTGGGCGGAGCCGTTATTTTTGCCCGGAAGTGACGCATTTGTTACTCTCATCTCAGAGCCCTATTATACGGCTCTGTCTCATCTCATAGAACCTACCTGGCAATAAACCTGTTTCTGATTTCTGATATTAAAGGTCAGTAGCCTTCAAAAACTAGTGCTCTCAGGACTGGAGATTATTTGATTTTGTTTCAGCTCAACCATGTTTTATTATGCACTCACTTTCTAATACAAGTGCTCCAAACCTTTCCAGATATTAAGTTTGAAATATAAACTGGTAATTTATCACGAATTATGTTATTTATTGTGGTTGTTTTTTTTGTTGCTTTTTGCTTATCTATTGACTTACCTTATCCATACATACACATTCTGCTTGGCCTGGTACACAATTATGTTCCAAATTAATGCAGCATTGGGTATGAATACATTGGACGAGTTGGACACTTTTCTTTTTATTGGGTTTTTGCCATGGTTTTTGCCCTCTTTTAAAAAATGTTTAATGAATACTTTAATTCAAATTCAGCAATTTTTTCAATAGGCTTCATGTGACTCCAAATCATGCAGCATTGTATTACTACACTGGACAAGTAGTATATTGTTGGATTGTAGTCAACCTTCTATTTTATACAAAACAGTAAAGTTCTGGACTGTTTCATTAAAACAATGCATTAAAAACACTAAATACAACTTGTTCTTTGACTCAACATTACATTACATTACATTGCATTTAGCTGACGCTTTTGTCCAAAGCGACTTACAATAAGTACATTCGACCAGGAAGACACAACCTTGAAGAAAACAGAATCATATAAGTACATCAGGTTTCATAGAGCCAAACATTTCAAGTGCTACTCAACTAGCTTTAGATAAGCCAGTCCTTTATTAGTATATAAGTGCTTTGTTAATAGTTATATCGCTCGAAGTGGAGTCACACATAACCTTGTGACCCATTGTGCGTAGATAATATTGATGAAAGCAGGTTTAATTCAAATGTTTCCAACCTTCGAGTTATGGCAGATAGTTTTGGTTTTATTTGTGGAATGCATAATGAAAAGTGGTAGTTCAAAAGGGATGTAGTGCGAACAGCATGTTGTGGGAGAGTGAATGGTAATGGAATAGTTGATCATTCAAAGTTAAAGGTCTCCTATTATACTCTTTCTCAACAATATATTAGAGGCCTCAGATATATACTAAACATGTCTCTGAAGTGTTTGGCTCGACATACCAAACATATCATGAATTGTAGCATGCCATAAACCCCTGTTTCAGCCCTGTTTCAAAAGTGCTAATTCTGTGTCTTAAGCTTTAAATACAAATGAACTGCCACACCGGCCACACCCCATGGTTCTCTTCGAGATGATTGGTTTAAAAAAAAAAAACACAATGGTGCTCTACGAGGAGATTCAGGTGATAAGTTGGGCGGGTGTTACCTTGGTTGGTTATTGGCCAATGGTTGCACACAAAGTGGCCAAAATCTCAGCTAATTTTCCGACAGGTTTTTGTACAGATGGATCAGGACAAATTGAGAGAAAGGGGACACATTTGTATGTATATATAAAATACATGAAAAAGTGGATTTTGCATAATAGGTGACCTTTAAAAAGCTGATGGGAAAAGGTGTCTGGGGAGGAACAAGATGGAGATAGAGAGGGAAGGAAACATGAAAGATGATTGGAATAAAGGAGTTAAGAGATAAATGTCTCAACTCAAGAATAGGATTATTAGATTGCAAGAACTTTTCAGCTCACTAGTTTTGGATGGATTCAGACACACACACATTAAGTTTAGATTTTTTTTTTTTTAAAGAAAGGTTTCAAACATCTTTGTTTACACAGAGGGATATTTTAATGTTTCACAGATTTATTTTACTCAATATCTGTAAAAGTGTTCACAAAGTGAGAAGACACATAGGACATCATTAAGAATATATACTGAATGGCTTTGAAAAATATTGCTTGATAAATTACCAGTTTATTTTGTATACTACTTTTCTAGTTTATCAATCATCCACAGAATCTAATGGTCAATCTTAAAAATAAATCCATTTTTGATAAATACAATATTCAGCAATACTTTGTTATTCTAGGATACCAGCCACAGTTATGAAAAAGTATATATGCTATTACTAAAACAATTGATTCATAAGCATTCAAATCTAAAATGTTTCGCCTGGTTTGATCGTGATGCATTCTTGAGATGAAACAGAATCATTGTTTTGTAGTTTTGTAGTAATAACTTTCTTTTTTACAATTTTCCTTTTAAAGTTTCTTAAAGATTGAACCTTTCAAATGGTGTTAAGGATGCTATAGAGTCAAGAAAACAAACATATAACAATTAAGAAGATATTTCTGCTGAGTCCAGTGTCCATTTAAGTGGATCTATGATTTTTCATGAGGAGACACCGGTGGTTCTACAGATTGGCTTGGAGTATTCACTTTGGTTGACGGTGTTTTTGGCTGCCAGCCTGATGCAGTAGTTGGTCCGCGGCTTGAGGTCGTTCTCTTTGTAAAAATTACCCTGCACGATTCTCACTCTAGGTTGCTGATTGGCCTGCTGGTCTTTCTGTTGCTCCTCGATCACAACTTTGTACTCGGTTGCATCCTTCACTGACGTCCAATTCACATACAAGGAAAGTCCACTTACTTTTACATTCAGCACTTTCGGGATTTTTAGATCTGTGAGAAAGATGGGTAAGATATTACCAGTTGTTTTATAGTACAGATCATAGTACATACTTTTTCAAGGTGATGTACAGTAATAACACTACACTGACCTTTGTCTAAACTGGCATAGCGTGCACTGTCCTGCAAATCTCTTCTTCTGCGAACTACTGCTGGACCTAAGGAAGGTGAGGAATATGCATTAAACACACACCTCATTATTTTTTTCTGTGAGAGCCAGGCAGATATTTCATGTCTGATGTTTTGGCCCTGCCTGTCTCACCTGTAATATCTTGGTTAAGGATGCTCTCTCCCTCTTCATTGCTGGCCGTTACTCCAGTGGCGTCAGGATCGAAGTTGGTAAGCTGACAGGAGAGCCCGGTGGTGCTACAAAGCTCAACTCGATCTTCCCCTGACAAATTGTAGACATTGTATCTCGTGGCAAACACTGACGCATCCCAGGAAAGCTCGGCTGAGTCTGTGTCACCGGTGAACTGCACATTCTGCGGAGCACAGGGGACTGGGAACACAGTGGAAATGAAGTTAAAATAATGACTGTTGTTACATTTAAAACATCGATCATAATTTGAAGGCTTAATTTCAGGCCCATTTCACATTAATAAGTAGTTTACCAACATAAATAAATGGTCATACTGTAATTGTGTTACAGAAAATAACTAGTTTTAAGCTGATATAAAGACAAATTAGTGTTTAAAAATGTTAATAATTTGTCAACAATTAAAACTTCTCTTATATGTTTTATATTCTCACAATTGCTATACATCAGCCTCCAAATTTGTATTTATGACAAATACATAAATAACTATTTTCAGTATATCTAATTACATGTTAGTGTGTTTTAAGCAAGGTATTTAATGTGTGTATACTCCAAATAAATGATAGAGTATAGAAGAGTATAGTGTTGACCTTTTTTCCACGTAAATCTAAACTCAAAAGAGAAAGGAAGATTATTTTTAATAAAAATATTTATAAGTTAAAAAAAACAATGAATCTTCTATTGTATATAAGGTTGGGGTTAATTGCAGTCTAGCATTACCTGTGACTCCACTAAAGGCACTGGGTTGTCCGCTGGCTGCAGCTGCGTTTCTGGAGCGTACAGTGAGATTATAAGCGGTGCTGCAAGGCATTGGGAACTCAAAGTATTTCCTGGGCAGCCAGTAAGAAGAGACATCCATCAGGGACTGTGGGTTGTTTTGGATTCGGCCGGTTATCTTCGCTTGGTACTCAACATCAGAACAGTTGACGCTGTCCCATGACGTCATGGCCCAGTGACCTTGGTCTATCTTCTGTATTCTGACATTGACGCCAGTTGGAGGGCATGGAGCTAAGGAGGGAGAGATAAGTTGAGCATTTTACCAGTTAAATTAGCCAAGAAAACATTTCTAGCCCTTGTTCTTCAGAGCAACTACTTGTTAAATGTATCCCTTTGAAAACATGACATACACTTTTTCTCTGTACTTTCTGCTAGGACTCATTTTGATATATTCACCACTCAACAATTACGTTTATTTGTGTAAAAATGAACTAAATCAACTAGTTTGACCCATTATGGTGAATATCAATTTGTTTTACCTGCTCCCGCCTGCAGAGGTGGACTGAACGAGCTGTTGCAGACGCCGTTTGAAGCTTCAACAGAGAAATTGTAAACGCCTCCGCATTTCAGGCCTTCGATGGTGCAGGAAGCTGCAGTGTTTTCACAGTAGAACGCCTCTCCATCCATAGACTGGGCACAGGCAAAGTACTCCACAGCGCCCTCACTGGCATCCCAAGACAGCATGGCAGAGTTGGCCTCACAATCCATATCCACTGCGAGACCGGAAGGCTCACAGGGCACTGCGACCACAGAGAGGAAATAACTCCAATCAGAGATTTGATCAGGAAAAGTTGGTTTGCAGGTTCTACATTTTTGGCAATAATGTTAACTCATCCTTGTTGGCTAAGATTTGAAAGGGAGAGATACATCTAACTAGGAGAGGTAACTAGTAAAGTGTATAGTCCAGTAAAATTCAGTGTAGTAAGTAGAAACAAAACTGTAGAAAGTAGCAGCTAAATGGTACATATTGTTAATTATATTGATGAATATACAGAATAATAGTAAACGATAGTAAAAGCTTTTTTTCAAACCCTGAAAATTGATAACTTATGAATATTGGAGTATCATAATAGAAAATGTCTTGCCGGAAAATCCTCCTTACCTCCACTCTTTGATGTTTCAATTGTCTTGTTGTCAGATTTCAATATACCACTTTAATGTCCTATAAATACAAATATCCCATCGTGTCTCTACCTGTCCTGAAGGTTGAGGTGCTGGGCTGGCTGGTGCAGTTGTCTCCACTGGCAGTGATGCTTAAGTTGTAGAGCTGTCCACAGTGCAGGTGAGTCAGGGTGCAGTTGTTCTCTGAGGTGTCGCAGCTTGCAACATGTCCGTCCCTCCCTGTTGCTGTCAGGAGGAACGACTTCGCCACAGGGGAGGGTCCCCACATCACTGTGGCCCCATTCTCCTCACACGATGCTTCCACTGTCACATTGTCCGGGACACAGGGCGCTAAGGAGGGCAGAGAAAACGTTTTATGGTTCTGTTTTATTTTTATATTACAAGCTGCTTTATCTCTTCCCGGGTGTCCACGAAATAATTAATTTCACATAAATATCATAAAGAAACAACAGCAATAACAATACCCCTGGCAACTAGAAAAACTTGACACACTGCATTGCCAATAATCTATCCATTACTGTATATAGACTAGATTGAGTTTATGTATAGTTTGAGGCAATTTCAAATGCCCTGCTCAAGCATGTCTTGTAAAATAGTTTTGCATATAACTACTTTACATACAATTCTTATAAATAGAGTTTTTCTTATTTTATTTCAATTTAAAAAGTCCCTTTCTGTCTGTCGTGTGGTCGGGTTTCGGTAGTTTAATATTTGTGCATAATACAAATCACCAAAGAGCCAAGTCAGGAGGAACCAAATAAGAAGAGTATCTGTATTTATGATAGGATAATAAGGGAAATACAATTATACGTGAAATAGGTTTGACTAATATAAGACTAAAACGCCTTTCGTCGTTCTATTTAAATAAAACTTTTCTAAATAAAAACAGGATGTGGTTGACTAAACAGGATAAACACATCCAGGAGTAACTGACCCAGGACTAAGAGAAACGCTAGTTCTAGATATACTGGCGAATTAATTACCAGTTTTGATCTTCTTTGGAGGGCTTCTGAGGCTGCTGCATTTATCAGAAGAAGCTGATACTATGATGCTATAATGCATGCCACAGTGGATATCCGGCAGTACACAGGAGTTGGAGGAGCTGTTGCAGGAAATGAGGGTTTGGTCGTGGCCCTCAGCGGTCACCAGGTAGAGGGGTGTGTCGTCCATCTTTTCCCATTCAACCAGGATCGTGCTGCTGTTGCATTCTATCACTGCGCTAATAGATGAGAGAGCACAAGGACCTATGGGACAGGACGCATAAGAAAAAGGATAGCGTGAGGATTCAAACACAAGCAGTATGAAATACTCAATAAAATAAGTCAGAGTCAAGTACATTTTAGAACAGTTAAGCCTGGTATTCTCCTAATGTCTTGTTCTTTCATAACCTTCAGAAATGGCATCATGTTATAAGCCTTTATGAGTTATAGCATTAGTCCTTCATAAGCCCTTTAAAACCATCACATACTTTTATATTCCTTTCGATATCACTGATGATTTTTTCCCTTTGAGTAAGCAGATGTACATTTGATAAGATAATATATTATAAAGCTCCAATTAAAATTAAAAACTATATTGCAGATGATCAGTTCAAACAATCAATCTGCTCTCAACATACAGTAGGGGCCAATGGGTCATAACATTAATTTGAGAGGTTACACAATGATTCAAGGGATAGAAAAGTGAAGAAAAAACCTTGTTCTCCTTCAAAAATTATTATTTTATATAACAATTTTATTACAGACAACTATTCAATTAAACAATCTGTGGTTTTAGAAGGGAACATCTCTGCTTGATCAACAAGCTGTAAAGTGGGGGGAACACTACTCATTGTAAAGGAATCCTAACTCCTAATTATCAACTCTCCCATTAAACTATTCACTCCCCCACAACATGCTGTTCTCACCTCCCAATCTAACACTATTCATTTCACAAATAAAACCGAAACTAACTGCCATAACTCGAATACTGGAAACATTTGAATTGAAGCTGCTCTCATCAATATTATCAACAATCAAGGGGTCAAAGGACAAGTTGTGTTTAGTGTTTTAATGCATTGTTTTGATGAAATAGTCCAGAACTTTACTATCGTATTATGCTGCATTGATATGGAGTCACATGACATGGAAGCTATTGAAAATATTAAAAAGGGTGGGAACCACAGACCCGTGATGTCAGTGTAACAGTTATGTCCCAGACAACATTAAGAGTGTGTTTGGTAATATATTAATACGATACAATGTTTACTTGATTACTTTCTAGAAGAGTTTTAAAGACAACAAGCCAGCACTTTGAATTGTTATTTTGAGAGAAGAGAATCATGTTGAATACCTGTCTCAAGCTCAAAGGTGGCGCTGTGATTGCTGCGGCAGTGTTTGTTGACGGCAGTGACGTGGATGGTGTAAAGCGTCCCACATTCAAGATCAGGGACAGCACTGGGAGAGCTGGTGGAAGTGCAGCTGGAGTTGTGACCTCCGACCCCCGTGGCCAGTACAGAGTAGCTGAGGGCTCCTTCTGAGGCGTCCCACGTCACCCAGGCATTGTTGGATACACAGTCCAGTCGGCCCTCAATGTTCCTGGGCACACATGGAGCTGTGGAGGGAAATCAGAACGTTACACCTTCACACTTTACATCTGCGGATAACGTGTATCATATACTGTACAGGCATTCAAAATAACAACAGCAGCTGTAGTTCATGTGGATATCCACCATCTATAAGGACTGATTATTTTCGTTTGTAATCCCATCGCTGGTTCTCGGCCAATATTTATTTCTAAATATCTTGAGCATTGGTCTCAAGAAAGGTAGTTGTAAAACGTATTGCCTTCAGTAGCTGCATGTGTTTAATTTGTAGAACCCATGTATTTACTTTTCGTCAGATGGCGCAGGATTTAAAGCCTTGCTTTTGGTCTGAAAATAACTGGGCAGCTATTCCCCCTTGTGGAGAATCTTGACAATGCCTATTTTGGCAATTTTGTCCTACTCTCAGTCCTAAATCCTGACAATTGTGCTAATAAATTGCAGTGAATTGACAAAAAAGTGGGTTTCTGCTTGAGGTTTACCTGAGGAAGTCTCTACCACAGCACTGGGCTTACTCTCACAGCCATCCCTCACAGACAGCACCGTCACGTTGTAGCTCTGTCCACATGGTAGATCCTTTATGGTGCAGGCAGTGCCGCTGGAGTTACAGTACAGTCTCGCTCTTGTGTTGCTCACTGCCGCCACATGGAAGTACTGGGCGTCTGTGTTGGGGGACCAAGATACAACGATGGTGCCTTCATCACATTGTGAATCAACGACCACATTCTGGGGTGGACAATTGGCTGAAAGGAAAAGAAAAGGGGGGAGGCAGGGAGAGGCAAAGATTAATAAAACAATACATAATACTCTGACTATTTGTATAAAGTCACAACAAGCCTTCACAAGATGTTAACAATACCTGTTCGTACGTAAGCCTTGTTGCTTTCCACACTGGAGCAGGACTCATCCTGGGCGTACACGCTCACATTGTAGGTCTGTCCACACTGCAGGTCGCTCAGGTCACAGAAGGTCATGGTGTTGTTACATTCAGTCTGATGGCTGCCATCTTCTGTCACGCCCACTGCACGATAGGTGAGTGCTCCACTGGCTCGCTCCCATGTCACTGCAGCAGAGTTTGAGTCGCAGAGTAGGGACGCCTTGACGTTAGTCGGACTGCAAGGTACTGGGAGAGAGAGAAAAAGAGTAGTGAGGCGATATAGTTCCTTTATAACTAATATTTCTAAACATTGGAATGTTCTGTCTAATCAAGCAAATATCAAACACTAAATTGTTCTTCCTGAGAAAATCCTGAGGAAAAGAGATATAAATAACAGATAATTCTCATCTGACTGTAGTGTTGCATACTTATTCTCCAAAGCAAGTTTAACACACCCATCAAGTCCACTAACTGCAAAAAGGGGAACATTGGTGGCCACACATGTTTAGCTCTAAGTTTACCAATAAAAAACGTTTTATTCTACCAACTGGTGTTTAACCAGGTCCCGAAAGGACAGGTCTATGAAACATCTTCATCTCTAGGCTGCCCTGTCACATGTTTTGCTGTTATATTACAGTACGTTCTCTCAGACCAAATGTATTATTATCTGAGACTGACCTTCCATTACTAATAATAACAGCCCAAAACAATCCTATTAAACTGTTAACTATCTATGGTTAGTTAAAAATAGATAATAAAAGTGTTTAAATGTAACTTAGTGTCAGATAACCAATAAAAAACTGTTTCACTCAACTCTATAGGCATAGAAAATGCCACTTACCCTACTGATAATCTTACCTGACTGCAGGTCGAGGTAAGCGTTGCTGTTGTCACACTGTCCATCCTCAGCTGTCACTGTGAGGTTGTACAGCTGGCCGCAATGCATGTTGGGTAGCTGGCAACTGGTTGTTGTGCTGTTACAATTAATGTTGTCACCATCGGGCCCAAAAGCTCGCACCATGTAGGAGGACACTTCCTCTCCTTCTTCCCACGACACCACACCTGTGTCATTACTGCACACCATCTCTGCTTTCACATTCTGTGGTATGCACCGCACTACACACACACACAAACACACACACACACACAGACAAGTGTGAACATAGACATGTATAAAAAGAGGTTTAATATAACATTAATTATTACAGGTATTCTACCTGTGTTGATCACCAACGGAGAGCTTTTAGCGCTGCCACATGTATCATCTGAAGCGCTGACAGTGATGGAGTAGTTGAGGCCGCACAGCAGGTCATCGAACACGCACGTTGTCGTGCTGCTGTTGCACGTTGACTCGTAGCCCCCGTTGCCCTGGGCAATTGTGGTGTATGATGATGCTCCTTTAGAAGGCTCCCAGGAGACAGCCACAGCACCAGACTCACAATTCAACCAGGCCTCCACCTGCTGCGGAACACAGGGCACTGCACAGGCACAGAAACAATCATTTTGATTTGATTCAGGATCAGAAAAGGTGCAATAATTATCTTTTGTTAGCAATATCAGTCCTGCCAAGAATTAGTTTTTGCCTAAATTAGTTTCAGCCTTATGGAATTCAGAACCATAAGATCTACGTGTTTCTTTCTTTCCGTTTTTAGGATGGGTACTGTATATAGAATACAATTAGATATATTCACTTTTCTCCTATCCTGCTCCAAGGCCTCAATGTGTTAAATCTCTTAAATCCTCCTCACCTGCTTGCAGATGCGAGACGTCACTCTTTGAGACATTGCAGATGCTGTTGGCAGCAATCACGCTGATGTTGTAGGTGAAGTCACACATGAACTCTGGTAGGACGCACGACTGTGTCTCTGTCTCACAAACAGATTCATGTTCTTCCATGCCGAAGGCTTGGACAATATAGAAATCAGCCCCTTTGCTGGCCTGCCACGACACATGGGCTGTGTTGGTGGAGCAGTTTAGGACAGGCACAACATCCTCAGGAGGACAAGGCACTGGAGGAGGAAAGGGAGAGAAGGAATAGTCAGATGTATTGATTTAACAGACTTTATATTCTGTAGTAACTTAACAGCAACCTGGAAATCTTTATCTGGCTAACCTCTCCTGGCTGAATTGTCAACTAATAAGTCAGTTATGTCTCAGACCACATCCATATCAGTGGAAAGGATGGTCTAAACATGTTGTGTTATTAATATGAGAGCTCACCTGACTCAACCTGTTTCATGGCACTTGGAGGGCTGCTGCAGTTCTCATTTGAAGCCACGGTGGTGACATCATAAGTCTGACCACACTGCAGGCCCTTCAACTCGCAGTTGGTGTAGTTGGAGTGGCAGGTGGAAACTTGGCCGTCAGGACATTGGGCTGTCGCAGTGTAGGCCAGGGCGCCTTCAGCGTAAGTCCAGCTCAAAAGGGCCGAATTTGTGAAGCAGTCCAGAGCCACGGAGCCAATGCTGGGCGTGCAGGGAACTGAGAGAGGGAGGGAAGAAATGGAGGACTGAAGTAACACTTTAACAGATTCACAAGTAAACATCCAAAGGTGATTCATGCCCATTCATTTGTTTACCTGATTCAAAGTCTATATCTGGGCTGGGTAAACTTGAGCAAATATCCTCCTCAGCCACCACCTGGACGGAGTATGTGTGCCCGCAAATCAGGTTGGTGAGGGTGCAGGTCAGGTTTGTGCTGATGCAGGAGGAGGACAAGGCTCCCTGTACGCTCTCAGCTGTCGCTTTGTAGGACAGAGCCCCTTCGCTGGCACTCCAGCCAACGAGAGCCTGATTTTTGGAGCAGTCTATCGTCACCTCCACGTCAGTAGGAACACACGGCACTGAAAAAGGCAGGGGGAGGAGAATGGGGTACGTTTAATTATCTAGTCACAGAGATACAAAACATTTGAGATCATCTAAAGAAGCCTAATTTTAAAGATGTCTGATATCACATGCATGGGCAATAGAAAACAACTACAGTTGAGAGCGTTTTGAATACAATTAAACATTAAATACCCTTAAAGTCACCTAAAATAAACTTGACCAATAGTATTTGCAGACCTTGTTTGCTGAATAAAAAAAGGCATAAAAGAAGAGGATAAAATTGTCTCACCTGACTGCAGTGTGTCGGCCTCACTGGGGTCAGAGTTACACTCCTCGTTGGAGGCGACGACCATTACAGTGTAGTTCTGTCCACACTGGACATTTGGCATGCCACACTGCTCGCCGTCAGACCAGCAGCTAATTGATTGGCCGTCTTCCTGCGTCACCGTGGCGGTGTAATACTTCGCCCCAGCCGAGGCGGTCCAAGACACTACAGCGATGTTAGAACCGCAGTTCATGAAGCTGGAGACACCAATGGGCGGACAGGACACTGAGGGGAGAACAGAAAACAACACGTTTTAAAGCTAACAATCAATAACAAACTAGATAACAGAATATAAGGAAATAATTAGTCATATTAGTCATTCAAATGTTCAATAAAATACTGCTATAAAATAGAGTATAACTAGAAAATAGTAATCTACCTGACTCAAGTGTTGATGGCTGACTTGGTCGGCTTGTGCACACAGAGTCTGCCGCCTGAACAGACAGGAAGTACTCTTGGCCGCACTCAAACTCAGAAATGAAGGTCCAGGTGTCGGTGGTGCTGAGCTGCACTTTGTGGCCACTGTTGGACTCTGCCGTCACAGTGTAAAACTCAGCAGTGTCACTGGCATTCCAGGTCAGCGATCCCACCTTACAAACAGATAATAATATAGTTAGTTAGTATCGTCAGTCATTTTCAGTTTATATATTCAAACCCTTTCAGAAGGTCAGAAATGTAGACAGAAAAGTTTACAATTTTACTAGGGATGAACATTGAGAGAAATGGCTTGTGATAGTAAAATATTCACCTTCGTAGTGCAGTCCAGAAAGGTTGTCAAATTCTGAGGAATACACGGCGCTAAAAGCAGAAGACAAAAGTTTAGCTGTGATTAAGGCTGCAAAGAAAAAAACACTATTATCATTCTACATTGATCTGCTGATTAGTATCTTGACTAATATAATAAATTATAGTAATTTGGTCAAACATAATTTTAAACACATGTTACAATTTCACTGAGACCAAGGAGATTAATCGGAAGTCTTGATTTTTCTTACAAACATTTAAAACCCTGCCAATAAATTGTAATTATATAAAACACAGAAAACAGAACACAAATAATCATTTAGGAAAGCTAGGAGTAAAAAAATGTGTGTTTGTTATTGTTTCAGATGTGTTGGTGATGCATGTGCTTTTTAGCTTAAGATTATTTCAGAGCCTCACTTAAAGCAGGTTTCACTCAATTGTATTTAACTTTTTAATTTTCTACGTTCATTTCAAACATATCTTTCCATTCTGTCGTTTTAAAAAAAAATGTTGCTTATGTTAATGTCTAGCCTTTAACACACCCTGTTAAAAAAAAAATCCTTGACTTCACATTTAAGGACAGTTTTTTCTTTCTTCTAGCTGTGCACAGTACAAAAGCTTGTTTACCCATTCGTAATGTTGTGCTGTTGCTCGGCATGCTGCTGCACATGTAGTCGTTGGCGATGATGTGGACGGTGTAAAAGTCCCCACAGTGCAGGTCGTCCCAGGTGCAGCTGGTGGTGTTTGTGGTGCACATGTGGGTGTGGCCTTCCTGTCCAACTGCGATGGCCAAATAAGAGTCCGCCCCATCGCTCTCAGCCCAACTAACTGAGCCCAGGCTGTCCTCACACGATGTGAAGCTCTGGACATGCACGGGCACACAGGGAGCTGAGAAGAAGATGTATTGTTACGTCATCATTTTTATATGAATATATTGTACACCACATTATCAAAAATATAAAAGAGACTCATACATGTCTGGAACTCTTGAGGCAGGCTCACAGCGCTGTCACATCGGTCACCCTGAGCTTTTACAGTGAAGGTGAATGATTGTCCGCACGGCAGCTCAGCCTCCACCGTTGTCTCGTCGGTTTGGAAAGCAGAGGTGTATCCCATATCTCCTGTGGTGGTGACCACGTAGCCTGACGTACCTTTAGCCGCCGACCAATCCAACACCACCGTATCGTTGTCACATGACCCACTGACTGTCAGGCCAGTTGGCTGGCAGGGTTCTGGAGAACAACATTTTCTTTATCAATTACAAAAACCTAAGATGAATTGTCTGGGTGTCTTTATAAAAGTGGGTGACAGACAGAAATGTAGGAGACAAAATGGCAAAACATTTTTAAAAAGATGAATACATTTGATTAAAAATGATATCAGAAAATTAAAGTAGGGGTTTTTCAAATCTCCATAGAACCGGTAGCCCTAGTTTAACATTTAGATATTAAATCGATTTGTTTTGTACAATGTATAGAAAAAGTTTTATACTGTATTATTGAACATTATTCATCTTTTAAATGCTAAAATAAATGAATTTTGTTTCAAGAAATATTTAAAACTATTTCCATCCATCCATCCATCTTCTCGAGACTGTGGAATGCCCTCCCAAACCAGCTGAGGACACCACAGACTGTGGAGGCGTTCAAAAAAGGCCAAAAAACGCATCTTTTTAGAATAGCCTTTAACTAGATTTTTAAATCCCCCACATTATGCCATGCCGGCATGAATGTCACAGCTTTTATTATGTTGTTTTAATTGTTTTTAAATTGTTTTTTTATTGTTTTTATTGTTTTTGTTGTTTTGTTTCACCCTTTTTAATTTTTAATTTTGTAGCACTTTGAGTTTTGTTTACGCAAATGAAAAGTGCGCTTATAAATAAAATATATTATTATTATTCTCCCGCTTATCCGTGGTTGGGTCACAGGGTAGCAGTTCCAGCAGAGAGCCCCAAACTTTCTTTTCCCTGGCCACATCAACCAGCTCTGACTGGGGGATCCCAAGGCGCTCCCAGGCCAGCGAAGAGATATAATCCCTCCACCTGGTCCTAGGTCTACCCCTTGGTCTCTTCCCAGCTGGACGTGCCTGGAACACCTCCCTAGGGAGGCGCCCAGGTGGCATCCTAACTAGGTGCCCGAACCACCTCAACTGGCTCCTTTTGACGTGAAGGAGGAGCGGTTCAACTCCGAGTCTCTCCCGGATGACTGAACTTCTCACCTTATCCCTAAGGGAGACACCAGCCACCCTGCGGAGAAAACCCATCTCGGCCGCTTGTATCCGCGATCTCGTTCTTTCGGTCATGACCCATCCTTCATGACCATAGGTGAGGGTAGGAACGAAAATGGCCCGGTAGACAGAGAGCTTTGCCTTCTGGCTCAGCTCCCTTTTCGTCACAACGGTGCGGTAAAGCGACTGCAGTACCGCTCCCGCTGCTCCGATTCTCCGGCCCATCTCACACTTCATTGTTCCCTCACTCGAGAACTATTAAAACTATTTATCAATTATTAATATTGTTATAGATGAATCGACCTATCAATTAATCCACTATTATAAACCAATTGTTTAGACACAATGAAACATAACATATCTTTTAATTATTACAATTTGGGTATTTTGGTTCGACAGTTTTAATTAAATACTGCCAAAATTAGACACCTGAATCCGTTTTTCTTTCTTGGACTGTTGCATGCAAAATAAATAAATAGAAAATAAATAGAGTAGAGAGAAACTTCTTGAAAAGCAACTAAGAGGACACTTTTTCTAACTGTGATGAGGGTGGACAATCTTCGTCTTTATGTTACCAAAAACCCAATCCCTGAATCCATCAGTGGACAACCTAACCATTTAATTATTTGAGAATAATGAGCTCTACCTGTCTGGATCTCCACAGTGCTGCTGATGTCACTGTAGCACATGTGAGTGTACGCAGTCACAGAGAACGTGCATGTGTCTCCGCAGTTCAAGTTGTAGAACCTGCAGGTGGAGTTGGTGGAGTTGCACTGCATGGTCATTCCCATGCTGCAGGTGGCAGTAGCCAGGTAGAGCTCCACTCCTTTGCCTTCCTCCCAGAACATGTTGGCCGTGCTGTTCCCACACTGCTGGTCTACTGCAACATGCAGCGGTTTACAGGGTCCTGCACAACATGTTGAGTAAATATCAGAGATCAATTCACTCAACTCCAGCTACGTAGAGATTAGATGTTTCTCAACTCACTTGTGATTAAGGTGACAATATTTGTTGTCTCAGTCTGGCAGTGGTCGCTGTTGGATGTGAGGCTGATGTTATACGTGTGACCACAGTGCAGACCAGTTAGAACACACTGTAGCTCATCGGTCTCACATGAAGCTACGTGGCCTTCATCTTCTACGGCGTTCACAGTGTAAGAGTCTGCTCCGTTGGCTGAGCTCCAGGAGACTTTGGCTGTGTTGTTGTCGCAATCCAAATTAGCTTCGACATTTTCAGCTGCACAGGGAGCTGGACACAGAAGGGACGGAAAGACAAATAGGATATGGGTTCAATTTCATTGATCACACTGCATTGATCTTCACACAAAATCTAGTAGACCTACATCAACTGCAAATGATGCGCTTATGTTAACACCATCCAATTACTTAATATTCAATGCAAGGATTTAGTTTGGGGCCTGCCTACTGCCATTTAAAAGTTCGTTTTTTGCATATTTTCAAATCTTTTGGGAAGCCGTGTATGTAATTTAGGAATGCCCACTATCAATAAAAATAGATGCGAATCAACCCTGAGGAGGTTTTCTCTCTCTAACAAAGGACAATTATATGTACATTCGGTGCATTCTTTAGGATACAAAGATACATTTACTACTGCAAAACATATGCAATTTAAATGTTTATTATTGTTGTTTGTATTGTTGAATGCTATCTTTCCGTGTTTCCTACATTTGCATGCTCTGAAGTAGGGGTGGGCGATATTGAAAAATATATTATCACGATATTTTTCAAGCAGTATCACGATAGACGATATATATCACGATATTTTTCATGTCGGTTATTATGGTTATTTTTCAAGTTACTTAACAGTACAAGCACCTACAAGGCAACAGAAACTAAAACAAAAAGGAGTAACAGACCAAAATAGCATTTCAAGCTGGTTTTATTTCTGAAATGAATCCCTGAATGAACAATTCAACATTTTGATATGGCTTCAAGGCACAGTTTCTCAGTATAAAAATGAACTTTCTGAGGTAGCACTAGCAGTGAACATCAATAAACATAAAAAGGAGGGTAAAACATAACTAAGTAAAACATAAAACATCAATGAGGAAAAGTCAGTGCCAAACAATTAAAATGTAAACTTTAGACTTGAAGTGCAATAAAATACTTTAGCATAACTGAAGAGAAAAGTTTATAGTTTTTATAGTTTTTTTTTTTCAATTTCTTTTTTTTTTTTTTTATCACGATAGATACGATATCTCAGAAAAAGCATATCGTGGAGACCTAATATCGTCACAACGATATATATCGTCATATCGCCCACCCCTACTCTGAAGTACATTCCTTGGCACATTACTTTCCTTTTTAAATCAGGATTATCTCAAAAAAAAAATTATCTCACAAGGAGAAAAAAACAGTCATCAAAATATTGTTTTACAGTGTTAGTCTTCAGTAGGGATGGGTATCGTTTGAAATTTATCGATTCCGATTTCGATTCCGGTTCTGCTTATCGATTCCGGTTCTTATCGATTCCCCGTTTCGATTCCAAAATTGTAAAATAAAGAGGTCAAACGTTTAGATAACAAAAATATATTTATTCTTAAAAGCTTTAACTGAAATTGTTACTAAAAAATATACATGCAATACAAATATATTGCACAATAGCTGTGCTTTATTTTAACTGAGCTATGCCTGTGGCAAGCTATTAACAGGCATTACACTTTGCCTTTTCTTTTTCTTTTTTAGTGTAGTGGAGCCTCACTTCAGAGTGTTTACCGCGACCTATCTTTGGTGTTATGAAGTGACTGAGCTCGTGAAATGTCTACGGGAGGGCGGGGGGAGCATCGCTGCGGGGCAACTGTGGACCTCTGTCGCCTGTCAGCGCAATTTATATGATGCCGTTTAAAAAAATGAAGGGCGGTGCCGGCCGTCAGCGTACCGAGCCGGCCGTCAACGGCCCGCTGACGACCGGCCGTTCTGTGATTCTCCAGGTCCGCCCTGTATTCCACCGGGTCACCGCAGCACCGCGGTGCAGACGGACCCGCTGGAATACAGGGTCTACCGCGTTTAGGAACCGTTAAGCAGAACCGAAATTGTGTATTTTGTATGGGTACCCGGTACCCGGCATTTTCTTATCGGTTCTCATCTGGAACCGAGTTTCGGTTCCCAACCCTAGTCTTCAGAGAATCAACAGAAGACATTTCATTTTGAAAATAGTGCTCAGTTACCAAGCACAGGGCTCTTATCTTTACCCAGTTGGTGATTCAAGCCATGAAGAGGTTTTTATTTTGTATATGAAATATTGCCATGTGAGTGTTTCCAAACCAAATGTTGTTACTTTTCTACCTGAGAGAAATGTAAGAGACTGTTTGAATTTTTTTTAACAGATGTATAATTATTATCCTCTAATGTTTTCACTTGAAATACTTGATCAGATTCACAGCAGTCAGCAAGGGCAAAGAGTATTCCATATAATATAGTATATTCCATTGTGTAATATATTACTATAATGAAGCCAGTGTTTGACAGCAGCATACCTGAGACCAGCAGGACAGTAGTGGACTCGTCACTGTTGATCGTCTCTCCGATGGCGATGACGTTAGTGTAGTAGACAACTCCACAGTGGAGGCCTTCCACTGTACAGAACGTTTCGTTGGTGGAGCAGGACAGAGAGTGGCCGTCGCGTCCGGCCAGGCTGACCTCGTAGCCCACCACCCCAAAGCTGGATTCCCACGACACGACCCCCACGTCGCTCTGACACTGCACAGTGGTCTGCACGTTTTGGGGTGGGCAAGGCTCTGATGGAAAAAAAAGGAGACGGAACAAGTTAAAGGATGCAGATACAATTTTTCATCTGTACTACATACATTAAAACAATTGGAAATATCAAAAGATATTAAAATGTGCCAAAAGCGACATTTACTTTTTCTTTCCTTCATGGTTATGCTGCTGATTAATTCCTCATTTAATTCAGTTAATTCAGTAAAGTTATGCTCTCAAATGTCTTGTTTAGTTTGACCAACACCCCAAAACCTAGTGATAGTAAGTAAAAAAAAAAGCAGCAAACCATCAGAATTGAATAGTTGGAATAAGAAAAAGTTGGGCATGTTTACATGAAAATTGACTGAAAAACAGTTGTTAATTGAACTTCCTGTCAAAAACTCATTTGCTAAACATAATTTTAAGGTCCTAGATCCTAACACTCATACTGACACTATCAGTGCAGACTATCAAAGAGAGATCTCACTCCGTTAAGAACCTTGACAATGCAAAAACTCATCAATGTGTTTTCTTACCCGTTGTTATTGAAGAGGGTTCGGTCGAGATTGACGTGCCTTGGCAGACCTGATTGTTTGCTGTGACATTTATATTGTACATCTGGCCACAGTCAAAGTTGTACATGGCACAGTAAGTGTCGTTGGTGACGCAGGAGACCATCTGGCCCTGATCTGTCACCCCTTCCACTGTGTAGTAATCAGCCCCAGCAGTCATGTCCCACAGCACCTGGCCGATGGAAAGGCTGTACTCAGTGGTGATCTGCTCAGGGATGCACGGCTCTGGGAGAGAGAAGGTGTTCATGAGTACAAATTACTACCTACACACTTTCCATTTCAAAGTCCCTACATTTCTATTCTTCTTTGTATATGTTTAGGACCATATGTAATATCTTAGTACACATAGCTGGGTGTTTATGTGACTTAACTGACATGTATGTGACATTCTGACTATAAACTGTAGCCTATGCTATTAAGTAGCCAAATAATTGCCAGAAGATTGTCACTAGGTACTGTAGCACATTAAAACGGCCCAGACGAGGTCAAAGCATATAATTTTAGCTGCAATTCTGTGTCATGTAAAATCAAATATTGGAATACATTTATATTGTACACTCTTTTCTCTTATGAATACTGTACAGACCTGGAGAAACTAAAATACAATTCCATACTTTTTGTAGGAACCTGAGAATACCTTGTTTATTATGTTTGACAATATTTAAAACACAAAACTGAGTGGATGGACTTTAGGCATGTAGCTTTGTGAGGTGCTATCCCTCACCAGTGACCAGCTGTCCTGGCATGTGAGCGATGCTGGAGCAGGACCATCCCAAAGCCGTCACAGACACAGAGTAGCTGTTGCCACACAGCAGCCCTTCCAGCACACAGCTGGTGGTGTTGGTCTCACAGTTCACGTTGTGGCCTGACGCGGTGGAGGTCATTACCGTGTACGACAGAGCTCCATCGGCCGGGTACCACATCACCGTGGCCGTCCGCATGAAGCAGCTCATCACTGCCTGGATCAGTCTCGGCTTACAGGGAACTGAGACGAGAGGTAGGACAGTTACAACTTTAGTGTGCTTTAAACATACTACATTGCTTCAAAGAAATCGAAAAAAGAAAGACAAGCTTACTGATGATCATAAATATACAGTGATTGTAGTACTTAAAGGTAGGGTAGGTAATTGACTTCAGAAACACTTTTTGTTATATTCCATGGAATGCTCTTAACATCCTGATAGCAATGAATAAATGTAATGCTTTGACAATAAATATATACAAATATTTCATCCAATTATCTGCCTCGGCCCGCGGCAGATAATTGGATGGCCTACCTGCCTGTCAGCCTGTCAGCCTTCCATCTCGTGCCCTCATTGTTCATGTGTGTTGAGGGGCTCTGTAAGGAAGTCTGAAGGAAGGGGCAGATTTTTTTTGGTTGTGTACTTTCAAATTCTAGCTTACTCGAGCTGGTTTCTCCATTCTTACCTAACCTACCTTTAATATTGTCTAAAGCTTTAATACTACCAGCAATATGATATGTATTCTTGTTAGTTAAAGTTAAAATTGCACTGAAATAATTCTATATCAAAAACAAATGTAGTAGTGGTTTGGATAATTACAAAGCAAAACAGCTTAAAATACACAATTGTATTTACATTTTGTAGATATAGCTTTGTATGAGCTAAAGTTATTAGTTCTTTTTTTTTAAGTGTGTGGTTAGCACACACAATTATATTATATCAATTAATGTTATAAACCATAGAGGTTCAAAAGAAGCTCAACTGTAACTGTATTTTTAAGTGTCATCTTTTCCCTCTGCATGCTTTAAAATCTGTTTATGTTCTTCGAAACGTACGGTACACGTCTGTCTCCATCCTACCTGAAGGCGTGTCCTCCATAGGAGTGGACAGGCTGTTGCAGTACCCATCAGATGAGACAACAGACACATGGAAGATCTGACCGCAGCCGAGCCCAGTCACATTGCAGGAGCCCTTGTTCATGGCCTGGCAGCTGGTGGTCTGTCCGTAACTGTCCTGCACCGTGGCGATGTACGAGTCCGCTCCTGAGCTCTCTGTCCAGGACGTCGTCAGAGTGTTGGCCTCACAGTCCACCGCCAAGGAGACGTTTGCAGGAGTGCAGGGCACTGGCAAGAAGAGACAAAGATGTGTGGCTTAAAGTCGTTGTTACAGAGTTTAGTTTAGAGTTTTGAATGACTGAGAACTTAATCGATTATGATATTAAATGTATTTTGGAGATCATTTGATATCATAACAACCACTCCAAGATCTTCCACTGCTCGAGTCCTCACTAACACTAAGAAAGTGGATCACATCACTCCTGTTCTGAAGTCTTTACACTGGCTTCCTGTGTGTCAAAGAATAGATTTCAAAATACTGAGCTGGTTTATAAAGCACTGAATGGTTTAGGCCCAAATTACATTTCTGACCTCCTGCTAAATTATGAACCATCCAGATCTCTCAGGTCTTCAGGGACTGGTCAGCTTTCTGTCCCCAGAGTCAGAACTAAACATGGTAAAGCAGCGTTCAGTTATTATGCTCCAAATATCTGGAACAAACTCCCAGAAACCTGCAGGTCCGCTGCAACTCTGACTACTTTTAAATCCAGGCTGAAGACTTTTCTTTTTGTCGCTGCTTTTAATTGAACTATTCACATCTTAAACTGCACTGTAACTTTTATCCATGTACTTTTTCTTTTAATGTTTATTTTATTATCTTTTCTTTTTAATGACTGATTTTAAATGCCATTTTCTTAATGTCTTTCATTTTTGTAAAGCACTTTGAATTGCCTTGTGTTGAAAGGTGCTATATAAATAAACTTGCCTTGCCTTACTTTAAGAAGTATCCATAAGTTAGCAGTTATAGCTTAAACATACCAGTCTTGATTGTCACGCTGTTGCTCAGTTTGCTCAGGCAGTCCTGGTCCTCTGCCAGCACAGTCGCTGTGTAATACTCTCCACAGCTCAGACCCGTCAGATCACACTGGTTTTCGAAGGAGCTGCACTTGTCGACATGTCCATCGGTACTCACGGCACTCACTCTGTAAACCTGTCCTCCCCTGCTGTAGTTCCACGACATGGAGGCCACGTTGTTGCTGCAGCTCAGACTGGATTTCAGGTTCTGAGGAATGCATGGCTCTGACGGGGAAAGGTCAATTTAGAAATGTAGCATTTTAATTGTTTCTTTTACACCTGATCATTTTTTTCTTCTTTAAAAAAGGTCCCCTATTATACTATTTTTCTTCAATATATTATAGGTCTCAGATATATACAAAACATGTCTCTCAAATACCAAACAGATCATTACAGCATCCCATAATCCCCTCTGTTTCAGGCCTGTTTCAAAAGTGCTGATTCTCTGTCTGTTACTTTAGATGAAAATAAGGAGCCCCTCCCCACGCCCCTCTGAGAGATATTTGGTTAAAAAAACACATTGGTGCTCTAGGAGGAGATTCAGGTGATAAGGTGGGGGGGGGGTACCTCAGTTGGTTATTGGCTAATGGTTACACATCCCAAAAAATCATGACATCACAAAGTGGACCAAATCTGATCAGCTCATTTTCAGACTTTATATAAATGGATCAGGACAAAAAGAGAGGGAATCTTTTTTCCTGAAACTTTCAGAATCAATTTACACAGAGGGGACAAATATGTATGTAAAAAAACATGAACATTTTGATTTTGCATAATATGTGACCTTAAATTCCACTTTCTTTAACCGCCTTCTGTAAATAGTAGTGTATGCATGATGTGACATGTTCAGTTTATATACCTGTCCTGACGATCTTCCTTTCGCTCTGGGTGCTGTTGCATGTTCGTCCCTCAGCTACAATGAGCAAAATAAACATTTCTCCACACGGAGGATCGGTGATGTTACAGCTGTGGTTTTGCGTGGTGCAGCAGTAGGTGGTGCCATCGTTTATCTGTTCCAGCGTAGCCGTGTATGTTACCGCACCAGGAATGGTCATCCAGTCGATGCTGATTGTGCCAGTGTTGCAATCCACTGATGTGTTAATGTCCGAAGGAGGACAGGGAGCTGGGGAAGGAGTAACACTGTGAGATACAACAACAACTACAGTGCTACATTAGATTAGGATAATGATGCTACAGATAGTATCCTTCACTGAACATATCAAACTTTAGTGGGGGTTTCTCAGAAAAGTAGCTAATATCTTCTTAGTTTCTACCAATAAATCCTCTATGTATAGACTATGTATCAATTTTCAAACAGTTGTGGTGACTATTGCCAGTCAACATCACATAGGGATTGTTTACTCTGATTAACTAGATGCGCTCTCCAATGAAGACAAAGTTATTGCTTGAAATACCATTTATATTACAACCAAAAACAGCGTGTGTATGGCACCACGCTCAAAAACTGTTTGTTCATCACAGCCCCAATCACTTCAATTGATTTCAGCCTGTACAGCACAGTATGACTGTGTTCAAACTTTCTTTTCTCTACCTGTCTCAGTTATGACAGCATTGCTTTGTGCACTGGGGCACTGCTGGTCGCGGGCCTCGAGGGTGAAGGTGAGATTTTTGTTGCACATCAGCGACGGCAACGAACACATTCCCTCTGACGTCGAGTTACACTCAAAAGTCTCTTCGTAGCCTTGGCTGTCGGTAGCGATGATGACGTACTCCTCAGCCCCAGCAGACTCTTCAAACATCACCCAGGCAGAGTTTGCCAGGCAGTCGATCTCCACTTCAGACAGGTGAGGCACACAGGGGACTGCAGGGAACCAGGAACAGGTGGCGGTTAGGTTTATTCAACATGACTGTTTTCACGGTGTCAAAAAAGAAGACACATAAATAGGATCGATCAAGAGTAAATTATTATATCCCAAAAATAAAGAACAGTGTGGAGGAAATTCTAAATCCCTTAAGAGAAACGGACAAAGTTTGACTTTTGCTATATTTAATAAAGTAATAAAGAAAGTCTATATACAATTTAAATCGATCTCAAATGCAGGAACAGAGCAACTTCATCCTCAAAGGATAACATGGCTTTGCACCCAGAACACAGCTTACAGTCACACTATATAGTAGAGAAAACAGCCAACTGGTCCCACCCATCAATTCTTTTAGACATTATCTAAACATCCCAATCATTAAACCATAAAACCCCCCAGTCCTTTAACCATTTGCAAATCCACCTTTTGCCCTTCCTGAAATGTAAATCCTAAACTTATGTCTCTGTTAAACACATATAGGGCTAAAAATACTATTTAAACGAGTAAAAGGCAATCAGAGTATGAGACATAATCTATAGATATTATTTAAATGATTATATGAACATTTGACACGACAGTATGTACCTCTTTATTTAAGTAAAACTAAAATATTGATCCTTGCCTGTCTTGATCATCTTTGTGGGGCTGTCTCTGCCCACACATCCGTCCCTGGAGGGTGTGATGGTGACGTTGTAGTCCGTCCCACACTGCAGCGTGGTGAGATCACAGCCGATTGACCCGCTGCAGTTTTGCCGTTGACCTGCAGCATCAACCGCCGTCACCGTGTACACAACCCCTGACATGCTGTTGTTCCAGGTTACAGATACAACGCCGGTGGCACAGTTTACAGCGGGGAGGAAGTTCAGGAGAGGACACGGAGCTGAGATGAAGAAGAGGAGGAGATGAGGTGAGGATAGAAGAAGACAGTAAAACTAAAATGTCCTGCGGCATTACATATATATAATGGACAGAATATTTTCTAAAATGAAAATAACAGCCAAATACCAAAAATGTAAAAACAGACTCTTTTTATTCAAATAGACAAAGTTTTGTATTTAATACAAACTGGTTGTAGCATCTATCAAACTATTCTGGCAGCACAGTTACTTTTTTGATAAAACCACTACGACGCCAAATAAGGACAATCCCACATAAAGTTGTCTTTAGGAAGGAATGTATGTGAAACATGAAGAAGACGCCATGTGAATAAGCTCATCTTGATAACACGTTGATTCAAACATGTTGTTAAAAGTCACCAAATATGACTTTATAATACCTACCTGTATGAATCACTTTAACATCACTCTTGGCTCCTTTGAATAACTTTATACTCTCATTGAATTCAGTTGTTGAGGTTTTTTGTTCTTAAAGAGCTGATATATTGGTTTACACACCTGTAAGGACCTGCTGTGTGGGGCTATGGGAGCTGTTGCAAGCCTCATCTTGAGCCACCACTGTCAGATTGTAGGTCAGATCGCAGAGCATGTTGGGCACTACGCAGTGATGCTTAACCGTCTGGCAGGTGCTGACGTGTCCTATGCTGCTGACCACGGAGGTGCGGAACTGAGAAACGTCACCCGTCGACTGCCAGGTCACATTTAAGACGCCGGACAGACAGTCCAGGTCGTTCTGTACGTTCTGTGGCACACAGGGAGCTGAACAGAACGGGGACAGTGGTTAGAGACGAGCCAGACCCTCACGTGTTGTGAGCTGCATGAGCGAACTTATTCAAATAATCTCCCAATAACAATACCAATGAACTATGACAAAACATAATGAAATAGAGCTGGAATCGAAATAAAAATATCTAAAATTAACTATTACTAACAGTTGTTATAAATAATCTTTAGTGCATATGCACATTGTGAACCAAACTTTAAAGCTTTGCTACATATTTTTGAAACACGTTTGAAACATTTTGTCCAACTCATTTATACGTCTGTAAATAGTAATAATATTAGCAGATTATTCTGTTATTCATGAAAAGTTGAATATAATACTATAATACTTAAACAATAATGAAAATGTACAGGAATGTATTATATGGATTTAGTCTAAATGTAATTGTTGTACTTTCTGGTTATAGCATCAAACTATTCTGTCAGCACAGATAATTTTTGGATAAAACCACTAGGAGATAACGACATTTAGGAAGGAATGTATGTGAAACATGAAGAAGATGTGAATGAACTCATCTTGATTCACAAGTTGATTCACACATGTTGTTAAAAGTCACCAAATATGACTTTATAATACCTACCTGTATGAATCACTTTAACATCACTCTTGGCTCCAATGCATTCTTCGTCAACACCAGCAACATAAACGTGGTACTGCTGTCCACAGGGCAGGCCAGAGATCTGGCAGCTGCTGCTGCTGGTGTAACAGGACCAGCTACGGCCCTGTTCGTCCTCGGCCACGGCTGTGTAGGACACGGAGCCCTCTGAGGCCTGCCACCACACCGAGATGTTGTTCGATTCACAGGAAGAGTTCACTTTCACATTGGTTGGAGGGCAGGGAGCTGGAGAAGGGAAAGAAGAATGGCGAGTTAGTTAGTTTAAATGCATCATTACATGCGATAAAAGAGTAAATCTGTATTAAAGAATAGATTTAAAATATTTTTTGAAGAGATAGATACTGATTTTTCTCTGCTCATGTCCAAACAGTAAGAGGATCAAAGCAATTGGTAAATAGTATTTAAGTAGAATAATATTTTATAAAATGATGCTTGAAATAATTAGACAAACTGTTGTGAAAATTATTTTTAAAACAGCTAACAAAGTTGGTAAAAGTCGTTTAAAAAGGTTGAAATATTTTTGATGAATTCAAGATTTTTGTGGGTACAAATAATAGGATGGTTGGCTCAAAGAAGTCAATATACCGTTTAAAAACGAATCTAGTTGAAAAAATAAGATGAAAGTAGCTGGCAGCCAAACTCTACAAAGCATAAGAAGACACCTGTGATGATTTGCAGCCAGTCCTGGGCCGGACTGGGGCAGTTCTGTCCCTGCCCACTGACTCTCAACCTGTAAGACTGTCCGCAGGTCAGAGAGCTGATGTTGCAGGAGGAGCCGTTGGTGGAGCAGGTCAGAGGGGCCACCGCGTTAAAGGCAAGGACAGAGGCCGAGGCCTTGTAGTAGAGGATGCCGCTGCCTGGCGTCCACGATATCACAGCGGTGTTGGTGTCACAGTCCAGGGTCGCCTGCAGACCGCTGTGGGGACAAGGACCTGGACAGAGAGGGACATTTAAATACACAATTGCTGTGTATGGTATAAATTAAGAATGAGTTTTGAGGGAATTATTAACACGCCTGACACTTTCTCTAAATAAAATAAATCTCTTTAAAGACTAAAACACGTAAATACTGCTTTATAATTATTATTATTACTGGCTGTTTTCTCTTAGTTAGACTTTTCAACTACTGTAACAGAATCTGTCATAACTCTGCAATATATATGTTTACTTTCACTACTGTTAATTGGCTGCTATTTCACTACTTCTACATGCTACACTTATTTTATACATTTTATAAAACAGTTACCATACTTATGGGTGTCCACCTGGATGGGTACTTTAGTACATTTTATTTGTGTAATTTCTATCTCAAATATGTTATGCATGCCTCTTATTTAATATTTCGCTATTTTGGCTCTTTACCTTTTCCGTAACAATGTAAATGTCCCCTCTGTTGGGTTAGGGTTAGGGGGGCTGAACGAATAAAGGTTTTCTGTTATTGATCCTGGTTTAGAGGCACCTAGTGGCGACCATAGGAAACAGTGGAAAATGTGTTTTTCAGCACAATGATACAGAGGTTGCTTATTAGCCCAATAATTTATGTCAGCAAGTCTCCAAAAAGGTAAAGTGGTATCACACGCAACATAAACAGTAATAGTCATGAATCCTTAGACTGTGCCATTTGTGTGTTCTTATTCCTGACAAAAAATTACTATTGATAAAGCTTATCAATGTCAGCTATAGTGGATCATTAGACTGCTTCATAAATGTAATCCTTAATCCAATAAAAACTTCTTATTTTTCTGCTAAATTCATTGTATTGTTCAGCACCCTGTATTGCACATTTTCAAGGAAGTTTCCTGTCCAAGAAATGTAATGCCAACTCGGCTTCAGGTTTTCAAAGTCAAAGTTATTTTCACAAATCATTGTATCCTGTAGCTTACGGTTAGTAGCTCATGTTGGCAAAGAATCTGGGAAAATGTGTGTGTCCTAATATGATAAAGCCAAGGCTGATCAGCTCAAATTCATCAAATCTGTCTCTCTCATAAGTTCTGGCTATGTTGTAAATATTCATGACTGCATTTGTTATTTAACTTTAATTTCCTTTCAGGCATTGCGTTACTTTGCAGAGACACATGCAGCATCTCCGTCACCGTTTATCAGCTGATTTGCTTTTGTTTCATTACCTGAGGAGGCGTTGATGGACTCGCTGAGCAAACTGACGCAGGACTCATGGCGAGCCACCACTGAGATGGAGTAGTCCTGCCCGCACGCCAGGTTAGGGAAATCACAGTTGGTGTCCGTGCTGTTACATTCAGCGTTGTGGCCGAGGTTTCCCCAAGCATAGACGGTGTAAGATGTGTCCCCTTGAGCTGAGTCCCACATCACCACGGTGATCCCAGTCCCACAGTCCACCTGTGCAGAAACGTGGGTGGGAATGCACGGAGCTGGAGGGGGGGGGGGATATGAGGCAGGGTCACTTTAATGTCAGTTTTCTGTGGCTATCGAGCAACGTTAAGCCAGCATCAGTGATGGAATAGTGTTATTTAAGTGTTTCTAATGACATTGCATATGACCTTGGGTAATTTTCTCCCTATTTTACATAGTGTCTCCGTCTATAGTTTTATAATGTTTTTGAACGTATATCTGAGAAGTTCCTTCAACTATTGTTGTACCCTATTCTATTAAGTAACCAAGTGATACAAGCATAGAAGCTTTCTGGTGTAATCCTTGAACAATTGTTATATTGATAGTATTTGGTATTACACTTTAGAGGCAAAGGTTGTCATTTTTTACACCCCTACATTTACCTTAAAGTTACTTTCCAGATTAATATACAAATAATACGAAGAGTTTATTGAATAAGATGCTATTTGCTTTGTAGATTGCAACTTTTGAAAGACTTTGATATGTATTTATTATTGATTATTCAACCAATGTTGAGTTCTTAGTGTTGCGGGGAAGACATTTTTTTTGTAATCACACTAGTTGCATCACATTGTGTTCACCAACCAAGCTTAAAAAGCATTACGATACAGTAGTACCTGTAAGTGTTTTTAAGTACACTGGCATACCTATATTTGTATTGTTACTGCTCTTGATTACATGGTGATTATTTAGTCCTGGAGACCATGAATTTCCAATAGCGTGGACTGTGCGTTGTCCTTTGCTAAGCTTTAACTACCTGTGTTGAGCCTTTTTGAAACAGCTGGGTCGCTGCTGCATGTATTTGTGTGGCCGACCACATTGATGACGTAGCTCTCCCCGCAGCTCAGCTGGTCGAAGGTGCAGTTGGAGCTGCTGGAGTTGCAGGTGGAGGTCATCCCTCTGCTGTCCACTGCCGACACCGTCTGGCTCTGGTCTGGCCCGGAGTTTTCCCAGGTCACCACCGCCATGTCAGTGCTGCACTGCAGATCCACCAACACCCCATCTGGTTTACATGGGGCTGAGGGTGAAGAGGTGAAGGAGTTAGAGAGTCAAATAATACATATATTTTATTTAAATAGCACATTTTGTGCACATCTTGCAGCTCAACAGGATTTCTGTTATAAATCTATAAACTATAAAGCTTTTTGGTTATAGGCATTAAGCTGTATTTAAAATATGCTTTTTTCAGATGGTGTTTATTGAGGGCAGACTTAAATGACACAGAGTTTCTTAATTGTGATCATATCTGCAATGTGAGAAGTATTATGTTAGAATGCAGAAGTTAAGGTTAAGAAAAGTTAAGGAGTAGTGAGTTTTATGTAGATTGAGACTCAGGCTCTTTTGCTACCTGATTGCATTATGTAGTCGGAGCCTCTGATGGTGCCACAGTTAACTGATGGTGTTGTGACGACAATGCTGTAGGTGACGCCACAGTTTAGGTTCTGGATGCTGCAGTTGGTGCTGGTGGAGTTGCATGTTACACGGGTATCGTCACTGCCGATGGCGATCGCTGTGTAAGAACCGACATCGCTAACTCTCGCCCTCCACTGCACTGCGAAGGAGTTGGCGGTGCAGTCTAGGTCTGCTTCCACACTGTCAGGCAGACACTTAGCTGTGGGAAGTAAAAGGGGAGAGGGGGAGAATCATTGGTTTTGAGCTACATAACATTCAGAGCAACCTGGACATATGCAGGTATCATTTACCAGAGTCAAAGGTTAGAGATTCTCCCAGGCTGCTGTTGCACGTCTCACTGAAAGCAAACACAACTGCTATGTACTGGAGTCCACAATCCAGCTTCACTGAGCAGGTTGTTGTGTTGGATGAACAGGAAGTTACATGGCCTTGGGGACCGGTCACTGTAGCGGTGTAGGATATAGCATAGATACTTGGTGCCCAGGACAGCGTTACAGAGCTGGTGCCACAGTAGGCTCTGGCAGTCAGGTTGGTGGGAGGACACGGAGCTGGCAGGAAAGAGAAGGTAAGGTATGGTAAGGTACATTTATTTATATAGCACATCTTCAAAGTGCTTTACATCAACATTAACACTTAATAAGAAGAACAAGAACAACTCAGCGTTGGTGAAGACTGCAGGTTTTTGGGAAGTTTGATCCATTTTTGGGGTGCATAAAAACCAGAAATACCAACATTTCACCCTGTGTTCTTAACAGAAATAGGATTTAAAAAACTACATTCACAGATATACAACCAGCTTTTAGCTCTGCATTGTTGTAAGTCAGCATTCAAGACAGGTCTTTACGTTATACTAACCTGTTTCAGTTTGAATAGGCTCGCTGAAGACGCTGGTGCACTCATCGTCAGTGGCAGCGACCTTTAGGGTGTACAGCTCGCCACACTTTAGCCCAGCGAGCACATGGGATGTCATGGATGTGGTGAAGTTGGCAGTGGCCCCGTCATCCTCCTGAGAGTGCAGGAAGTACTCAACACCACTTTCTGGACTTGGGTCCCAGCCCACTCTGATGTCACTGTTCCTGCAGGTGGTCAATCCCATCAGTCCGGTGGGTGGGCAGATGACTGAGAACAAGAGAAAAAACTGTAAATGAAGTGATTCCCTTACGTATTTCTGCAGATCAGCAACAATATGATAACAGTTCAAACAATACATAGAACAATAATTAAGATGTTCTTGTACGTAATAAACATGTAACCAATTTCTCATATTAACACATTGATCAAATTAATATTTTTTTCATATTAACATATTGACAAAGTCTGTGTTGAAGTGGAATTTTGGGAATTCAAGTAATGTTATTTTCTACTAGGTAAGAATACACTTTTTTATCCAAACAATTACTAAATTATAAATAAAGCCAAAAAGGGAAATTGCTGTTTATTTTATTCAGCTTTGAAAACAGTATTTAAAACACAAATAAATGGACATTTTAGGAAAGCCTGGCTCTGTCCAAATCTCATTAAAAAGCTCCTTGTATCCAAATGACAGCTCTCGAAGAAATTAATAATCTCCTTTAATATCCTTCTGTCTCTAGTCTTCATTTAACCCATGCACTCTTCTCATAGTAAGTAATCCAAAATAACACTGTGTAAGTATTCGTTAATTATCCACGTATACATTCTCTGACCTGACTGGAAAGTAAAAGGCAGACTGGGCTCGCTCATGCAGCCACTCTCAATGGTAACCACGGTGACAACGGCCGTCTCGCCGCAGTAGAGGTCCATGAGGGAGCAGTTTGTCCCGTTGGAGGTGCAGGTGTTGTTGTGCCCACCCACAGTAGAGGGTACCGCTGTGGCCACGTACAGGTCTGCTTGTAGGGCAGCTGTCCAGGTCACAACGCCCATGTTACCGACACACTGCAGGAACACCTGAACACTGGTGGGGGGGCAGGGGCCTTAAAGGAGGAGGAGAAAGAGAGAGTAGGGTTTGGTTGAGTGGGCACAAGGCAACAACAATGTTAAATAATGAATCTAATACAAGAACTAAGATACCTGTGGCATGTTGCAAACACACTGAACTTTTATTAGGAACACTTATAGTAACACATAATATTACACAGTATTACCAATATTCATTTATTGGCTTAAAAAGATTTTAAGTTAAAGTATTTCCATCCCAATTACTAAAAGTTCTCGTTATGCAGAATGGCCCATTTCATAATATTAACATTATAAAATTAGGCTATAATTATTGTGCACATCACCTGTTAAGCCCCAAAGACCCCCTCAGCGGGTCTTTTTTCTTCTTTTTTTTAAACACAACACTTCTTAATATTTAAAAAACTATGAGTGTATGTGTCATAACCTCCAAACGGGAAGATACTCAGCTAACTGATGATGCAAACCATTTTTACCGAAACAAAACAAGTCTCACAAGATGGGTCTAAATGAGCCCTGAGCGAAAACATGCTAACGCACTTAGCACAGAACTCTAGCTATACCGATCGATATACTTATCGGATCTGCACAAACAAGCTTAGCTAATATCCTGAGATTCCACAGATTATAGAAATATAACTATCATCACTGAGCGATCAGAACTCGTGACAGGAGAAGCAAATGCAGACAACATACGATGTAGCTTTAGGTAGCCAAACACGGAGACAGGGGCGGATCTACGGGGGGGCAGCTGCCCCCCCACTGTAGAGCCTTGCCCCCCCAGCTGCCCCCCTAACTTTTGTTTCCCTAAAACTGTACTAAAACAAACCTACACTATTTCCACAAGCTTCTCAAGCAACAAAACAAGCATTACATTAGTTAAAAGTGAATAATTTTAAATATAATTTTAGGCCCGTTAAAAACGCAGCTACGGCCCTGCATTAAACTGCGGAGCGGCGTTCACACAGACCGCAGCTCACACCGCTGCAGAGAGGGAGCGAGCTGTCCCAGCACCTATGGATCAGCTTCCCCTGGGAGCATTTCCCTTTCCACTAGTTTTGTTTTTACTAAGGACGAGAGCTTGAAACTAAATATTAATAAAAACGCTGCCGTTTGAATCGATAGCGTTTAACAGACGGGCGCTGTTTGGGGCGTTACGTTACAAAATACTACGCAGACAGCGTTAGCTGGGAGATCGATCACTTTGCTAAACTACGCGGTAGCCTACTATTAAATCCACGTAAACTACACATCACAGCAATGAGGCCAGATCAATGAAACCAGGATACATCCTTTACTGTAAAAACTGGATCCAAACACAGCTGCCTGTGTGCGCTTGATCAATACTTTCTGATGTTATATGATATGCTACATATTAGCTAGGCTACATGGCCCTAACGTGTAAAGTTATACAAGCATTTGTACCAGTGCTTTTCACAAGTAGACTCCTGCAGGCCAGAGTATAGGAGTGATTCAATAACAACAACACAAAGACATATGAGAAGTGATCAGGACGAACAGAAAGAGGAAAAGAGAGTTCACTGAAGAGACCAGGAGGGTCAGAGCAGGAGGAAGAGGAGGAGATGAAGAGACCAGGAGGGTCAGAGCAGGAGGAGGAGATGAAGACATTAGTGAAGAAGAAGAAATGTATGTGAGGAATAAAGATGAAGTGTCAGAAAGAGGAACAGAGGCAGGGATCAGGAGGCAGATGAAACTCCAGCTGGACCACATGGTATGTTCTTATTCTCCTTACATATTCCATTACAGCAGCACAATCTAGCAGCTCTTAGTATTGACAAATATTGATTGAAATGTGTTGCTGCACAGGTCACCTTCAGCTCTCTGAAGAGATGGGTGATGTCATTTGTGTACTTAATTATAAATTGAAATGTTGAGCTTGTCAATCTTAATCTGAAAATACAAAAACTGAAATATAGGTAAGAGAAGAAACGGACACTTTTGTGATGTAATTCCCTCAATGCAGATCACACATGGACTGATCCATTATTTTAATAGGAGGGTAAATGGTATGGCGTGACGGGGTTGAAACAAACTGAGGGACAATATTGCAATTTCATAGATAATTCAAGTATTTTTTCAGAATTTATTTTTGATCAGTTAAAGTTGACAATATGATTATATTAGCAGCAACATTTTGGGATAATTGGCCATTTTGATTTGTTTGATATTAAATTAATATGTAATAATGCTTAGTGAGGACATACAAATATGTCTGTCTAATACTAAGAAAACCAATTTTTGAAAAACTAAATATATATTTAGTTTGACATTGTAATGTAAAAAAACCTGTTCCATTAATTCATTGCTTTAAATTACATTTTGTAGTTTCCTTTCATTTAAAATGGTTGAGGTAAGCTTGGGGGACTCAAAGGGCACCCGATTGTTTGTCTGAACACCTTGTTTCTCTTGTGCATTAAGAACACTTGTGTTAGGGCATGAATTAACAATAAATAGGTTATATACAGTATAAAATACCACGTGGCCCTCCCATGCCACCCTGGCATGACCTCTTGCCCCCACTTTGCCCCCCCACGTAAAATGTTCTAGAACCGCCACTGCATGGAGATATGCTCACCTTTAGCTGTTATTCTGTTATTATTAATCCAATGTGTCTGTCACTTTGAAAACATTATTGATAATCCATAATTCAATTTTTATGCAAAAATCGGAGAATAAATGTTAGCTGGTAATGGTAGCCACCAGAGTTGATCGCAGCTTCCAGTTTTGGCTACGCGTCACTCTCACTCCTTAATTGATAACGTGTGTGTGTATGTGGAAGTTCCCCTCGATTCCATTGGCTCTAGCGGTTAAAACGAGATGTCAATCATCAAAATCGACCAAGGGGCCAGGGATAGGTCACATCCACCCAAATGACCCCAGAAGTGGGTTTTCTTTGCTAAATCTCTCTAAAAAGGTCAAATTTAACTTGTTTTGCATCAATCTTTAAACAGGGTACTTATATGTTATAGTTTGTATTCCTAAAGCTTTTAGTCTGCTATCCCATTCCCATCATTCAAGGGTGGTTTTCACTACAAGTAATGTGTTTTTTTTTGGACGGACAAAATAATTTAATTTGTTTTACTATGTTCAATCTGTATTTACTTTAAAATAAAAATAAATCTATATTGATTCTGACTCTTCTACATCCAACTCATAGGTTTATCATTGCTTTGACAAAAAAGATTATTAATTTTCCCCTTTTAGAACGGAAGATATGGTCATTTGTTCTGGGAATGTCATTTTCGAGCCTGAGACCTGGAAAACAGGCTCGGGGCTTAACAGGTTAAAATGTGCAGCTAATTTTAATCACATCAATATACTGCTGTTGGGAATTTCCTCCCAGGATTAACAAAGTCTTCTTTTCATCCACACTACGTCATCATTTATTTGTCTACTGTTTTGCATAGCTAAAATAACTTAAGGTAAAAGTAGTTTAGTATAAAATACAATATTCACTTCTGAAGTAAAGTTAAAAGCTTAAAATGAAGATACTAAAGAAAAGAAAAATTGTACTTAAGTTAATTACTTGGTAAATATACTTAGTGACTTTCCACCACTGACAAATGGTGGTATCTGGAGGAACTGCATCAACATTCAGTATGCCTCATTAACCAACCAATGAATCACACGTTTAGTATTTGTATTTTACTACTTTGCATTCTAATTTAATAGAATGACATAGGACTGACTTGATGCCCATTTGTGTTTGTCAAACTTCATGTTTCCAGCTCACCTGCAATGTAAGTGTGTGGGTAGCTGTACATGCCCTGGCAGCCATCAGAGAAGGGGGTCACAGTGATCAGGTAGATCTGGGCGCAGTGCATGTTGGGAATGAGACAACTAGTGCTGTTAGTGTTGCATTCTTTGGCATCGCCATCTCTGCCTATCGCCTTCACATTGTAGTGAACCGCACCCGGGCTGAGCTGCCAGCTCACCGCCGCCGTGTTGTTGTCACACACCAGCGAGGAACTGACATTCATGGGAGCACAGGGGGCTGATGGGAAAACAAAATAAGAAACATAATTTAATGAAAGCAAATTGCTTACACCTACTTGTATTTTTTAGTAAGGTGTCTCTTTATTCAACACTTTTCATCTTGTAGACTGTTGACACATTATATATTATATACTTTTTAACACTGTCCTTTACCCGCTCTATTTCCCGTAACTGTGTCATCATTTCCTACTTATAAATGTACACCATGATATGAAGATATGTTTAACCGACTCAGCCTCATCGCATGGATTTCCCTTTGGATGTTTACCAAATTCAGCCTGCTTATAATGACTTTTTTCAAGTTTTGATTGATTTAAAGTATTTTCTATTTTAAAGCTAATCATTTTTATATTGTTATTATAATTATTGAAACACTAATGTGTTATACACTTTAAAGTTGCAGCTGGTAAAGGAGGGGCTAATCTTAATTACCTTATACACTGGCGTTTAGGTAAACCTATAATAATAATCATAATTGATTAGGATTAATTTATGTTTTGTATTTTTAGTCTGAATCTATAAAGTAATTCATAACTTAATTGTGGAGTGGAGTTAGAAGTAGAATATTTGTTTCCAAAATGTAATAGAGTAGATGTAGAATAACATTTATATTATCACATAAAGTACAGGTACCCGAACATTTTATTTAAGTACATACATTGTGTCATCCACCACCCTTTAGATCCCATCATGTCCTTCTCGCTCTCCTACCTGTCTGTATTTGAGTTCCCCCTGGCACGCTGCTGTTGCAGTGGTCGGCCAGAGCGATCACGTTCACGTCATACATGCGCCCGCAGAGCAGCGATGTCAGGGAACAGTCGGTCTGCGTGGTGCTGCACGACACCATGTGGTCTCCAGAAGACACTTCAGCTTGGAAACTCTTTCTTCCCAAAGTCTCGTCCCAGCTCAGGAAGACGATGCCAGTAACACAAGAGTATGTGTACTCCACGTTTGTAGGGGTACAGGGCGCTGGGTAAGAGGGGAGTGCAGTCAGTTCCTGAACACCTCATACTTGAATGACCTCCTGAACACTTTATCCAGCCCACCACTAAAAAAGAACTCAATTACCTGTGACAATCTGAAAAGAAGGACTGGGTTCGCTCGCACACTGGACTCCTTGAGCGACGGCCTGGACGGTGTAGATTTGTCCACACTGCAGCACCTCCAGGACACAGCTGCTGTTGGTGGAGCTGCAGGACGTCCTCTGTCCCTGGGTGGAGGTGGCGTTGACTGTGACGCTCATGGCATCCTCGTCTTTAACCCAGGTGACCGTAGCATTGTTGGAGTAACAGTCCAGGGAGTAGTCAATTATCTCTGGAGCACAGGGGGCTGGGCAGGGGATTGTGACACGTTATTAAATGTGTCTTTTGAGAGGAAGCTTTTGTTGAGATACAGTCTACAAAACTAATCTCATCAACAAACAGATGCCGTCTTTAAGGGTTATTTCAGAAGATCTCTGAGAGTATCGGGTGGGTTGTTTTTTTACTTCATTTTAGCAATCGTCATTCACATATTATTATAATGCTTATAATTGTTATAGTGCTAAACTTAATTTATATTTAATTTTTCAAAACAAAGTTTGAAACACAGCAATCGAACAATGATTACAACTTTTAAACTGTCTATATATGTTATATACATTTGACCAAACAGAGGTGTATATAAGAAAAACCAAATAATGAAATAAGGCAAAATTAAAAGTAAAAATAATCAATTAATAAAAAATGTATGAAATACCTTTGTATATAAATATAATTTTAAGAAGTGACTTAACAGAAAATAAACCCTAAAATTGGATCGTCAATAAACTCAAAATGATCAGCAGCAGTTTCCAGGTAAATGAAACTGCTCCTCCTCATCATCACTCCTAATTGTGTGTATGTTTACCTGTTGTTACGTTGGTTTTGGCGTGTATGGAGCTGTTGCACTTCCCGTCCCCTGCCAGCACGGTCACAGTGTAGTCCCCCCCACACTGCAGCTGGGTCAGCTCACAGGAAGAGCTGCTGGCCTCACAGGAGTCCGTGTGTCCGTTGGCTTCAGCAAGGACAGTGTATTTATCTGCTCCGGCACTGTCAGACCAGGTCACATCCACCACGCCCGAGCTGCAATGCAGAAGGGCTGCCACATCTGTGGGGTCACAGGGAGCTGGAAGAGGGGGGGAGATGTAAGCTGTATGTATAGCATGAGCAGAAAACTAGTAACTTGTGGAATTGCACTTTTTGTATATGTTGACAGATCTAATCTAAGCATTAGCTTTTCTTTGTTGCATTACCTGTGCTTGAAACACACCAGGCTTTAAATAAATAGTCAATAACATATTGAAAATGTTATGCTCTAAATGCTTCCAGAAACACAAACATTCTCAAAAGGAAGTTCAAGAAAAAAAGACATTATACAGTAAAAGCTTTTACACTGATTTTCCAAAATAAGAGACACAGACTTATTTATAACTAAAAAAGTGCATTTACCGGTTGTTGCTGAGATTATGGAGCTCTCAGAGCTGTTACACCTGTCATTCAGGGCCACAACACCACACGTATACGTCTGAGCGCATTCCAGATCAGGGAAGACGCAGATATCCCCAGCTGTAGCGCAATAAGAGAAACCTCCCGCTCCGTTTAATGTGGCGCTGTAGGAATCTGCGCCGGCAGCTGTATCCCAGGACACCTGCAGCGTTTTAGTGGAGCACTCCACTACGCCTTGGACGTTCACAGGTACACAAGGAACTGAGAGAGAAAAGATGTTGGTAGTAAAAATTAGTAAAGCGAACATTTTACCGTCAAGAGATCATGACCTTTAGTTTGCTGCATTTACAAAAGGCCCACTGCTTACCAGAGTTAACTGTTTCTGGGACGCTGCTTTGTCCTTCACATGTGCTGCTGATGGCTCTGACAGTCACATTGTACTGCTGCCCACACTGTAAATCCATCCAGCAGTTTGAACCCTCTGTTATGGAGTGAAGAGCAGTTCCGTCTCCGGCCAGGGCGGTGGCGCTGTAGTTTAACGCCATGCCTGCCGGAGCCCAGTTGATGGTCAGTTTGTTGGTGCTACAGTCCAGGCTGTTGAGCACGCTCTCCATAGCACATGGGGCTGATAGGAGGCAAGAAGTGAGACTTAGTGGCAGTTTGATCACACACACACTTAAGAAAATAATTAATAATTTGTAGAAGAGCTCCACCGCACACATCTTATTGCCTTAGTAACACACTCATTGTCAGACATAATGCTCATAGTAAGTAATAAAACAAGACTGTAACGTTTCCAGGTTAGTCAAGTGAGAATATTTAGTATTAGTTCTTGTCTTATTTTTCCAATGGCACAGGTGCGCCTTTTGGTTCAGATACAATAATACTATCTTGACCTTTAAAAAAAAGTAGTTGGCACACCATTAAAGCAAAGCCCATTTAGGTTTTGTTCTGGAGCTTTACGTTGGGACTTGCTCGAACTTGGTACTTCACTGAGAGGTGGTGCCTTGACTCCTGCGCTAGTGTTGTGTGCCAATCTAAATCTTATACTAGAAAATATGTACAACTATATATAACCTATATACTGTAGTATGTTCTGCGTTTTTGGTTTGAGACCAACATACAAATAATCATAAAAAACATGAATAGCTAATTCTATCCCTTCATTCTTGACATGCATCAAATAAAGTGAAATTATATTGTATGGCTGTATTATTATACTGAATGTGCACTTAGACCTAGGGCTGAGACGGTCACAGAGCTTTCCAAAGCATACGCAGATACACCCTGTAAATATATAATATGGGAAGGAAGAGGGTGTTTTTTAGGACTCATCCAGAAAGAAAGGAAGATGGAGGTGCACTGTAACGCCTAGAGAAAATGACTTTTAAGAAAAATAATCTGACTAAAACTCCATCTCACCGGTTGTTTTGTTGACCGGCTTGCTGTCAGGACTTTGACACTCGCCGTCTGAGGCAGACACAGTGAAGGTGTACTCCATGCCACAATGCAGATCATCCATTTGGCAACCGAGCTCCATTCCTGCGCCGCAGTTCACAACGTATCCGTCTGCGCTCACTGCCTTGCCAGTGTAGGACACTGCATTGGGGCTGCTGCTCCAGGTTAACATGGCAGAGTTATTGGCACAGTTCACAGAGACGTTGAGCTGAGCGGGAGGGCAGGGCACTGAGCAAGGGGCAATAACACATGGAAGAGTATGACATGGACTGTAAAAAGGATAAACACATCTTAGAAATGGATTCCTGCTCATCTATACCTGTCCGTAGTATCACAGCAGAGCTCTTATTGCTGGTGCAGGTATCGTCCGTGGCGGTCACCCCTACACTGTAAACCTGGCTGCACACGAGGCCCTCCAACGTGCATGAAGTCTGATTGGACGAGCACAGCAAGGGTTGACCGGCTTCATCCACCGCAGCTGCCTCGTAGTGCAGGGCGCCACGGCTTTCGTTCCATTTTACTTTTGCAGAAGTCTTCCCACAGGTTCTTGTCACCATCACATCCGTGGGCACACAAGGTGCTGAGGGAGAACAAATTCACATTAGCTCACATTTTAAGGAAATTGTTGAAATTAGAGTCCTAGAAAGCTGCTCACATTCCAGAAGCCATACATTCATACTAAGTCTTAACTTAACTTGCATGCTTTACACGTTTTTATGATTGATTGAAGACATATTATGTATGTCAAAAGGTGAAACAACTCTTACTTTCCCTCTTGGACAACACTGTGGGTCGGCTAACACAGGTGCTGTTGAAGGATGTTACTTTCAGTTTATGATCGAGTCCACACTCCAGTGTGCTGAGCATCAGCCCGGGCTCCGTGTTGATGTAGGTCTCTGTCTCATTGTTGTTTGAAACCACCGTTGTGTAGCCTTCTGCATTACTTGTTGCATCCCAGCTGAGGGTCAGTACCTGTGACCTGCAGTCTAAATCGGCAGTCACATTGGGCCCACAAGGAACTAGACAGATAAAAGATAGAAATGTTAAGTACGCTCCTCAAATGTTTTCTACATGCCGGTTGATAAAGACACTGTGTCCAGGCAAAGGGTAAAGCAGAGACTTCGCAATGTAGAGGCTAATGTATAGGCAGTTATGATGTGGCCAATCTGTGCTGCAATGCACATAACACACCAGAAAACAAATGTAAGATGGATGAAAGGATTGGCCGGATGGTGGCACCAGAGACATGTTTGTAAAAGGTTTATCCTTTGTACAGCGCCCGTTCTCAGGACTCCTCTTGTCAGGCTCATCTCTACACTGCCTGATATAACTTCATCAATATAAGAAGGAAGCCTCTACCACTCAACTGATTTATTGTTGGCAACTAGGAGTCAGCACTACATGCTGTATCTGACCTATTATTATCTTAAATCAAGTTTTCCAAATTAAGAAAATACATGTTTTCTCTCTTACAAATTGCAAAATTGTTGTGATAAGAAATCAAATTAACCAACCAGTGGGGAAATGTACCTACAGTAAAAGCATTTATTAAAGAACTGCAATTAAGTACATAATCTGAGGTATTTCTTTCTCGTTTCATACCACTATATGAAATAAATGATAACATAAAATATGATGTTTTAACATATATAAATCCCATGTTTTAGAGCTGAACGTGTTCATACCAGACTCCATGTGGATGGCCTCAGAGGGCATGCTGGGGCACATGCCATCGTGTTGGCTGACCGTGACAGTGTAGAGCTGGCCACATTTCAGGTTGGGTATTCTACAGCTGGTATTAGTGTTGCTGCAGCTGAGGAGCCCTTGGTTTTCATCCAAGATGGTGGCGGTGTAGGACATAATATTGGGCCGACCGCGCCACGAAATCAGAGCCTCGTTGGCTGCACAGTCCAGAGAGGCAGTAATGTGGTCCGATGGGCAAGCAGCTGGAATGAAATAAAGGTGAAGAAACAAGACATTATTTGGCTACTTTGAAATGAAACTGATAGAAAATAAAACATCAGCCTCACAGTACCTGTCTCTATGGGGATCATCTCGCTCACAGAGCTGTTGCAAAAGAAGTTGGAGGAGATGACGTACACCGTGTAGTTGGTGCTGCACTTCATCCCCTCGATATTACACATCAAATCCATGGCGTTGCAGCTGTGAATGACGCCATAATTGTCCATCGCCATGGCGACGTAGAATAACGCACTGCCGGACATTGACCAGGTTACCGAGATGGAGTCGGCTCCACATTCCTTTACGGCTGTGACATTCTGAGGAATGCATGGGACTGGAGGAGAGGGGTCAAATTAACATTACATTACATTACATTGCATTTAGCTGACGCTTTTATCCAAAGCGACTTACAATACAACATGCAAATAAATTCCACCTTTAACACTTTGCACAGTTTCAGGTGATCAGAGTCAAGGTTGCCAATTCATCCCAAATCACAATCATACGGAAGTGAAGCCTTACACATTCCTTTATCCTTAAAAAGTTATACCTCTTGTACTAAAGCTTATTTTTATTATTAATGTATCTGCTAATCATATTCTATATTTAGCATGCACTACTCTTCTCACCTGTCTCAGCCACAGGCGCCAGCGTCTTTGGACTGGCACATTCGTCGTCAAAAGCTGTGATGAAGATGGTCAAGTACTCTCCACACTTGACGCCCTGTATAGCGCAGCTGTTGGACTGTGAGGTGCAGTTGTAGTAGTTGTCATTTTCCCTGTTGCCAAAAGCCTCCACAGTGTAACGTAAAGCCCCCTCGGCGAGGTCCCACTTGCTGAGCAGAACATCTGAGTTGCAGTCGGCTGAGGTTTGTATATTCTGGGGAACACAAGGTGCTGGAAACGGGCAAATGTTATTTTACTTGATTTTCAGTTTTTATTTGGAATTGATAAAAGGATACTTACAAAAAAATGCAAGCTAAGGAATGTTAAATATATAGTGTTGTTTTGAAATAGGACTGCATCTGAAATGTTTTTTTAAGAGACCCCACCAGGGGGTGCTGACATGACAATGGAACACTGTCCCAGAGCTCGGTTCAGCTATTCAACAAAGTTTGAAATTGAGTTGTACAAAAGTTCAGCAACTTCAAATTCTGGAAATGAAATTGCTATAGACTCATTCACAATTAAAACAATGTTTTTCTATCTGGTCTTTGTTTTTATTTGCCTTTTTGTGGCTGGTGGGGATATAATCATAGTAGGTACTAGTAAGTAGATTTACTGAAGTACTATACTTAAGTACAATTTTGAACTAGTTTTTCCAGTTTGTGCTATTTTGTACTTCCACTCCTCTACAATTCAGAGGTTAATCGTGTGCTTTTACTCCACTACATTTATTTAAGACCTTTAGTTACTTTGCAGATTTGGATTAATGATGTGAAATATAATCAACACTCAAATCAGACTTTAGTTACACCTGGAGTAAATTCACAAGCTACTCTGCAGTATACCAAGTATACACCTTTACCAGCTTTGATAAACACATTAATGCATCAATAATTATAATCAAAACATATAGTATTCTGAAATGGACCAATCTACTAAGTACTTTACTTTTGGTACTTTTAGTATATTTTGAAGCAAATACTTTTGTACTTTTACTTGAGTCATATTTTCAATGTAGGACTGTTACTTGTAACAGAGTATTCCTACACTCTTGTACTACTTTTACTCAAGTATAAGATCTGAGTACTTCTCCCAACTCTGGATATTATATAAAATAACTAAAAAGAAAATGGACAAATGTACATGTGATGTTTTGTTGTAAACATGATATGTGTATGTGTGACAATGTTTTCATACCTGTGCGAATGTCAACTGTAGAGCTGATCTCGCTGTTGCAATGCTCTCCGACAGAGTACACTGTGAAGTAATACTGTCGCCCACACACTGTTTGTGTGAAATAACATGTGTTGTATTCAGTCAAACACTCCTGGACCAATCCCTATAGAGAGATTACAAATAACTTTGACCACTAAATTACAGATATCATTGAAAAATTGTGGACATATATGAACAGTAGGCTATGTGCCATATTGCTAACAGTAGATGAGCACATGTATACCATTCTCCCCATTGTTTTGATACAAATAAAGCTCAAGCTAGCAGCCATTTAGCTTGGTTTAGGGGAAGACAGTTAGTCTTGGTCCAAAGGTTGATCATACATTGTTTAAGACTACAGGAATCACATTTCCAGCTAGAAAACAGTGAGGCACGCCTAAAAAACACAACTTGTTATTTACATGGCAGTTTTTGGACAGATTAAAGTCAACAAACCATACAAAAAAGTCACTTGGTGAGCTTCATAGGTGCCATAAAGGTGAATGTTTAACTTTCAGACAGCGCTATGCTAGCTATGGCCAACTGTATCTAGTCTTTATGTTAAACCTAGCTAACTGTTTGTTGGCCGTAGCTTTATAACATATAAAACACAAAAGTGATATTGATAGTGATCATCTCAGTGAGAGACCAAATAGGCAACATGTCAAACCTTTTCTTTATTTAATTCAAAGGATGCTCTTAAATTATTTAATCATTGTACATCAAACATTGTATCTGCAAACAGGTTTAGTCCACAATACAGTACCTCGGAGTCCACTGACTGGGCCCTGTAGTGTTCTGTCTTGTTTGTGTGATCCCAGGAAAAGTCGATGCCTGTGCTGGAACAATCTCGTTCCAGCTGCAGGTTCTTGGGAGGACAGGGAGCTTAAAGGAAATTGATATCAGTTATTTACTGTGAAATCTAATTTTTCTAAATTATCCTAGATAGCGAGATCGAGAAATAGACCAATAGATTGATTGATCGATAGAAAGACTGATAGATTGAAAGATTGATAGATTAAAATCATTAGATTAACTATTATAACATTTAAAAAGGCAAGAGAGGTTAAAAGAAGAAGTAAATGGGGTTTAAATATCATCATCAAAGGTGAGCTTCTCAAATCCCTTTTCAGGTTAAAACGCCCTGATACTGAAGATTACACAGCAGTGTTGCTTTTCACTGTATGAGGTTTCAGGTTTAGCACAAACACAGGCTCTTTCTTAGGAGCCTGAACACAACACAATATGATATAGACAGTGGAGTTCAATGAGAGACCCAGTTTTCAAGGAGACACAGTGATGTATTCAAATAAACGTGTGAATTTAGACACTACAAAACTGGAAAGGGGTGGAAAGTTGTAAACAGCTATTCCCTAATGACCCCTGTCCTGATTGATATGACCGTAGTCAGAATTAATAGATTGAAAGTTCATCTTTGTTAAAATGTAAGAACATTTGTATAGAAGCAGCTGATGTGTAACATATCCTGACCTGACAAAATATGTATTACTTTCTTAAAATACCTAACTTTTTAATGTAATTATTAATCAGTGGTGAGGTTGGTGTCATTTTAATATCAAAATTCAAATGTAGATCTTTGCACAAATCAAAAATAACGTTAAACTAGTGGCATTAACAGATCAATAAGTCAACCAAATAATGTTCTTTAGGGTGCGCTGCGCTCACAAGGTGAATATTTATTTCTTATAATATTTCTTATTGAGAAAACTGCTAGGATATCCACTATTGTTTATTCAAGTTGATCATTCATGTAAGTACTCAACTAAACAGAAAAATAATCTAATTTGTTATTGTATTTGATCAAATGCTCTCTATATATTGATAGAGGTCATTGAAAAACCCCTATTGGTGGAACACTAGTAAAACAAAGTCTTCATCGAGGCCTATGATAGCCCAACAAAAGCAGTATAGTAAGAATGACTCAATTCTAAATCTAAATAGCTTGTTGGGCCAAAAAGGTCTAAGGTCACCGGAGTGAGTTATTTATTAAGTATTAAATGCCTGTATTCTTGAACAATTAAATCATATTAGGCATCACCCAAGTCACGACAGCTTGGCGGTGCACAATGTGGTCTCAGGGGTGGGGTTGGACAGAAAATCTCAACTGAGCACTCTAACAGAATAGAGTGATATGTGAGATGAAGGGATCAACTATCTGCAACAAAATAGATAGCAGGGTGGAGCGGTAAACATTTTCGTCATCCAATCATTGAATAGACGCAGAGCCATTCAGTCAGTTGAGTGGCATTTAGTGGTTGGTTGACTGGTTGGTTGGATCACTTCATTTATGGGAAATGATAACTTAAATCAGTGCTGAGTTTCTAGGTTGTTTTTGTTGACCTTTTGGTATTTTCTCACCATTATTTATATGTTTTCATACCTATTTTTTGTTATTGTAAGACATGCTGTTCATTTCAATTGTATTTAAAATGTAAATGTACATAAATGTGCTATTTGGGAAACAGAAATAAACAAATAAAAACACATTTGTTTGAAAAAAAGTAATGATTCAAGGGTAATGTAGATCGTCCTATTAACTGAGATTTAAACTTTGTATAGTGGTCAGCCTTGTAGTGTGAAAGCTTCCTATTTAAAGTGGCACTCCGCTGATTCAACACATGGACTTAATTTGACATGTAATGAGGAGTGTAACTCAGCCTATAAAAAAATGTGAGGTGAGATTTACAACAGCTAAACAGTTAATGCTGAGTCATTGGAGGAAAAAACAATGGCGCCCATTTTGAAGCAATGGCTGCAAATATACCTCTGAATGATGGATGGTTTTGAGATTGCCATGCTATCTCTATTGATCATCTTATCAAAAGGACCTTGAAGAAAATATGCCAGAATGCATGTCCTATTATATCTATGTATATATGTATGTATATATGTATGTATGTATGTATGAATGTATGTATGTATGTATGTATGTATGTATGTATGTATGTATGTATGTATGTGTGTATGTATGTATGTGTGTATGTATGTATGTGTGTATGTATGTATGTATGTATGTATGTATGTATGTATGTATGTATGTATGTATGTATGTATGTCAGTTAATTGATCATTGCTTTTTTCTTTGTGATTGATGGGTCTCACCTGTCTGAAAATTGGTCGAGGTGGCGTTCATCTTGTTCTTGCAGTTCTCTGACATAGGAGTAACGTGCACGTCGTAGCTCTGGCCACAGCTCAGTCTGGTGATCTGGCAGCTGGTGCTCACACTGGTGCACGTCAGCTCCGTGCCGTTTTCACCAATCGCAGAGGCCTTGTAGGAGTCGGCCCCAAACACTGCCGACCATTGCACCGTGGCAGATTGGGGCGAGCAGGCGTATTCTACGGAAACTTCTGAAACTGGTCTCAGCTCTGTAAGTAACACAGGACATTAGTTTGTTTCTTCTATGTTGCATGAAAAAACAACTGAAAAAAAGAAGGCTGAACTAGTAAAGTGATTTTTTACATCAGAAAGGAGCTGTTAGATATATTGTTAGGAAGCAAAACCAGACATAATTCCTTCTAGTATCTATTTTATGTTTATGTAACTGCTTTTATACAATTTTCTGACCAAAACAAAGGTTTCCATGTAAAAGTTTACATGTTAACACCTCGTGATAAAATGGTAAATTGGTTTCTCAGACCACAGAACTTATTAACTGAAAAAAACTTTAAAGCATCATAATGTAACTGTCTGAAACATCTGTTAAGCTCTCCTCCTGCCGTTTTTAACATGGACTTGTTGTTTCCAATGTAGCTTTATCACTATAGAACTTTAAATAGTGGGGACTATTTGAGTTTCCTATCATTCAAGGCCTATTTTCTACACCAATCCGTACTGGAGTGTGGTTTTAATACACACATGTATCTGATACGTGGAAATGTTAAATATATATTTATGAAGATGTATACACTGTATATTTAATATTCGTTAAATAATAGGTTCTCAGGGTATCTGAACCCTTTTTCCCCTGAGGATCATATTCTGCATGTCTGAAAGGAACGCCTCTGAAAGAAAAGCTGACCTAGATCATAATCAACAAGTTATTGAAAGTGTCTTGGCTCTGTAGACTCACTGTTGGTGGAGAATGTGTGTTCTGTGGACTCGCTCGGCACCAAAAACTTGTTGAATGAGGACACTGATATCAGATAGGTGGAGCATGGGAGGATGCCTTGAACATCCAGCTTAGTGTCTGAGACGTTGTACGAGGCGGGTCGGATGTTGGGTTCATCAATGTCCTGGACGGTGCAATGGTATATCAGAACATCCTTCACCGGTTGCCACGTGACCCTGGCTGTTCCCAGGCCGGTGGATGTTGCTGTGAGGCCCGTCGGGGGCTGCACCACTACAGAAAGATATAAGCTGTTAGTCTGAAACAGCTCCATTGATCCAAGAGTCACTGTTAATTGTTTTATTCATATTCTGCTATTACTGCCAATTACACATTCAGCCATGTTAAAGGGTATGTTCATGTTAATCAGAAAACATGAAGAAATACGTACTTTGTATAAAAAACTCCCAAGGTTTTAAAATATTTGAGTCTTAAACTTGCGTTGTTCCCCCAAATACAATTAACTTAAATATAATTATTGTATTGTTTATGCAGATAAGGAATTTAAAGATTACTAAAAATCTCAGCAGCACCATCTGCTCAGATGCAATTGAGCATATTACTTCTACTCCCATCCTGCTGGTTTTTACAGAAACAGTTTTTGGAATCATCCAGATTCATTTGATTTCATGGAAAAGTTCTACACATTTGCCATTGATCATTGTACACGATGTATTGAAACGATATTGTTTGTGGGGTTTAACATTGGTGTTTTCACAAAATATCAGCCATAATGTGGATATAATGAATGAGTGGGTTAAGGCAACATTTAAAATTAACGCAAACTGGAAGAGGTAAAATAAGGAAAAATAAAACTATAAAATAATAAGATAACCAGATTTACATATTTGCTTTGTCATTATTAGCCACAACATTAGGGGAACACAAGTCACTTTTGGAGTATCTATGTCTTTAGATTATCTACATCCTCCCCCTCTAGGCTCCACATGTACAGAAAGGGATCACTCACAGGTCGTGATGGTCCTCTTTTTGCTTTTGCTCCCCATGCCGGCCTTGTTAGCTGTGAAGACGTAGCAGTCGTAGTTGGTGGAGGGCTTCAGGTTTTGCACCACAGCACTGGTGTCGGTGGAGGTCACGTTGACCACCGGTCCTGTGGCCTGGTACAACAGAAGGTAGTAGCGCGACGCCGAGGGAACCACAGTCCACTCCACCCTGACTGAAGTACTCGACAGTGGCGTGCCAATCTTTATCTGCGCTGTGTCGGGCACTGTGAAGAAAGAGCAATAGAGAAAAAACATCGTTAAGGATGTTAAAATGTACGTTATATCCGTGCGTAATGGCGCCCTTTTGCGCGTAAAGATGAAATATGAATGTACTCATTGTGATACCGCTCATTTTATTCCTTTCTTTTCAAATGACTGTTTTGGGATTCTTAAATTCTCTATCTTTTATTACGTTTGGTAAAATTGTATGTCACCGTCAAACAAAAACAACAATAATTTCAGTATTTCTCACAATTTAAGGGTATGTAAGTTTGAGAAACCGGCTCGAGATCGCTAGAATTTGAAAATACACGACCGGAGAAAATCTGCCACTTCCTTACAGAGCCCCTCCTCCAACACACACGAATGCGCACATGACCAATGAGGGCACGAGATAAGTGTGTGCACAGATGGAAGAATGACAGGCAGGTAGGCCATCCAGTTATTTTAGCCGGGCCGGCTAAAATGATTGGTCGTGCTTTTTACAGTACTACAGCTTCCACAGATGACATTTTTTTATGGATTTTTTGTCAAAGCACTTAAGATATTCATTGCTATCGGGATGTTAAGAGCATTCCATGGAATATAACAAAATGTGTATCTCGAGCCGATTTCTCAAACGTACATACCCTACCTTTAAGAGGCACTAAAACTATTCTACGCAAATGTCTTGAATTATTTACCTGTGGACGCCTCATATGTAGACACACACATCGCAAAGTAGAACACGAAGGGTTTGAGAGTCACTTTATAGTCAGTTCCTGGCAGCAGACCATAGACATCCTTCTCTGTCGAGGTACCTGACAGGGTCACCACAACTGGTGCATTGCGTGTACTGTTTGTCACCCTTAAATCCAAAAAGTAGTTTGTTGCCTGAGGATACTTTTCCCATTTTACCAGAATTGATGAGGGACCTGTGGCCACTGCTGACAAGATTTTGCATTCTGAAAGAGATGGAAATACATGACACTGAAGGGATGAGCTTGGATACAGACAACAAAAACACATCACAAATACACACAATATCATCAATGTTGCACAAGTATAAATATTAATAATATAATACTTTGCTTTAAATGACAAGCCAACATTATTTTATATATTACAGATATATATACGTAAGTTCACTTACCCTGTGCAGCACTATGAGGTATCTGCAAATAACAAACACATTTGAATCAAACTATGTAATACACATGTTAGTTAAATCCACTTTGTTAAGATATAAAATGATATACCTGAGTTAGAGATACCAAGGCTAAGGAAAAGCCTATGGCTCCCAACAATCCCATCGTTGACATTGACAGCGGGATTACAATTAGTTTAGTATTCAAGGGGGACAAATACAAAAGGTGTTCTGGATTCTTTTGTGCTTCAGCCCCGCTTGCATGTGAACCAATCAGTGAGCCCCAAATGGGGACAGGCTGCCCCACCAACAGCCCCAGGCAACCTGGTGGGTGGAAGGATGAGAGTTTGGTGATGTTAAGTTCTCTCTCTCTCTCTCTCTCTCTCTCTCTGACCTTCTTCCTCTCTTTATATCTCTCATTTCCTTTCTCAAATCTATCATTTTGTAAAACCTCCATCAAGGCTAGTAGGTCTCATTACTGATTGTTTGCTTGCTTATTGTGTTTTTTTATGCAAACAAGTTTGACAGCAACACTAATGTGTTCCTGTGTTGCTTGTAGTTTCTAAGTTTAAAGTCTTAGCTTTTTTCCACAGTCTCAAAATCTATTGTAAAACATCTATAATGAAACTTTAAAATATGTTTATCATATACGTTTTTGAACAATGTGTACACCTTTGTTTCACTAATGTTGTGAGGGTCCTTCATCCTGTTTAGAAGCTCGAAAACACAAGTATCATCATTTTATAAGCCTTTCCTAAATTATGAGAAAATATCATAATCTGATTACAAAAAATGTAGATGGACCATAAATCTTGAAGGTTAAATCGTCACAAAGAAAATTAATAAGAAGATAAATAAATCAAACTGCAGCAACAACAAAGTACCTTAGGAAACACATAAAATGGGGATCCAATTCAAATAGATCTTATCGCAGAAGTCATGACTTTTGTATTCAGAAGCCACAGTTTACTTTCCTGATGGACATAACCCTGCCCTAGAAACATGCTTTCAAACACAGGATCAACCCCCAGCAAGAGATTGGTGTTGTGATGAAAACTGTCAAAACATTGTGTATCTCATCCATTTATCATTTGTCTCCCTGTGTTTGTATATAGTCTCTATTCACAGGTCCACATGTAGATTGATTTTTTCCATCCTTCCCCCAAATGCATTCAAGTTACTGTAAGTATCACAAATCTGTAGGCATGCTGTGACTTCACATGCTTTGTTTCTGTGTTAACTGCTTTTTTCATCCTTGTAACAATACATGGGAACACTGTGAATGACCTGAAGCAGAGAGATAAAGGCTTGGGAGGGGCCGCCCTGGCAAAAGAGACAAGTGCCACTGAAACCGAAGTCAAGAATGCAAACTTGGGATTTTGGACTCTATCTCAATGGGATGTACTTACAAAACACATCATGTTTGGTGCTGTTACTAAGTCACGTTTTTAACTTTTGGAGGTTTGGTAAGGATTCTAAAAGAAAAGTGAAGATAATTTCCTCCTAGATAGAGTAATCCCTTAGCTAGCTTCATGTAGGGTAAATGCAGGGCTGAAAAGGATCTTTTATCATGGGAGAATAAAGGGCTATCACCGCATAGTCCCTCCTCGTGTATTAGAAAAAAGGAAGTCAACAAGAAAGTGGATATGGGCCATTAAAATGCCGGGGAACTTAAGCTGCCCCAGTTAAACAATAGAGCAATTTTAAAGCTTAAAGTCAGTAAAAAAAAAGGACAAATGATGTGAACACCTTGATATTTCATTGTATTTTTATATGGCTGTGATATTGTCCAGAGGTAGACACTGTTACAGGTCACAGGTATTAAGCATATCATGATGCAACTTGTTCCTAAGAATGATATAAATACAGCGCAAAAGGTTTTCAATATTAAAGTTCAGATAGCCATAGGCCAGGTGATCAATCTGTATGACATTGAATATATGAAAGTTCTGTTGAGGGTGAAAAAGAGACGTTTTTGTCCACCATTGAAATTGGTTATGACACAGGGTCTAACAGCCTACTGAAATCCAGTCATTTAAATGCTGTTAAAACAACATGTTACCTAGACATAGGTAAGGGTATATAAACAAATGTAGCTAGCTTTTAATCTGGATATAAAAAATGATTGCCAACCCCAAAACAAAAGCATTGAGGGTTTAGTTGCTGTATAAATCAATACTATTTACATATGGTTTGATTTCATTTGTTACAAATGACTTTTTTTTAGCAGCTCTGGTCCAATTGAAGCAAATGGTTCAGTTCAGTTCAGAGAGGCTGGTCCTGCAGCACATCAAAACCATTCTCCCACCCACCTTCGACCCAAATCAGTTTGCGTATAGAGCAAATAGGTCTACAGAGGATGCCATCGCCACTGTTCTTCACAGTGCACTGTCCCACCTTGAACACCAGGGGAGCTATGTGAGGATGCTCTTTGTTGATTACAGTTCTGCCTTTAATACAGTCATCCCGGGAAGATTGGTTTCCAAGCTATCTGACCTAGGATTTTCCCCAAACATTTTCCAATGGATTAAGGACTTCCTAACTAACCGCCCCCAGACAGTGAGAATAGGCCCTCACCTCTCCTCCACCCTCACACTCAGCACCGGTTCACCACAAGGCTGTGTGCTGAGCCCCATGCTCTACTCCCTGTACACCTATGACTGTGCCCCCACTCACCCCACCAACACCATCGTCAAGTTCGCGGACGACACAACCGTGGTTGGACTGATGAGAGAGGAGATGAGTCAGCCTACAGGGATGAAATCCAGAGACTGGCAGTGTGGTGTTCAGATAATAACCTTGTTCTGAACTCCATAAAAACAAAAGAACTCATTATAGACTTCAGGAAAAACAGCACAACACCAGATCCACTGTACATCAACGGCAACTGTGTGGAAAGGGTTCCCGCCTTCAGGTTCCTCAACACACACATTGCTGAAGATCTATCCTGGTCTATCAACACCACAACATTTGTGAAAAAGGCCCAGCAGCGACTCCACTTCCTGAGGATCCTCAGGAAAAACAACCTGGAGGAGAAGCTTCTGGTGTCTTTCTACCGCTGCTCCATAGAGAGTGTCCTGGCATATTGCCTAACCACGTGGTGTGCCAGCTGCTCAGAAAAGACAGGAAAGCCCTTCAGAGGGTCATCAACACAGCCCAGAAGGTCATCGGCTGCTCACTGCCTTCTCTGGAGGAACTCTTCAGCAGAGCAGGCAAAATAATTGCAGACTCTTCACACCCTGGACACTTCCTGTTTGCTCTTCTGCCCTCCGGTAGACGCTACAGGTCAATTCAATCAAGGACAAACCGACTGAAAAACAGTTTCTACCCCAGAGCCATACGAGAACTGAACACCGTCAAACGCTGAACTGAACAGTTACAACTTGCAACTGCACTACTTTTTAATAGTTGTATTAACTTATCGACATCAGAGATGCAAAATATCATCCCTGTGTTTTTTATATTGTAAACTGTATTTAAATAATGTGCGGGCATATACATCAGTGGCGTTTTCTCCTGGAGGCCAAGGGAAGCCAGGCTTCCCCTGTATTCCCGCATCAATTTAGTGTTGCAGTGACGCGTCCTAAAACCCAAAAAGCAATGGGATTTCTCCACAGGATTTTGGAAAATAGCTTGAAATAAGGTCTGTGGAAAACGAACCTGTTAGATAAATGCACGTTTTGTTCAGTCGGATAATATCCACATGTCTACCCTACTTTTATAATTTTCGAATCATAAGTCTAATCGATAGAAGATAGATAGCGTCACTGCATCACTCTCACTGCCGTTAGAAAGTAGCAAGCAACTGAAGCAAGTGCAATTATTTAGGGTGGAGATTTAGAGTATTTAATCAAAAATAATTGTACTAAACTTCCGCTACAGCAGCAACAACAAATACAATCTGATGACAGGCCGATGCCCAAACTGGAGCTGTGTACAGCGAGGAAAAAATATGCGAATCGGACGTAAAACGTGAAAGGTCTCCTGATTTAGTTTGTGAATGAATGCTTATTAGAGTTTCAGCTGGAGAGTGCGTGCGGACCTGTCGGTTAGATAACAGCCGTGTGTAAGTCCTGCATCTGTATGATACAAATGTGTGTACAATTATGGGTGCTGTAATCACTCATCTGGTTACGTTATTACATTGACCACCACACCCCCGACCCAAAAGAAAGGACGTATTATTGGCTTCCCCTCATTTTTTTCCCACGCCACGCTACTGGTATGCATGTTGGTATGGATGTGTGAGCATATGTTTATGTGTGTATATGTTTATATAGATATATATTTATTCATTTTATGTGGAAATGCACTGCGAGGATTGCTTTTTTTAAATGTCGTTGTACCTGGTGCGATGACAATAAAGGAATTATATTCTATTCTATTCTAGTCATCCTTTTGAAGTGTTATCTCTCCATGTCGTATCATAATGGTCATGCATTTTTGTTTTAGGACTTATACCTAAAACACAAATGCTTTCATAACATTTTCTTTCCTAAATATTACAACATGCTTTATACATTTTTGACAGAGATAATTATTTTACATCACACAATGTAATGAGTGTTTATTTTCTCTAGAAAAACTGAGCTACAATGTCATTTCTTAGCAGCTGTGTCAAAGCTGGACTATCAAACCAGCCAATCAGCTGTCCCTTTTGAGGTTGTTAAGTGATTAGAATGGTATGTGTCTCGAGATACGCCTGTTTCATAATTTTGGCAACCTACATGTCTTAAAGGGGCAGACATTTTCATTAGGAGACTTATATTTAAAAACCAATATAACAGATTTTTAAATATAGGAGTTTGGTCCTTTTATGTCTTAAACATTGAAAATGAAATGTAGTCATTTTCAAGACACTTTACAATGAAATATCAGCAGTCATGGCAAGAAACCTTAAATAATCTTTTTTTTTTTAGATTGAGTGGGGTGTTACGTAGACTGCAAAAAGACCTTCCAATTTGTGTGTCTCAAAGAAATGCTATACTTTGGCTGAGTCATGTTCTATGTTTGAGCTCTGAATGGCAACTATTCCCCTCTGAGAGCCAACACAGTATCAATATTGATAACCTACATTGTTCGAGCTGCACTGGGGATAATACAAGACTCATTCCTTTTGTGTTTTCGGGGACTTAAGCCAACTGAAACCTGTGTAGTGAAAAGGAGGCCAAGCGATACATGTTTCTCGGAAGGCTGCCCTGTGAAGCGGGTGGCTGGGTGTGTTTTAAAAGACACTTAGACATTCAGCCATATTTTCACTGTGAGGGGTGAATTCTCTCTATTGACCGATAGAAAGGCATCATTAACTCTGGAGTTGCAACTCTCTTAAGGTCCCCTATTATACTGTTTTTCATCAATATAATATAGGTCTCAGATATATACAAAACATGTTTGTTATCACATATTCATGTGATAAGGTGGGGGGTTACCTTGGTTGGTGATTGGCTAATGGTTACACAACCCAAAACATCGTTATGACATCATAAAGTGGCCAGAATCTGATCTCATTTTCAGACCGGTTTTTATAGAAATGGATCAGGACAAAAAGTTAGCAAATGTTTTTTCCTGAAACTTTCAGAATCTTTTTACACAGATGGACACATGTATATAAGACATGAACAAGTGGATTTTGCATAATAGGTGACCTTTAAATTGATGATTTTTAATATTCTACAATTAAATAAGGACCAATGTTGTTAGTAAATTGCCCTGGGGGTCAGAACAACACACTGAAGCAAATGTGCCTGATTTACCTTAGTTTCAGTTATACAACTAGGATTCATTTTTACCAAGGTGTCTGAGCATTTACACCAGTTATGAAAACTTGCCAAAAGCACACATACGACACAAAAGGACTTCCTGCCGGACAACTTTCTCTGTAGCAGGAAAAGAAAATGTCCAAAGTGTGGCCGGGTAACAATTTTGTTCACCATTCTTTTAGGTAAGAAAGATAGAAAGTAAATGTGAACACTATACTGACAAAGATAAGTAAAAGACCTCATTATATAAAGGCCCGTTTCGGTATAATATATATTGCATTACAATTGAATCTGATGGATAGATCTGAAGCTGATCTTATTAAATATAAATACATAACAAAAGTTATCAAACAAACCGAGGGAAGTTAAAAGCATTTGCCTTTGGATTATAGTGGAGTCAAAGTATTGGAGTAGGTACACTTAGTTATGGTCCGCCACAATTTGGCACCAAACAGAATAAAAACAAGATTTTGAAGCACAAATCTATGGGCAAAATAAACCACACATCACAAAAATTATGCAAGGAATTATTTATTTACTGATCTATGGTCACAACAACAGAGACACATATCACAAACAGTTGAATTCATCCTGAGAACACATGATGAGGTGACACAGATCACCAGGAGGCTTCCTACTTGGGGCAGACCGACAATTATTATTTACTTTTTGGCCAACCATCCAATCAATTATTCAGAAAATGAAGGGGCAAAATATTCTTCAAGGTCTGCTTGGGCACTGTTACTCTTTTGCCAATTGATATTTTTGTCAATTGATATTTTTGTCAATATGGTGATTTGTTCATGAGGTACTTTTAAAAAAATGTCATGTCCACATTGTACATGTTGCCTTATGATAATTATTATGAGCAGCAAACATATGCACTCTCTTAGAGTGCTTGATCAAGATAGTTTAGGGAACAGAGGGGTATTGTTTTATCAGTGATGCAGACATAAAAACACATACAAATGTATTATTAATATGATTTCACTATCACCACTGGACAACACACAGGCATGTTGTCCAGTGCAGGAAAGTCCTTCTTCTATTCATCCATGAGTTGGCTTTATTGCAGTGGTGCGGGACTGATGGAGGAAGAGCAGAAAAAGGAAGATGGAGGTGTTGCATCTGTGGAGAAGAGATTCAGTCGAATTCAGTTTGAAGAAATATATATTCATTAAGTAAATTGTTACATCTTATAACAGCAGAGTGTCAAGTCAAAGTTTTCAGATCTTGAGCAAAATAATGCTTTATTGTGACCAGCAGAGGGAATCATTATACCTGAACATGTATAATATACTTAATTATTATGGCTTACCAGTGGCTTTTCTATATGTACAAAAGTGGTGGGGCACAAAAAAAAAACAAAAAAAAAAACAAAACAAAAAAAAAACTTCGATTTCTATATATAAGCTTCTGCAGAGAGGTTCACGGCTGGCGAGGCACTGGCACTGACTCTTCAGGTTTACAAATATTATATTTTGACCTAAATCAAAATATATTATTTTCAAAAGCCTCTTTAGTCTGATGCTTCAATTAATTTCAAACAGACAGTTCAACAGAAGGATACCCAAAAAAAAAAAAAATAAAAAATAAAAAAAAAAAAAATTCTAATTTTATCATTTAAATATTAAATTGTTCTCTCTTAGTAAGATCCCATTTTCAATAAAATTGTAGTCTTCCCTTGACTTGAAGATTAAGTCTATTTGCCTATCATTCTGGACAAACTATTACTTTTTTTTAAAAGTCCTCCCTATCTTCTTTTATTTTCAAAAGTCTATCATAAATCGAATCGATAGATTTATGATTTGAAAATGATAGAAGTAGGATATTATCCGGCTGAACAAAACGTGCATTTATCTAACAGGTACGTTTCCCACAGATCTTATTTTGAGCTATTTTCTAAAATCCTATGGAGAAATCTCATTGCTTTTTTGTGGAGGGAAGCCATGCGCAGCTTACTTCCTGGTTTTAGGACGCGTCTCTCTCCTCCTCTTCACACACACACCACACTTTTCGCGGCACACGTACTTGCAGCCAATCAGCTCTGAATTATGTGAGATGACGTATGGTGGGGATGGCAGCTCTATCCCCCTATGGCCATTATTTTTTGCCACACATTAAATAGGACAATACTCTGAGCATGCGCAGTGTAGTGTAGTTTTTACAGTCACCGTTCACTTAGACAGTGAGCGGGAGGGGCAGGATCGGGTTTTGTCCCACATGGCTCTAAACAGCTCAATAGGCACACAATGTAGACACTAATTAGAAGAACACAGACTAAAACAGCAATGTACAGACGAATCAGAAGATTAAATATGATCTTAAAATATATTTAAATTTATTTTTTGCATTTTGTTGTAATCATTATTTTAATACTTTCTGCTGACACTAGGTGGGGCTGTGCCCCACCTGCCCCTACTGACCAGTCGCCACTGTGTCTTACTGTAAGAAATATCAATATCAGAGTTTCGTTTCTGTTCTCGTTTCATGTCGTGCCTGTGTTGCTTTAATATTGGTGTTTTCTGAAAAGGTCATCTTTTAGCTTGCTTTATTGTCACATATATTGTGAAGTTTAAAAGATGATTAAAAGCTGGTCTCAAAGAGGCAAGCTCACTGGCTTCACATAACTTTATGCTTGCGTCTTTTGTACTATGTACAGCTTCCACTACAGATGAGGCGTAATATATTTCTGTATAATTGTCGTATTTTTACTTACCATATCTAGTCCACGCTTCTCTTTCCTCTGTATATCACTGCAGAACAACAGGTTGAAATGACATTAGAGAAAAATAAAAATAATAATAATTTTACTTCTTAAGTTAAATAATTGTTTGGGTGGTTACGGTGGAACTTAAAATAGAGTTATACATATATTTTTGCATATTATAACACTCACCTGAACCAAGGTTGCTGCCTGCGCAAGAGACTGAGAGAGCAGGGGAAAAAAAGGATTGAAATTCAGTAAAAATGCTGTCAATCACTTTTAAAATGATTCAGCTATGCCACCTTGTTTGTCCTGTGGTGCTTGAATCGTCTTTACTGCTGTTGTGCTCCCGAATACAGAAAGACATAAAATCACTAGTGCTAAAACTTTTCCGTTAAGAGCATAAACAGAGGGTTAACTTTTAATATAACAAACAAAAGGACACATTAGCTCCAAACTAAAGTCCTATATTATTTATCATCATAAACAACTGTGAGAGATGTCACAATCTTACCTGAGTAGATCCTCTGGGCGCAGAAGAGGACTTTGCTGCCCTCTGGTGAGAGCGGAGCCACCACCACAGTGTAGACATCCCCACACTGGATGTTGGGAACATCACAGCTGCTCTCCCAGGGGGAGGCGGTGCAGGTGTAGTTGTTCCTGCTGCTCACCAGCTCTGTGACATAGCTGTGGCTGCTGCCAGCACCGCGCCAGTGCACCCGCAGAGAGCTGTGGGCCATCCCATAGAGCCGGACGCCTGATGGACAGCAGGCACCTGAGGGAGCGAGAGAGACATGAAGTGAGGTTTCTGCAGTGGCTTTAATGTCTGAAAGATAACCAGCCCTTTCAAAGAGAGCATGACAACACATTTTTTTATTTTTGGAACATATATTTCACCGATCTGTCAAATGTTAATCCTGACGCACATGAACAAAGCAGTCAAAAAATGGCTTTGAATTTAAAGTGTATTTTGTTGTTTTACAAAAAGGGTATGCACTCTACTTTTTAGTGTGGGTGTCAGAGCGCCATCTATTGGGCCACGAAGATAATGCTAAATGGTTAGATTAATAGAAGTAGGCTTACATTAGTCAGTAATTTACAAAACTATTTATAGTTTTTTTATAGCAGCTACATTTTTTAAACATTTACTTATGTTTTTACTTTGGAGGCTTGTCCTCAGATTTTTTTTTAATCTTAAAAATAACTACAAAAATGTGAGAACCCCTTTTGTACAAATAAATATAGAAAGCGTTTCAAATCCAATTTTATTGAAAATGATGAACAAATTCCTACTTTTATATAGATACATACCATAAACAATCGTCTTAGATATGTATTGATTCTTTTTTTATAATAAAAGTGTCATGTCAGTGCTTTCTGGAAGATACACTACAGTTGCAATGTATTTTCTTTTCATTGGAAGAAAACCCAATCACTCACTGGACGAGAAGCCCTCATAGGAGCAGTTTGACCGGCGCCCGCTGTGGCTGATCGCCTCCATGGTGACGGTGTAGTTGGTCCCACAGGTGATGCATCCCATGAGGCAGTGGGAGTCCATGGTGTGGCAGCGGGCGTGACCACGCGTTGATGTTAGGGAAGTGATGAATGTATGCGCCCCTTTAGCGGGAGACCATGACACATTGCTCATTGCCTGAGTCACCTGATCCACCGTCAGATCCACCGGGCAGCACGGTCCTGTAGAAGAGGATGATAAATGTGGTGTTGAGGAGTGGAACACAAAACTACCATCTGTATCAAAATCAGAATCCCTATATTCGTCCCACAGAGGGGACATTTACATTCGTTACAGCAGAAAAGAGCAAAAGACAGCTTGATATTAACTAAGAAATCAGTTTATTACAAATATATCGGTGTTCGTATTCCATGCTGAGGAACCCTGAAGGTGTTCTTGAGGCTGTAGGTGGCGCTACACGTCACTAGCATGCTATTATATTGTTGTTTTTAAGTCCTGCCTGTGCTTTATAATAAAATGGTTCAATCACAACTTTTGACCACTCACCTGTTTCCAACAATTCAGAGTAGCTGGGTAAACCCAAGCCTGCGGGGCTGGTTGCTATGACGCTGACTTCAAAGTTAGAGCCACAAGGAAGGTCAGTGATGTCGCAGCTGTTTCCGTCTGTGTTGCAGGTGCGTGTGCCGTCATCTCCCGACGCTGTCACGGTATAATTAGCAAGCCTGTTGTTTGGAGTCCAGCTGACACTGAAGCAGGAGGAGTTTCTCTGAGTCAACATCAGATTCATCGGCATGCATGGAGCTGACGGGTGGAGGAAAAGAGGAATTAAGAGCATGATCAAACCTTTGAGACTACTCCACATACAGTACATGAGGAATGGATGTAGGCCTATGTGTAGTTTTAAAAGATACTGTATAGCTCTCTGATGACCAGTCTAGTTAATAATATTAGATATCAAGCATTTGAAGTCATTCAAAACTTTTTTTAAACTGCTGTTTAAATGGGAAATCTGGATATTTGCTGGATACATGTGGGCACACGTTTCCTACCTGTGATTTGTGTGTGAGCTTTGCATGCCCGGTTGCATCCGCTGATGTCGTTGCAGGGTGTCACCACCACGCTGTAGGAACTGTCGCAGCTGAGGTCAGAGAGGGCGCACACCGGAGCCGTGTCGTTACACAGGATGACCTCTGAACTGTCTGCAGCTCGAGTCTGGTACAGCTCTGCCCCCCGAGAGACCGTCCACGTGATCTCAAACGTGTCAGTGCTCACGGCGGAGATGGATACACCCTCTGGACAACAGGGCACTGAAAGACACAGAGGGGGTGTGATACCCAGAAAATCATGAATTCAAATCTGTCCCCTCAGTGGCTACTTACAGGTGGTGTAGTTGAGAACCTGTCCTTCAGGACTGCTGCCAGCCTGGTTGAAGGCCTTCACAGACATCAGGTATGTGTGGCCACATGTGCAGTTGTAGGTGCAGCTCCTGCTGGTGGTGTTGCAGCTCTCCTCTGCACCGTCTCCTCTCTTGATGAAGGCTGTGTAGCTGTTGACGTGAGTCACCGTGTCCCAGGTCAGCGTGCAGCTTCCTTCTGTCGACTCCACAACAGCCAGAGACTGTGGGGGGCAGGGGACTGACGGACAGGACAGCAGGGAGTTTAGTCATATTTTAATGACAGAGGGTTTCAGAGCAAACTAATGCTGCCATCATTTTTTTTATCCATATCTAGCACTAATGTGTTAATGTTAGAATTCTACGTATAACATAATGATGTTTCTCATTAAACAACTAAATGTGATCATAACTCTTGTAGCTAAGTGTATGTTCAAAGTATGTTTTATTTCATTGCATATTAGATTTAATCTATTAAATTGATGAGAAAATTAAGACTTCTTCTGATGGGAAGAAAAAGCTTTTTATGTATTTTATGTTTGAAGAGAATGTGAAGATTGAATCATCTTATGTAAACAGATCATAAATATGCAAAGACGAATAGATTTCTAGTCAACTTTCAAATTAAACCATTTTGATAATCCATTAATGGAAGGATCAGAGGTTCAAATTGATCCTGTAGTCACATTTATGGCATCGAAGTGTAAGGAACTTTGGATAAAAGTGATGCTAAATAAGATGTAATGAACTAAATAACTTCCAACCAACACTTATACAGTATCTTGTGATTAGTCCAATACGCCTTGCATTATTATGGCTTGCTCATTATATGTCTACGGTGCCCTATTAAAAACAGATAGTTCACAAGTGGGATCGGAAATAAATGTAGTCTAATACTCACAGGTGATGAACACCACGGGGCCGGATTGGTCGCTGGGCCCGGCCTCGTCGGAGGTGCTGACCCGGACGGTGTGTACCTCTCCGCAGCCCACTGGAGACAGGGTGCAGGAGCTGGATGTGGAGTTACAGGTGAGGTTCTGGTCGCTCATCACATGGTACTGGAGGGACCCAAAGACCCCCTCATCCCGTTCCCAGGACACTGAGATACCGGCCAAACCGTTATTCATCACCATGGAGACATTGGCAATAGATGGCACAGCAGGTCCTGTGAAAACATGCCCAATGATGCATTAAATACAAGTACACATATAAAACACACTAATAAGAGGAGTAGAGAAGTATAATTAGAGTAATAGTTTCTAAATTACTCCTACCAGTAATGTTTCGTGAGGAAAATGTTATTACTAATAATACTGTATTCATCAGATGGCTGCCGTTCTTAGATATAGATTTCACAGAACAAAGGGTTTTAATACTATTTCAAACAACTTCAGTCATGTTTTATGTAGCTTATAGAGGCTACATCTCATGATAATCATTTGAAGATATATGTTTTTACACACTAGAAAAAGTTCTGTGACTGTGGCAAGTTTATTTAAAATTGCAAGCCTAGTTAATATTTTCTCTTATCACTACACGTATAATATTTCTTACATGATCAAATAAAAAAAAGGCACATGGACTCTATATACTTATAGGAGCAATCATGGGTATTTCCCACACACAGAAAAGAGTCTCGGTGCACGCTTACTTGTCATCTGGTCGATGTACAGACTGTCCTCTCCCTGGCGGCCCTCGGGGTCCCAGGCGAAACCCTTTATGACGTAGACTGAGCCCATATCCAGGCCGGAGACGATCCAATTGGTGTTGGAAGTGTTGTGCTTGATGATGGTGGTGTTCCAGGCAAACTTGTACAGAGACAGGCTGTACTGGACAGCGTTGGCAACAGGAGCCCAGGACACAGTGATGCTGTTGTTGCTGGGAGAGGAGGCGGAGAGCTGAGGAGGGGGCAACACTGTGGAGGGGGACAAAGTTTAACATTATGAAGAGATTAGGGCGACTGTACTTTGAGTAAATATGTTTCTCTTGACTTTGATTGTTGCTTACTTGTAATGTAAGATGTATGCTTTTGAAGCCAAGTCTTAAGGGAATAAATATCTTGAGTCATGTTTCTGGTATGTTTTACAGCAGTCCTAGTCAAGCCCTTGCTTTTTGTGAATCAATTTTTTTTATTGTCAGTAGTCACAGATCCAAGCAGTGATGTCAGAATGTGGGCTGCACCCAAGTATCAGCCACTTCAGACTTTTATGCACCAACTAAAAAATGAAAATCATAGTTTTCATGTTGTTCATTCAAGGAAGCAAAATCAAATCAGAGGTGAATAATGGCAAACGGCCAACAAAAACGATGAGACTGCCTGTAGCATGTTATTTTTTACTCATGTGGATCAAATAGTCCCCTGGGCCCAGGAGTTCAAAACTTTTAATCCTCATCTGATCAGATTTGGATTTTGGGTAGTTCAAAACCAAAAAACAGGATTAGGATCACTTTGATATCCAATCAGATCAGGAAATCCAAGCTTTAATCTGGATCAAATCTTCAAAACGGGTAGTCAAACCGAAAACACAGGATTGGGATCAATTTGATCAACAAACTGGATTATCCTGATCCCACCAGAGGGGCGGATCTCCAGTGGATTACCAGAGCAAAACGTACTGTACAATTTATTTTAAAATATGTTTCAATTTAAATAAGATGGCAAAGTTTGTTAACTGAAATACACAATTTAGCCTTCATGGGAAATACATTTTATTTTTGGTCATGTTTGTGGTGGCCTATTTTGTTTTCAACCAAATGTTGATGACATAAATGTTTATGCTCATTAAAGTATCACAACAAATATTGTCAATCACAAATGTAATTTAGATTAAAGTAAAAATATCTTCAACAATAAAAAGTCCATCATCTGTCATCACCTTTCAAATGAAAAAATATAATTAGACATTGTAGATGTCTTTGCAACGTGGTCTCTTGTCTTCCTTGTATTATTTTTCATATCCACTAGATGGAGATCGGTAGGATTAAATCACTGATATTCAGGATCTAGTCATCTTGAAAAGTCGTAATCTGGATCAGAGTGATCCTATCCTGAATTGCTTTGAACTACTGGGACAAAATCTGGCCGAGTTGTCTGATCCTGGATCACAAAACATGGGATATCAAAATCTGATCGGATCTGATTGAGATTAAAAGTTTTGAACTCCTGGGCCTGGGGATGGGAGTAGAGAGGTGCCAGCCATGTTCTCAGGATCAGGTCCTCCTATTGTGTTCAACAGAGAAGGGTCCAGTATACTTACCGTCTTTACTGGAAAGACCCTAAGCCATTGATCGGTAAGAAAAACCCTGGATTCTTTTTGCACAAAAACTGAAGATAATGTGTATAATATGACAGGACTGTATACTCTGCTAAGAGACAATTAAGGAGATCAAGTTACTTCTACAGGGTATGGAGACTGAGAAGAACAGCGCATATTGTTTCTTACTGAATATGTGACTCATTGCTATAATCCAGCCCTTGGGGTTAATTGTTTACCCACTGAATACATTTGAGGTTTTGTTTCTCAATCTTGAATTATGGACACAAACGCTACAACAGTACCTGTCTTTGCAGTCACAGGGGAAGATGGCTGGCTGTGGCCTCCACTGTTCACAGACATGATGCTGAGTGAGTACTCTATGTACGGGTCGAGGGACTCAATCTCAGCGGGGGAGGAGGACACGATGTTTTCTCTGATGAAACGGTTGGGATTCTGCAATCGTATGATGTAAGATGTCGCCCCGGTCTTCAAGCTGAAAGACGAGATAAAAGTCTTGCTGTCCTTTGACTTCACTGTCAGGAGGGGATCCATCACCTCAGGAGCTAAAAGATTCACAAGAAATACAGTTTGACAAGATACTACACCTTCCCAGCGGTAGTTGGCAATGCAAGCCATCTTTTTACCACCAGATTTCAGGGCAAACAATTTATTTTGTGTCTGCAACAGTACGTCAATTTGAATGCTGAATGTAATAAAAAAACTATTTGTTTTAATACTTTTATATATTATTAAAGGCTTATTTAAATCATGAGGCACTAACAGTGACTCTTCTATGCTCCTCTGCTCATCATCAAAGTACTATTTAAGTGTTTAAATGTACACGTTACATTAGTTATTCAGATAACAAATGGTTAAAAAAACATTCTGACTGTAATGTGTATATACACTATAGACAGGTATTGGGCCACCTACAGGAGCTTTTATGACATCCCATTCCAAATTATTGGGCATTAAGTTGGTCCCCCCCTTTGCAGCTATATTAATTTCTGGAAAGGCTTTCAAGATTTTGGAGAATCTCCGTTCTAGTTCATCCCAAAGGTGTTCAAGTTAGGGCTCTGTGCGGGCCAGTCAAATTCTTCCACACCAAACTCATCCAACCAGGCCTTTATGGACCATGCTTTGTGCACTGGCACAGTCATGCTGGAACAGAAAAGGGCCTTCCCCTAACTGTTTCCACAAAGTTGGAACCATAGAATTGTCCAAAATGATGAAGCATTAAGAATCACCAGAAAAACAAACCCATAGCATTATCCCTCAAATGTTACAGTTGGCACAATGCAGTCCGGCAGGTAACATTCTCCTGGCATTCGCCAAACCCAGACCCGTCCATCAGACTGCCTGATAGAGAAGCGTGTTTAGTCACTCCACAGAACACGTTTCCACTGCTTCCAATGCTCTGCATGGCAGCACTCCAGTGGCAGCACTCCGCAGTTATCGAGTCAGAGCTTTGGCGACTTTTAAGCACTCTGCGACCCCGCTCTGTAACTTTACGTGGTCTTTACGTGAGTTGCTGTGGCTCCTAAACGCTTAGACTTTGCAATAATAACACTTACAGTTGATCGTGGAATATCTACGAAAGAAGACATTTCACGAACTGACTTGTTGCAACGGTGGCATATTACAGTACCACGTTCAAATTCACTGAGCTCTTTAATAATAAATTACATTTATAAAGCACTTTTCCTGGTGCTCAACGTGCTTTAGAACGACCCATTCTTTCACAAATGTTTGTAAAGGCAGACTGCAGGGCTAGGTGCTTGATTTGATACACCTGTGGCAATGGGACTGAATGAAACACCTGTATTCAATGATTAAGGAGTGTCCCAATACTTTGTGTATATATATAATTAGTTTGCCCGAATATCACAGAATAAAACGGTAGGCCTACTGTACTAACTTAACTAAAACACATGCACCGGAACGTTTTTTTGTGTGTGATGAAACTAAACAAGAATAAAACACTCAGTTAAGTGCTTTAACATCACAAGGTTACCTCACCTGAGGAAGAATCGATAGTTCCAATGTTTAGTATCTCTTGAGCATTATCCAGAGCTGCAACTGTGAATGTATACATGATGTTTGGGGACAGAGAGTTGATGGTGCCCATCACTGTGTGTGGACCAAACACGGCATAACCAACGGGGTTGCCTGGGGAGTTCTGGGGGGCGGCGATGACCTTGTATGAGCTGGCTCCGTAGACCCTGGTCCATCTGAGAATCGCGCTCTTCGATGTTGCAGAGAACACGGATACTTCGATATCTGATGAGAGAGCATCTTTTAAGTAGCCTACTTTTTGACACCCTGAGAAATTGATTCATTTACAGATACCATCAATATTGTGTGCCCTTTCATTCTCATATTAAAATGATATTACCATCTGCAGTGTAGTTATGGTAAAATATAAAAGACATACCTTGTGCTGCAGCCTGCAAATGTAGATAAGAAAATAAAAACAGTTATGGCTTTATATGAAATTCAAGTTCCTACTACTTGACTGTAACATTGTATCACTCCTTTTTAAAAACAGGATTTCTGAGCCTGAAATGAAATAAGCAAAATGACTATAACACATTTTAGTCCGTTACTTTACCTGTGAGCATATGCTCAGCAAGACAAAAATCGCTGGCCACTTCATATTTTCTTGAAGTAAAATGACTTCTCTCCTCACACTATGCAGCTTCTGTTGGATTCAAATGCTTCTCTCTTCAAGGTTTCCCCTTTTTCTAAACATACTGTGTCTGTGCTGGTCTAAATAGCTGCATTTGGTCCCTCCCACTGAAGCAATTGACCAGTCACAGTGAAGTAGCGTAATAGAGAGGCGAAGTCCCTCCCCTTCCGGTGGACCTTATTTCGGAAAAATTATGTATTGAATCAATGGCGAGAGAAAGATTATCTTTCGACCCCGTTTGAATTGTGCCACGAATTACACATATGATGCTTGTCAATTTAAAAGATAATTTTGCAAGTCAAAAAAATAAAAATGTGTCGTAACTGTGAAGTAAACCATTTATTTGTGTGAAACGCTCAATGAACTATGGTCTCGCACACGTCACCAACACCAAGATGGCCGTCACGTTAGCACATTTCACCTCTTTCTTTCAGAAGGCGAAAAGTATTAAAAGAGGTAAAAAATCACTACAAGTCTGAGCGTATTGAGAGCTGTACACGAAAAATGGGAGTTAGTCGGTTCCGTAAGAGCCAGCATGCGGGACCGGCTTTACAGAGAAGCCCCTCAATGCAGTGCGCAATACCTCAACGTGGGCGGAGCCTCAACGCCCCTCCTTCTCAACCTTACAGGCACGTGACGTCCCGACTCCCGCGTTGTGTCGGCTACTTACAAAAGTAACATATTATTACATTACATTACATTGCATTTAGCTGACGCTTTTATCCAAAGCGATTTACAATAAGTACATTCGACCAGGAAGACACAACCTTGAAGAAAACAGAATCATATAAGTACATCAGGTTTCATAGAGCCAAACATTTCAAGTGCTACTCAACTGGCTTTAGATAAGCCAGTCCTTTATTAGTATATAAGTGCTTTGTTAATAAATCTATCGCTCGAAGTGGAGTCGAAAGAGATGAGTTTTCATATTATATCTGTGGGCGGGAGCCCCTCCTTCTCAACCTTTGTAACATATTATATATGTATTAACATATTATATCTTATATTATTAATATATATATAGGCTATATATATATATAATGATACCGGTAATATAATGATACCTTGAGGTCTGTGATGATGGTGAGTGATGTCGCCATGGCAACGGCATTTACAAATGTCAAACTCAAATTAAACACATTGACAGCCTTCAAAGCATATTTTAATGTCTATTTGCATGTTAATTGCATCAATTATTTCATTTATGACTTCAAGAAAGGGCCTTCATATTTATTCGCTTTTTACTGATAAAAAACATGTGATATAAATGAAATCTTATAGTACTGTATTTCTTACCAGTATTTTAAAAAATATATTAAAAAAGTGCCATTGTATTGACAAATTGATAGAATTGACAGGATAATATCAATGGTAATATAATACTGTGAACTTAGCCATTCCGCATACTGTACTTCTACTTTTGATACTTCGAGTACATTTAGCTGATAATACTTATACTCTTTTACTTAAGAAACACTTTCAATTTAGGACTTTCAATTTTATTGAACACAGAGACAGGAATCAACAGACAAGACAGGACAAAATAAAACACAGACAGATTGTGACAACTAATACATTTTGAGGCATTAGTGAACCTAATACAGCTGATTGTAACAGTTCCCCCCCCAGCAGCGGTCACTCATGACCCCATCTCAATTACCAGCGGCCATCAAATTATGGCCTGTTTCTTTTGTGGAACCTCACAACCTCTTCATCCTGAAATATATTTGACAAAGAGAGGTTTAATGTTTAACACTCACACTGGTACAAGACTTTATCATTTGTGATTCAACAACTTCAACCTGCATTGCCTTTTCCTCCCGTCGCCTCTTGCAGTCTTGCGACCTCTCTTGTTCAGACCTTGGTGAAAGAAAGACAAACATTAAAAACATTCATTAAAAATGATATAGTCTGGTTACAGTGTAACAAATAGTTTCAAGAATGCAAATGTAAATTGTAAAATTAAAGAAACATACGGCATGGGAACGTTTTTGAGGAGAACTAGGCACCACCTAATTTGCTGCATGTTCGTCTTGGAATATTAAAAGCACACAACCAGATGGGTCAACAACATATGTCCTGAAAAGTTTTGTATCCACAAGTGATATCAATGAAAAACTGAAATATGAAACCCTTATTTCTACATACCTCATTGAAATCAAATTGGACTCTTGCCACAATGTAAAATGCGTACTGTAAATAAAGAAATAGTATATTATGTTAGGTTGTTGTGATTCTATGGCAGGGGTGCCCACACTTTTTGGGCTGGTGAGCTACTTTTGAAATGACCAGCTCACCGAGGTCTACCAACCAAAAATAAAATCCCAAATTGCAAGGGTTGCTGAATAACACGTTGTATTTATACATGGGATAACTACAATAGGGCTGCAACAAACGACTAATTTGATAATCGATTAATCTATCGATTAATGAAACGACTAATCGACTATTCGGACTATTACTGTATGCCTTGCACAATTTCTCAAACCCTCTTGTTTAGCCATCAACTTTTAGATTTAGCTTGAGGTTGTTTTAGGCACGTGGAAACTAACAATGAAGACAATAAAGATGAATACTTGATTCAAAAATACATATATTATTAAATTAACAAATTGTGAACAAAACTAACATTGCTTTTTATTTAAATAAAATAAATAATATTTCACATCAAAAGAAACAACAATGTTTTAACAAATCGTATTAAATAATCTGATGACAGAACTGTGAACAGAATAGCTGAAACTTTAACAAAATAAAGAGTACATCTGTTACCTCTATCATTAACCCATGTTTGAATCATTGCGTTAACTGCGTGTGTTGCTGCTAGCATACATAACACCTGACGTGGAAACGTTACTCGTGGATGGGGCTGCAGAGCTGCTAGAAAGACAGTCGAACCCGGTGCATTCCTCCGTCTGAATGTGGAGCACTTTTGCTAAATGTTTAGACACATTGCTCGTGTTACCGCCCTCACATGCTGAACTCTCTTGGCAAGGAGCATTGTCCACCTCAAGACGGGTAACATTTAACCACACCTTGGAGCGCTTCTCTCCGCCATCTCCTCCGTGTGTTGCTGCTTGTAGCAGCCGCGTGTGTGTAAACTGCCCCGCCCCCTCGCGCACAGACGGGGGAGAGAGATCTCGTCTCGATTGGAAAGATCGAAAATACACCGACATTTGTTTGTCTTTTCGCATGTTAGAAACGAGTTGGCAACACTAAGACTGCGAGATAATATTTGTGTAGCAATAATAATACATGACCTTTCTCTTTCTCAACTCGCTACTCGGAGGGAAGTCGCTGTCATATGCCTTGTGAACACTCCGATAATGCCTCTCCACCAGGGTTCGAGTTATAAACTGAGCTCTATGGGGGTCTTTAAAACTAACGCATGCCTGCGCCTGCACGCGCGCACGTGCAGGCGCGCACGCACACAGGCATATCATCATCATCATCTTTTATTTAAAGAGACTCTTGGTCCATTATTACAAAAACATACAACACTCAAATATAAATTAAAAAAGGCAGTTATACCAATGTTTCCACAGAGGTGACTGGTATCGTACAGCACTGAAACACGGATTTGACAGCAGCATAATGACAGAGTTATGAGAAACATTCAATCGACAGATGAATTTGTACATTCGACTTCTCAAAAGAGCATGGAACGTGTTGACTCGTGCGTTACAGAACATTTCACTTGCACTGCACCACCTTGGTTTTCTAAGCAGTATACGCAAACAGTCATTATATGCAACCTGGAGCTTCTTGAGGCTTGCCTTCTTATACTTGACCCACAAGGGGGCAGTATAGAGAGGAGTGCAATAAGCTCTAAAGAGGTTCACCTTAACCTTATCTGAACACCAAGAGAGTTTTCTAGCCAACATGTTGGCTTGCATATATAAGACACGCCGCTGTCTATACATGTCATCATCATCATCAGCCATTTCATCTGTGATGATGTGTCCCAGATACTTAGTGTTACAGCTAACAGACAGCACCTGCCCTGACAGGTAGAATGTTGGAAAACAAAGGTTCTTGCATAGATTGCGCAATAATGTATTGCGCACCTTGGAGGTGCAGACTCCAACTGATGGTATATATTGCACACCCTTGAGAGTATACAATTAGTGTCTACAAACAGCGCCTCCGTTTATTAGGTTTTACTCTCTCTCCACAACTTCAGGACAGACTGCGCATGCTCAAACACATGAACTCGTACACAATCAATAACAACGTAAGAGCTATACAAATTAAAGAAAATACAAAAATTAGCTCTCACAGATAAAACGAGAGAGAGAGACTGACTTCACTTTACGTGGTCCAACAAACACACACACACACACGCACACACAGACACACACGCACCTTTACGCAGATAAAATAGCCCAAAGTGGTCTGTTTTCAGCAGGCTGTGGTCGCGGTCCTGGAACCCATGATGTGGAAGTCCGATGTCCTTTATTTATCCACGATTGGATGAATGGGAAAGGGTCAAAAGTGTTGATAGGAGGCCCATTTAAGTCCACAAACAACAATGCGTTGAGGCTTCTGGCTCGCAGCCGGTTCCTGGTCTTGCAGTCGGTGTCATTGCATGCTGAAAAGCCCCTCTCGCACTCTGCAGATGTCGGAAGAACAGTGTTGCTCGCCACTATCATTCTTTTCAAGGTTTTACCCTGATGTTCCTTGCCTTGTTGTTGTAGTTTCCAGTCTCTGAACTCACTGACAGCTTCCGTTGCAGACTCTCCGATAAGTTTAGCAAACTTCCCCACCTCCCTTTCTCCAAACAGAACAAGCTCTGTCCTCTCTTTTGGCCAGAAGTGCTGATCCAGAGGCTTCAACAGGGGTAGACATTAAGGGTACAATGCCACTGGCCCTCCGGGCCGGTGGAATTGTATTATCACTGGCCCCACCATTGTAACCACTGGCCCGGAGCATGCGTCCACCAAAAAAAAAATCGACTAATAATGAAGAAAATTAACACATTGTTGCAATAGTAATTTATGCTACATTACTACTTGTACTACAACATTTGAATCATCAGTTCTTCCTCATTTTCCTCAATTGTTCATATATGGTTTATTAAAATAAAGATATTGTGGTCATTGTTAAAACATTTCTGCTATTATTATGAGTATTATTATTTGTATAATGCACTTTCTGCCTTCCTGTAATTAGGAGTTAGAAATGTAATGGCTATAGATTAGATTAGAACCTTCATTATCCTAAACTGCTGGGACATTTCGCCAATACCTTTATATTGTCTACTCTTCACTTATGTGTCAGCATAGGTCGGCATTGATGTACAGAGCCGACAGAAGACCTTGTTTATATTGGCATCATATTGAGAGGTGCAGCCAGTGACGCATCCTAAAACCAGGAAGTAAGCTGCTGGTTCCCTCGACAAAAAGCAATGGGATTTCTCCACAGGGTTTTGGAAAATAGCTGAAAATAAGGTCTGTGGAAAACAAACCTGATAAATGGGTCATTCTACAGAAAAGGTGGAATCTGGGTGATACAAATCTGCTGAAATATATTCCTTCTAAAACCTGTTAAATATCAATAACTAACTCTTATCTTGATGAATCCACAACAAGTAGAGCTTAAAGTATTTTAATTTTTTAAATATTTTGTATACTTTATACAAAGCTTATTTGTATAGGAATGTCACTGGTGTTACGTGTTACCAGGAAGAAGAGTAACACCAGTGACAATTTGGAGAAAACACTACCATTTTAACAAAATGGCTGCCCAGTGTCAGACCAAATATGGCTTCAGTCAATATCAAAATCGTTTAACTCTTCAATACAATACATTTTCCTATTCAAATGTTCACCCCTAGGGCTATGCAATGAGTAACACTAATGACAGACTTGAAAGACGCATGTACAATTTGAAGATAAAATGACACCTTTAACAAACAAAGTAAGAAGTATCTGACTTTCCTTATGTCTTTGTCCACTGCACTGCCTCAAATGATCTCTTGTTACAGGAGGCACTTCAGAGACAGTACATTATTTCAAAAATAAAAGCGTGTTGTGTAGCAAAAAAAATCTTTTAAATTAAAACTATAGGCTCCACTTCCAAGGCAGTTCCTTGAACTTGGCATTTTAAATAAATTGCAATTTACGTATAAAACCATTTTTTATTTATTTTTTATTTAGTACCATTGCAAAGACAATCTCTATTTATTCAACATATATAATGAATGTGAGTATTAGGTCAACGTCATGTATTTTGGTGTCTGCAAAAGTAAGTGACAGCACTTCCACCTTTTCTGTAGAATGACCCAAATGCACGTTTTGTTCAGCCGGATAATCTCCACATGTCTACCCTACTTTTATAATTTTCGAATCATAAATCTAATCGATAGATTATAAAAGGGTTTTAGGTTGCGTCACTGCACCACTAGAAGCCAACTCCATTGATCAAGCTGGCTGAAACTTTCTCTCCCTCTTCTTCTCATGCTCCCTGTCACTCTCCTTTAACTCCTCCGGTGACTTTCTTTTATTTGAAGATTGTTTTTTGCACGGCGCTTGGCCGGTTACCGCTGGTATTAAAAACATTTTGACGAATGGTTAGGTGGTTAGGTGGCGCGATAGTCTGTAGTGAAGGAGCGCACGGGAGCCTGCTCGCGCTGCGCTCCTCAGCAAACAGCTGTTTGCTTTTCCTCCAACAACGACAACCGACTCACGAAACGCTATGTTGTAGCGTTGATAAACGAAACAATTTAACTAAATTGCTAGTCAAAATACCACAGGACATTTTTTTTAAAGCAATATTTTTAGTGGCCCGAGCGGGCAAGTGGAAAGTACGTTATGCTGGCCCGGGGTGTCTAAATAGTGCTTCCGGGCCAGCGGGCCATTTATAATGTCGAGCCCTGCTTCAACATAGTTACCAGCTCACTATCGGGGAGACGCCTGGTGAGATTATCAAGGATTGACTGGTAAAATTGGGACTTCTTTACTTTAGGTTGAGTTTCTCTAATATCAACCCCTTTGAACTGGCCGCTTGTTATGCCCGCTTTGACTTTTAGTTCAGTTTTCCCATCGTTGTCCTTCATGGCAGAGAGCACCTCGATCGTCTGATGTATGTAGCGGCTTGCATCAACCAGGGACGTGTCGCGTTTCTGTAGTTTCAGGGAGATACTTTGTAGTTCACATAACACGTCTTTCATTGTCGCTAAATTAGTGAGGAATCCAGTGGATGTCAGATGCTTTAGTAAACCAGTGTACTTGGCTTTCTCTGCCCCGGAACGTGAGCCATCTTCACTAGCAGATTTAAAGTGATGTGCTAACACTGGGAAGTCCTTCAGCACAGCTTTGACAGTGTTGTAACTGCTGGAAACCCATCTAATTGTAAAGACTTGTCCGATTTTCAGAATCTGCATGTTCAGTTCCGCAGCCGCTTCCTCTAACTCCCTGGGGCTTTTCGTGGACTGGTGGTAAAGAGAATAGAGTTTAGCGAGGACAAACTCTAAATGATTACAGCCTGCCACAGCCTTCAATGAATCATGCACCGCTAATTCCAAACGATGAGCTAGACAATGAACTGCCTGAAGACGAGGGAAATCCTTTTTCAGCCTGGCTATGAGTCCAGTCTGTCTCCCGGTTAGCACGGCAGCACCGTCTGTGGCTATGCTAATTAGGTTTTTACAAAGAAACTCTTCATCCATTCCCCCCGCCTGGAGGCTGTTTTTCAGTGCGCTACACAGCGACTCTGCATCAGTGCCCTGGTCCAGTTCAACAATGTCAAAATACACATTGTCCATATCTCCATTCCCAGTGACATCGCACCTGACATAAATAATCAGGTATGCGCGTCCATGAATTGTGCTTTCGTCTAGCGTTAGACTAATACGGGAATCAAGTGATTTGATATTAGAAATACATTTCTTTTTCATCTCTTGTGCAATGTGCTCCACAATCTGGGCACATGAATGATCGGATCTGTGAGCAGGGCCGACTGTCGCACCATTCATCTCATTAAGTTGCATAATGGGATTGAATTTTGTATAAGGCATTCTTTCTTTAGCGACAGTATAGGCTGCCCTGAACGAACTAGCTGTCTCATTAAACAGGCTGGAGCTGAGTTCTGCAACTTTCTTCGGAAGCACTTGTTTTAGTTTGAGCTCCGCTATTTCAACAGCTCGTTTATGAGCAATAGAGTCGCGGTGTATGTAAAACAAATTCCCCAACTGCTTCTGCACAGGGCTACTCACAGTCCCATTGATCCAGGCATCCGCCAAATGCGTTCCATATTTTTTCTCCGAAAGTAAGAGAGTCTTGGCTTCCTTACAGACGAGGCATCCAAGACCACCCTCCTTTGAAAACAGCCAGGGGTTTCTTTCTTTCCAGGATCTCCTCTGATTGTGTCCCCAGTTAAGTGGCAGTCCTTCTGTAGCAGTACCTCCTGCCTCCTCATGCCGCTCCGCTTCGGAACTTTCTTCGTGTGTGCAAGTGGTCCCACATTCAACAGCATCAGGTCCGCTAGCAAAGACAGCATCCTCCGTAGCTGCAAGGTTCGTGCTAGCTGTCACGCTAGTAGGTGCATTTTGGTTGTCAAAAGCTGTTTTTTGTTTCTTTGTGAGAAAACCAAAACTAGCCAGGCTTCGCTTGTAGACCCCGTCGGCAGCAGTGGCCTTTTTTTGGGCGGCATAGTACTCGTCTGCTAGCCTACGGTACTCGTAGTATGTGTGTATCTTGTAAATATATTTGAATGTATGTTGATATAACGGTTCATTCTTCGGGCGCGCGCAGCACGTTCACAGCCTCACAGGCATAGATTGCGCAATATTTTATTGCGCACCTTAGAGGTGAAGTGCAGGCATATTGTCATTCAAGAGAGAATACGATGCGTAGTTATTTTGGAAAACATTGTTTTGTTTGCCTATTTACCTCGTTAACGTAAATAATACTCATTACATTGAAAAATGCATTATTTGTGATCAAAATAATGGTTGTTGGTAATGTATATTAGCGACCCCCACAGATGTTTGATTTCATTGGGTCCGTGGGAGCTCAGGCACCTCCTTATGGGAGCTCAGCTCCCATTGGCTCCCACGTAACTCGAACCCTGCTCTCCACGTTACCTTTCTTTGGCAGAGCGACGCTTGCTTTACAAATAAGGCAAATAACCTTTGAATGTGACATCACAAAACAATATTCTTCCTCCCATTCTGGGTGGAAGTGGTGTGTCTTTAGCTTCTTGCTCGGTCCCGCACTCATTTTGTTGTTTGTCTCTTGTTTGTCTCTTTAACTTAATTTGAGTTTTCCCGGCACTTGACTGATTTTGTATCGCGACCTATCGGAAAGCGATAGGTCGCTTTTTCTGTCAATCAAGTAAACTCCTGAATTAAGTGGCAGAGGCGTCTATCGTTATTCCAACCCAGTTTAGATTTTGCTTCCGCATTACGCAAGAACGTAGCTCTACGCGATAGCGTCATAGCCTTCTTCTTCAGCTGTTATTCTTCGGCTGTTATAGCGGTCGCGGTAAAGCAGGATGAATAGTTGTTTTTTGTCTTTCCAAAGGATTTGTTGACTGAAAGTAAACGATCCTGTTTGTTTGTTGACTGAAAGTAAACGATCCTGTAATCAAAGCCATATCGAAGATTCCTGAGATTGTATGGTGTTTTATCATCTATAAATAGCCTGTGTGTATTCTCAAATGTCGTTTTCAGGACAAACAAAATACGTTTTAAATATCTTATCTTATCAGCAGAATATTGAATATAACCTTGACTATTACTGTGCACTTCATTTATTTGACAGCATTATTTAATGATACTATTTTATATATATATATATTTAATGATACTATTTTATATATACATTTATTCATATACACACACACACTTATATGTACTCACACATGTATTTATTCATAAATATACACAGATGTATTCATTCATTTATACACACACAGCATTATTTAATGATACTGTTTTATATATATATACACACATTTATTCATTTATAAACATATAAACACACACTTATATGTACTCACACATGTATACACACAGATGTATTCATTCATTTATACACACACTCACATACACTTTATATTAATTCATTTGTACACACACATACATATATATATATATGTATATATATATATATATATATATATAAACAACACAATATAATAAAAGTATTGAGTATTTCTACACTCTGGTACTTGTACCTTTACTCAAGTACAGTACAAGATCTTATCACTTCTTACACCTCTGGAAAGCACTTTTATGTAAAGGAATACATTTTTATAAATGTCCCAACATTTCATTTTTATATTTTACAAACGTTTATATGTTATTAATGTCAAATGTTATATGTTGTATTATATAACAAAATAGACATTAAATAAAAATATTAAATAGATACCTTTACATCCTAAACAGAAGGTCAAAACGTTAATATGTTACATGACAAACAAAAAAACGAAACATTATATAGGCTATATATACAGATGTTTGCAAATGTATCGCTCTTATATCCATCAGGAATTAATATTAAATGATGAATTAACATTACCTCAGCACTGCATAAGTGTGGTCGTCAGTCATATTGACAAAGAAGCACTATTTTATTATTATAATTATAATTATAATTATAATTATGGGCGTTTAAAAGGACGGTATTTCGCTTGTCAGATTCATATTTGCCGCCCATAGAGATGTAACGCCAGGTTGCTATAACAGCCGAAGAAGAAGGCTATGACGCTATCGCGTAGAGCTACGTTCTTGCGTAATGCGGAGGCAAAATCTAAACCGGGTTGGAATAACGATAGACGCGGCAGGGAGGCCAAGGGAGGAGGGATCAAAACCTGTTTTGTCTATTTTAACGGAACAGGATTTTTTTTTTTATGAATGACTCGCGATCTACCAGCATTGCCCCCGACGTACTGGGCACCTCTGTTCTATGGTGTTCATTGACAAATAATATTCCTCCGTTAATGTTGTTTTGGATATAAATAAATCACAGCATGTCTCAAACTATGAGCAATAATGGAGTGCATAGCATGCTGAAAGCATTATACATTTGAATACAGAAAAATAGGACTACTATATGTATACTGTATATCCAGTATCTTACCATCAAAACAAACACCCCACAGTTGTTCGAGAACCCTTGTCTTGGTAGGCCCTCTAGTGTGAAAAGTAAAAAGTGTCAAAAATGACAATTGCATCATACTCTTCAGTAGAATATCATCCACACCAAAGAGGCTTCTCAATACTCAAATTTCCCCTCCTCGACTCCCCTCCTCGGTTCCCCTTCTCGAGATTTAGACCCGCCCACAGGAGATGCGAGCGGAGGACCGAGAAGGGGAAGCAGCAGACGTTTAAAGAAATGAGAACTCCTCTCCTCTGAGCGGTCATTTTAAAGAGACGTCCGTTCTATATTACGTGGCAACAGCTGTCGAGTGTTTTGTCATAGCCATAGACTGTATATATAAATGGACGTAGTGTCCGTGACGTCACCCATAGGATTCTGCAGAGTTGCCGTGAAGCCCTTAGTAGGCGGAGTCGGCCACTAACGGCTCGACTGTGGCGTCAGAGTCTAATCCCGCCTGCTCCAAATAAGGGCAAAGAGGCGGAGCCGAGGCGGGACCTGCAGCCTCCGAACTGGAAGTAAACAGAGCTAGCTCAGGCTAAGAAGCTAAGCTAACATGAAATACATGCATACCAAGTTACTGCAAACAGTGTAGTTCCCCTATATAAACGTTACATTCATAATCAAATGAGACAATCTGCAAGAGAATTAGCTATATTTTGTTATTCTTAATGCTTGTCATTCACACGTTGAGAAAAGACGGACTCCACCGCCCGGACCTAACGGAGCCGCAGTGGGCTAGCTCCGGGACGCCGGCTGGAGCTAGCCCCCTGCGGCTCCGTTAGCTCCGGCGGCCACCACTGGGTTAATTGGGTCACCTATTAACATTTGCTCCCGTTTAGCATTATGGGCGTCATAGCCATAGACTATAAAAAGGCTTGTTTGAGACGCGTTGCGGCTCGCCTCGAAAGTAGACGAGAATAGCCGATCGCAGCCGGGGGAGGTCTCAAAAAGCTCGCCTGAAGTCGGACAGCTCGGAGTCCATGCTCGGAGTCGGCTTCGTCTTCTTCTTCTTCTTCTCTCGGTTTTTTGGCGGATTGCAAACAACTTTAAGGTGCATACCGCCACCTCCGGAGTCGGCTTGACTCGGTTTGCATCTATAAAGAATGCACACATGTGTTTAATCGTTAATGTCAGATATGTACTAAGTAAATACATTTGTTCCTGCTCCAGATTAGATTCAACTTTATTGTTATTGCACATATTACAGGTACTGAGACAACGAAATGCAGTTTAGCTTCTAACCAGGTGCAACAAGCAGTAAAGTGAAAAGTAATGTACACAATCTACAGAATAACATATAGAATGAATTGAATGATGAATAAACAGTGAGGGCTATGAATACACTAGATATACACAGCAGCCTGAGAGCAGTATGAACAGTGTGTATGAATATGCTAAGATATATAAAGTATGAAAACGGTAAGCAGTGCAAGTATAGTATAAAATATATAGATATTCATTTCATGATGATAAATATTGTGGAACAATGATGAAAAATGTGAATGGAAGTGGCGACGTAAAACTGACACAAAACAACAACAACATTTTGCCAGCCAATTGGAGAGTTTCATCACCAGCACGTGGTAAAAACCACCAATGAGCGCTCAGCTCGAGATACCAGCGAGCCGTTTCCCATCAAGCATTTCGCTTCCGCAGCCCGTGGAGAGCAACTGCGCCAACTCGCCTCGCCTCGCTCTCAAGGCTGCGGGCGTCTTTGTCCCGCGAAATTACAAAGTCTCATGTGGGCGGGCCTCCAGAGCAAGTCGGACAAAATGACTAACCATCATGCAACGCACTAGCAAGACGTTGATCGCAACTGCGCAGGTCTGCGCAGGTCTTGCTTGTCTCAAACAAGCCTAAAGTCTTACCCAAGGCTGAATCATAAACTAAAATGTATACGTATGCATAAAGGGTTACGTCCTTAGCTGGCTAATAAGTAACAAGCTAAGCTACCAAGCACACAAACACCTGCGAACGGGGTTAACATGTATAATATTATCATTTTAGACTTCTTGGAAGTTCTGTTAGTACATTCAAGCGCACAGCACGACATTTTAATTGTCTGGTATTTGTAACAATATTCCCTAAAAGGCACAATCACCACGAACACGGCTAAAGCTAAAGGGTCAAGTACAGTACTATGACTACGTTGTAGCCTCTATGGTTGTAGCCTAGCAGAGTGGACAAGTTGCTGTTAGCTGACAGTGAGGCATGTACGTGTCCATCAACGTGACCACGCCCTAATTTATGCAAAAACGTTAAGACCTAATATAAATAAAAGGGTCGTGTTAGAATACAATTCACTCACAGATTCATAATCATGAAGGTGGAATCTAACTATATCGATAATAATATGTATTGCATCCATGGGTAGAAACATGTTTTTTTCTGCTGTAAAGTTGGGCATTTTAACATGGGGGTCTATGGAAATTGCTCCTTTCTGCAGCCAGTCCCTAGCGGCCCATCCATGTATGAACTGCAGTGTGTGGCACTTCCGTATTGGCTTCCCGGCTGTTCCCCAGAGTTTGCCGCTTGGTCATAGCGCTGTATCTCTGTTAGATCAGCTGAACATTGTTCCCCCACATATTTACTTTGAATTCATTGAGAGTGCGGTATAATGAGACAATAACATGCTACAGACACACACACAAATGTATTTATATAAATATATACAATTTAAAGTATGAGAGCACTCTCATAATAACGTAACACAATCAGAGACTGGATATATCCCCCCCTCTCTCTGGTCGCTGAAATGGGGAATTGAAATTACGGGCCAACATTTTTATTTACAAGTAGGCCTATTAAAAGTAAGCAGAGGACACCAAACCAACTGAGACCCGTCTGTCCGCCGCATTTACGCACTGTACAACACACACACACTGTACAACACACACCTACACACTGTACCACACACACCTACACACTGTACCACACACACCTACAGCTCCTAAAGCATAAGCCGTTGTGTATTTTATTATGTGAAGCAATGGTCTTAGAAAAATATCGACTCTTTGTTTGTAGATATCTACTAAAATAAAGCAAATAAAGAGAGTATGCCTGTTATACTGAGTGATATATATTATACACACTGCTCTGCTTTCTGCACGGACCTTACAGCTGTTCTCACTGGAAACATCGCGACGCGATGAAAGCAGTTTCTAAAATAATATCCAGGGGATGCATGCATAGCTGTCATTGGCTGAGATAAGTCCGGCCGTGCGTCACGCCTCCACCGTTCCCGGAAATGCATCCGTGGAGGAGCCGTGGAGGAACCATCAGTGTATCCTCGGTTATAGCTCCTCTATAGAGCCTCCTCGACGCTCGATGCTCGGTCCTCGGTGTGCATTTAGAGAAATGAGACGTCCTTCAAAATGGCGCGCTGAAATTAATTTCTGGGTCACTACCGGAGGACCGAGGAGTCGAGCAGTCAAGGAGGGGAAATTTGAGTATTGAGAAGCCTCTCAAGACTTGCCCAAGGCCCAGGGCACAAGATCTGAGCAAGGTTTCTGTGAACACAATGCATGTGAAAGTTAAGAATAAGTACAATTTAATTCAACTTTATAAGTACTCGAAAATCATGCAGAAAATATTTGAACACTGTTGGAACAGGAACAAACTTGAACTTCCAAAAAAAAAGTCATTAAGGGGTAAAACAGAACAGCCCCGCTGTCAAGTGGCATCTATGGTTCTGTTGTTCAATGCCTTTTATTTAATACAATGTATCCCATGTTAGTTCAAATAAAACAGAGCCATAGATTAAAAAAAGATAGACAAGTGGTCTAAAACAGAACTACCACTGTCCGGATGTGATGTAACTGTGCGCCAAAAAACCGAATGGTTTGGTGGGACTATCATCTCTCCAGCCAGTATCACGGCAGTGGCGGTTCTACAGGGTGGCACGGGGTGGCAGCTGCCACCTCAGAAAAATGCCTTGCCACCCCAGCTGCCACCCCAGTTGGCAGCTTTGTTTTGAAAAAAAAGTTGTGGCTCATCGGACATTTACGAGAGAAAATATCTAATGTCCGAGTGCAAGTGAATGCAGCACAACACGTGAGCCTTGTAACCCCTCCCCCGGCCCTGGAACGAGCGTGGAAATATGATTGGCGGCGATTTCATTTGAACGGGGGACAGCGCAAAACGAGAAGCATTTCGGATCCAAGTAGACGGAAGGAATGAGGTATTTGCGGTCAGTGACGGCGCCAGGGTATGGCTGGGGTAGGCTACAGCCATACCAAGAAATGGCTTAGTCCCACCATGAAAAATGATGTTAAGGTAAGCAAAATAAAGTCCGCCAACTCGCGCGGAGTAAATTGCACAGACAGCAGTTAGTAAGATTGATTTCAGTAGCCACTTGTCTGGAAATACCGAAGACTAGAAACGGTTTTGAAAACTTTTGTCACGTAGTGATCGTCTTCTCAATAGAACATCTTTGATAATGTCTTCTGGCCAAACAGAATCACGATAACGGCGTGGTGTTGTTGCAGGAAGTCCCGATACATCGATACAACATTACGTGTTGATAGAAATCAACACGTAATGAAATAAGACCCCACGGTTTGATGATTGATAGGTCTGTGGGCTGTCTTTCATTTTGACACACAGAACAATGGGGGCTATCCTCCCTTATCCACAATGTAAAGTAATTCACACAGCCTCTTCTCTCTGTGAGGAGCAGCAGGTTCAGCTTTCAGAACAAAGTAACAAAAAACACCATTCATTTTTTTTTTCAATATGTCGTGAAGTAATAGATGTATTTATTTTTCTTCTCAAGAGAGTACCAGAATGTGTATTTTATGTTAGTATTCTAAAAAATCTCCTGGGGGAGAATCCCCCCAGACCCCTGCAGGGGTTGGGTTTTCAGCATGTCAACTCTTTCACTTGTGGGAAAATTGCAGGATTGGCTCCAGGTCGCCCTTTTTATTTACTACAAGACAAATGTGCCTTTTTATTTCATACAGTTCAATTTGGATTGAGACAGGAAAATAATCTAAACCTCACGAGTGGCGTTTCACTGTCAAGGGGAGCGTGTATGTAATTACATTGCAAATACTAACTTGAGCCCCACCACTGTATGGGTTAGCCCTACCATAGATTACCCAACACAAATACTCTGGCGCCGCCACTGTTTGCGGTCTACAATGACAGAGAAGAGCCTGTCAAGTTTGGCTGTACTCAGCATTGAATCAAAACGCACTAAAGCTTTAAATCTTAATAAGTTTGTGAGGCATTTTGCTGATCAATCGCCACATTCAGCTGTTATAGGCATGCCAACTTGATGCTCTGCTCACGGATGAGTCGATGAGAATAATAAACTGTTAAGATGATGACCTTACGTGTGTATAATATTTTTCTTCTTTGTGGGGTTCTGCCCCCAAAAAACAGTTTCAAGTCCTGAGAAAGTCAAATAAGACGGTGTGTAAAACTACACTGCCCAGCCAAAAGAAAGTAACCACTTTGATTTAACTAGGCCAGTAGGTAAGGACTTTCCACTGGATAATAACTGCAGCGATGTATATGTTTTAGCTGAATACACGTTTTTTAACCCTAATTGATGAAGTTAGTCACTTCTTTAATGAAGTGACACTATTCTTTAACAGTTCAGAAGGAGAGGAAGAACCTTTTTTAATCACTTATGGGAAATTCATTTTTTCTCTGTTATTGTATCCACACACAGCCCAGGTGCAGGGGCGGTTCTAGGGGGGGCAACAGGGACCAGGGACCCCCCCATGCCCGGCGCCGTGGGAGGGCATGGGGGTAAAGTTGTAAAGTCAAGGTTGTAACTGTTTGCAATGAAGTTGTGGGGCGCTGAACTGTTCTTTTGATTATTTTGGTATATGATAGTAATTACTTATCTTTCAAATTTCAAGGAGGGTGAGCAAGCATCTTGAGGAACATTCATCATTAACTCCTCCAAAAAATATAGTTTATTTAATAATAACACTGAATATGTGAATCATAACAGTGATTAACAGCCGATAGGAATAATATGATTGTTAATATTATCATATTCATACAGACAAACATCGATGAGACAGTTAATTAATGTACTTATTGCAGCCGTCTGCATTGATTTGGTACCCCTGCTGGTCTAAGAGTGAATACATATTAAATTAAATAAGGACTAATGTTGTTAGTAAATTGCCCTGGGGGTCAGAACAACACACTGAAGCAAATGTGCCTGATTTACCTTAGTTTCAGTTTCACAACTAGGATTCATTTTCACCAAGGTGTCTGAGCATTTACACCAGTTATGAAAACTGGCCAAAAGCACTTCCTGCCGGACAACTTTCTTTGTAGCAGGAAAATAAAATGTTCAAAGTGTGGCCGGGTAACAATTTAGTTCACTATTCTTTAAGCTAAGAAAGATAGAAAGTAAATGTGAACACTACTGACAAACAAGACAAGTAAAAGACCTCATTATATAAAGGCCTGTTTTCGGTATAATATATATTGTATTATAATTGAATCTGATGGATAGATCTGAAGCTGAGGGAAGTTAAAAGCATTAGCCTTTGGATTATAGTGGAGTCAAAGTATTGGAGTAGGTACACTTAGTTATGGTCCGCCACAATTTGGCACCAAACAGCATAAAAACAAGATTTTGAAGCACAAATCTTTGGGCAAAATAAACCACACATCACAAAAATGATGCAAGGAATTATTTATTTACTGATCTATGGTCACAACAACAGAGACACATATCACAAACAGTTGAATTCATCCTGAGAACACATGATGAGGTGACACAGATCACCAGGAGGCTTCCTAATTGGGGCGGACCTACAATTACTATTTACTTTTTGGCCAACCATCCAATTATTCAGAAAATGAAGGGGCAACATATTCTTCAAGGTCTGCTTGGGCACGGTTACTCTTTTGCCAATATGGTGATTTGTTCATGAGGTACTTTTAACACTTTTCATGTCCACATTGTACATGTTGCCTCATGATAATTATTATGAGCAGCAAACATATGCACTCTCTTAGAGTGCTTGATCAAGATAGTTTAGGGAACAGAGGGGTATTGTTTTATCAGTGATACAGACATAAAAACACATACAAATGTATTATTAAAATGATTTCACTATCACCACTGGACAACACACAGGCATGTTGTCCAGTGCAGGCAAGTCCTTCTTCTATTCATCCATGAGTTGGCTTTATTGCAGTGGTGCGGGACTGATGAAGGAGGAAGAGCAGAAAAAGGAGGACGGAGGTGTTGCGTCTGTGGTGAAGAGATTCAGTCACATTCAGTTTGAAGAAATGTATATTCATTAAGTAAATTGTTACATCTTATAACAGCAGAGTGTCAAGTCAAAGTTTTCAGATCTTGAGCAAAATAATGTTTTATTGTGACCAGCAGAGGGAATCATCATTATACCTGAACATGTATAATATACTTTATTATGTCTTACTGTAAGAAATATCAATAGAGTTTTCTTTCTGTTCTCGTTTCATGTCGTGCCTGTGTTGCTTTAATAACACAGGCTTTAGTGTCACATATATTGTGAAGTTTAAAAAAGATCATTAAAAGCTGGTCTCAAAGAGGCAAGCTCACTGGCTTCACATAACGTTATGCTTGCGTCTTTAGTCAACCACTATAGCAGTTGCTGCTATGTACAGCTTCCACTACAGGTGAGGCGTAATATATTTCTGTATAATTGTCGTATTTTTACTTACCATATCTAGTCCACGCTTCTCTTTCCTCTGTATATCACTGCAGAACAACAGGTTGAAATGACATTAGAGAAAAATAAAAATAATTTTACTTCTTAAGTTAAATAATTGTTTGGGTGGTTACGGTGGAATTTAAAATAGTTATAAATATATTTTTGCATATTATAACACTCACCTGTACCAAGGTTGCTACCTGTGCAAGAGACTGAGAGGGCAGGGGGAAAAAAGGATTGAAATTCAGTCAAAATGCTGTCAATCACTTTTAAAATGATTTAGCTATGCCACCTTGTTTGTCCTGTGGTGCTTGAATCGTCTTTACTGCTGTTGTGCTCCCGAATACAGAAAGACATAAAATCACTAGTGCTAAAACTTTTCCGTTAAGAGCATAAACAGAGGGTTAACTTTTAATATAACAAACAAAAGGACACATTGGCTCCAAACTAAATTCCTATATTATTTATCATCATAAACAACTGTGAGAGATGTCACAATCTTACCCGAGTAGATCCTCTGGGCGCAGAAGAGGACTTTGCTGCCCTCTGGTGAGAGCGGAGCCACCACCACAGTGTAGACATCCCCACACTGGATGTTGGGAACATCACAGCTGCTCTCCCAGGGGGAGGCGGTGCAGGTGTAGTTGTTCCTGCTGCCCACCAGCTCTGTGACATAGCTGTGGCTGCTGCCAGCACCGCGCCAGTGCACCCGCAGAGAGCTGTGGGCCATCCCATAGAGCCGGACGCCTGATGGACAGCAGGCACCTGAGGGAGCGAGAGAGACATGAAGTGAGGTTTCTGCAGTGGCTTTAAGGCGAGACACCCCAGGTGAATAGGGTATTTTTTTTAACTTAAAGGTATCAGCTAGAAATTTCTCCAGTTAATTACTTTCAATAAGGCAATTGTCTTTTGTATTACAAGTTTTCTGAAATAGCATGTTTAAATAAGCAAATTATCTATTATCTCATTAAATATGCACATATTTTAATACATTTCAGGAATCGAAATCTGTTAACTTTGGATATAGCCAGATTCAAAATTCTTGTTTCATTTTGTAGTCATATTAGTATCTAAGGCTTTTAAAGAAGGGATATTGGATATCTCTTTTCATCACTCCATAAATCAGAAAATATTGTCAACAGCCCTACAATATCCATTTTGGCCATGTTTTTAGGTATACAATGTTGTATAATTCAGGCTATGAATTATATATGAACAAACCCTTCTGTAAAAGCCTTCATAATATTGATAGGAATATAACTGGAAGGTTTGGTGTATGTACGTGCTACTGATGTTGAAATTTCGAACTCAGAGTAGGAGAAAAAACTCATTTTGAGAAAACGACCTTTAAAGATTGCAGTGAGGCGCTAGCTAAACCCTCCTGTTCTTTGGATGACAGCTTGCGCATCGACGCACTCCGTGAAGGTATTTCATGTTCAGGGTCATTTTTTTTTTTATAACCTTGCTTCGTGCAAGTGACAATTGTTGTCGTCTTTTCTGTGAACGTTTTTTTTCGCCGTTCTTTTGGCATTTTGAGATTTCAATTTCTAGCTGAAAGCTAGCCAGGAAGTGTTTTAGCACACCACGTGACGCATCTGAACGAATCACGTTGTCAGAAATTGACACGAGCCAATGAGATTTCGTTTCTTGGTTTAAAGGAAATGACCATATTTGGATCTGATGAGATTGTGCAGGAGAGACACAGCTTTCCAGCGATACCTGTTGACATGGTGCACACAGCGGTCGCGGTACTTTATGAATGCTAACTTTTGGTGAATTTAGGAGAAATCTACAGACGCAAATAGACAAACTATAGTAACATAAACACTTAAATGTGTATTTTGTACGTTTTCCTTCCAAAAGCCTGAAAGAAAACATGTTATGGAATCAAAATAGCTCAAAATCTCAAAATTGACCAGTACTTGAAAAACAATGTTTTTGCCTACCGTGTCTCGCCTTAATGTCTGAAAGATAACCAGCCCTTTCAAAGAGAGCATGACAACACATTTTTTAATTTTTGGAACATATATTTCACCTATCTGTCAAATGTTAATCCTGACGCACATGAACAAAGCAGTCAAAAAATGGCTTTGAATTTAAAGTGTATTTTGTTGTTTTACAAAAAGGGTATGCACTCTACTGTTTAGTGTGGGTGTCAGAGCGCCATCTATTGGGCCACGAAGATAATGCTAAATGGTTAGATTAATAGAAGTAGGCTTACATTAGTCAGTAATTTACAAAACTATTTATAGTTTTTTTATAGCAGCTACATTTTTTAAACATTTAGTTATGTTTTTACTTTGGAGGCTTGTCCTCAGATTTTTTTTTAATCTTAAAAAGAACTACAAAAATGTGAGAACCCCTTTTGTACAAATAAATATAAAAAGCATTTCAAATCCAATTTTATTGAAAATGATGAACAGATTCCTACTTTTATATAGATACATACCATAAACAATCGTTTTAGATATGTATTGATTCTTTTTTTATAATAAAAGTGTCATGTCAGTGCTTTCTGGAAGATACACTACAGTTGCAATGTATTTTCTTTTCATTGGAAGAAAACCCAATCACTCACTGGACGAGAAGCCCTCATAGGAGCAGTTTGACCGGCGCCCGCTGTGGCTGATCGCCTCCATGGTGACGGTGTAGTTGGTCCCACAGGTGATGCATCCCATGAGGCAGTGGGAGTCCATGGTGTGGCAGCGGGCGTGACCACGCGTTGATGTTAGGGAAGTGATGAATGTATGCGCCCCTTTAGCGGGAGACCATGACACATTGCTCATTGCCTGCGTCACCTGATCCACCGTCAGATCCACCGGGCAGCACGGTCCTGTAGAAGAGGATGATAAATGTGGTGTTGAGGAGTGGAACACAAAACTACCATCTGTATCAAAATCAGAATCCCTATATTCGTCCCACAGAGGGGACATTTACATTCGTTACAGCAGAAAAGAGCAAAAGACAGCTTGATATTAACTAAGAAATCAGTTTTTATTACAAATATATCTGTGTTCGTATTCCGTGCTGAGGAACCCTGAAGGTGTTCTTGAGGCTGTAGGTGGCGCTACACGTCACTAGCATGCTATTATATTGTTGTTTTTAAGTCCTGCCCGTGCTTTATAATAAAATGGTTCAATCACAACTTTTGACCACTCACCTGTTTCCAACAATTCAGAGTAGCTGGGTAAACCCAAGCCTGCGGGGCTGGTTGCTATGACGCTGACTTCAAAGTTAGCGCCACAAGGAAGGTCAGTGATGTCGCAGCTGTTTCCGTCTGTGTTGCAGGTGCGTGTGCCGTCATCTCCCGACGCTGTCACGGTGTAATTAGCAAGCCTGTTGTTTGGAGTCCAGCTGACACTGAAGCAGGAGGAGTTTCTCTGAGTCAACATCAGATTCATCGGCATGCATGGAGCTGACGGGTGGAGGAAAAGAGGAATTAAGAGCATGATCAAACCTTTGAGACTACTCCACATACAGTACATGAGGAATGGATGTAGGCCTATGTGTAGTTTTAAAAGATACTGTTTAGCTCTCTGATGACCAGTCTAGTTAATAATATTAGATATCAAGCATTTGAAGTCATTCAAAACTTTTTTTTAACTGCTGTTTAAATGGGAAATCTGAAAATGAAATAAAGTGGAAAACTTTACAACTTCAAAATGTAACTGGATATTTGCTGGATACATGTGGGCACACGTTTCCTACCTGTGATTTGTGTGTGAGCTTTGCATGCCCGGTTGCATCCGCTGATGTCGTTGCAGGGTGTCACCACCACGCTGTAGGAACTGTCGCAGCTGAGGTCAGAGAGGGCGCACACCGGAGCCGTGTCGTTACACAGGATGACCTCTGAACTGTCTGCAGCTCGAGTCTGGTACAGCTCTGCCCCCCGAGAGACCGTCCACGTGATCTCAAACGTGTCAGTGCTCACGGTGGAGATAGATACACCCTCTGGACAACAGGGCACTGAAAGACACACAGGGGGTGTGATACACAGAAAATCATGAATTCAAATCTGTCCCCTCAGTGGCTACTTACAGGTGGTGTAGTTGAGAACCTGTCCTTCAGGACTGCTGCCAGCCTGGTTGAAGGCCATCACAGACATCAGGTATGTGTGGCCACATGTGCAGTTGTAGGTGCAGCTCCTGCTGGTGGTGTTGCAGCTCTCCTCTGCACCGTCTCCTCTCTTGATGAAGGCTGTGTAGCTGTTGACGTGAGTCACCGTGTCCCAGGTCAGCGTGCAGCTTCCTTCTGTCGACTCCACAACAGCCAGAGACTGTGGGGGGCAGGGGACTGACGGACAGGACAGCAGGGAGTTTAGTCATATTTTAATGACTGAGGGTTTCAGAGCAAACTAATGCTGCCATCATTTTTTTTATCCATATCTAGCACTAATGTGTTAATGTTAGAATTCTACGTATAACATAATAATGTTTCTCATTAAACAACTAAATGTGATCATAACTCTTGTAGCGAGGTGTATGTTCAAAGTATGTTTTATTTCATTGCATATTAGATTTAATCTATTAAATTGATGAGAAAATTAAGACTTCTTTTGATGGGAAGAAAAAGCTTTTTATGTATTTTATGTTTGAAGAGAATGTGAAGATTGAATCATCTTATAGCTGTCTTGTAAACAGATCATAAATATGCAAAGACGAATAGATTTCTAGTCAACTTTCAAATTAAACCATTTTGATAATCCATTAATGGAAGGATCAGAGGTTCAAATTGATCCTGTAGTCACATTTATGGCATCGAAGTGTAAGGAACTTTGGATAAAAGTGATGCTAAATAAGATGTAATGAACTAAATAACTTCCAACCAACACTTATACAGTATCTTGTGATTAGTCCAATACGCCTTGCATTATTATGGCTTGCTCATTATATGTCTACGGTGCCCTATTAAAAACAGATAGTTCACAAGTGGGATCGGAAATAAATGTAGTCTAATACTCACAGGTGATGAACACCACGGGGCCGGATGGATCGCTGGGCCCGGCCTCGTCGGAGGTGCTGACCCGGACGGTGTGTACCTCTCCGCAGCCCACTGGAGACAGGGTGCAGGAGCTGGATGTGGAGTTACAGGTGAGGTTCTGGTCGCTCATCACATGGTATTGGAGGGACCCAAAGACCCCCTCATCCCGTTCCCAGGACACTGAGATACCGGCCAAACCGTTATTCATCACCATGGAGACATTGGCAATAGATGGCACAGCAGGTCCTGTGAAAACATGCCCAATGATGCATTAAATAAAAGTACACATAAAAACACACTAATAAGAGGAGTAGTATAATTAGAGTAATAGTTTCTAAATTACTCTTACCAGTAATGTTTCGTAAGGAAAATGTTATTACTAATAATACTGTATTCATCAGATGGCTGCCGTTCTTAGATATAGATTTCACAGAACAAAGAGTTTTAATACTATTTCAAACAACTTCAGTCATGTTTTATGTAGCTTATAGAGGCTACATCCCGTGATAATCATTTGAAGATATATGTTTTTACACACTAGAAAAAGTTCTGTGACAAGTTTATTTAAAATTGCAAGCCTAGTTAATATTTTCTCTTATCACTACATGTATAATATTTCTTACATGATCAATTAAAAAAAAGGCACATGGACTCTATATACTTATAGGAGCAATCATGGGTATTTCCCACACAGAAAAGAGTCTCGGTGCACGCTTACTTGTCATCTGGTCGATGTACAGACTGTCCTCTCCCTGGCGGCCCTCGGGGTCCCAGGCGAAACCCTTTATGACGTAGACTGAGCCCATATCCAGGCCGGAGACGATCCAATTGGTGTTGGAAGTGTTGTGCTTGATGATGGTGGTGTTCCAGGCAAACTTGTACAGAGACAGGCTGTACTGGACAGCGTTGGCAACAGGAGCCCAGGACACAGTGATGCTGTTGTTGCTGGGAGAGGAGGCGGAGAGCTGAGGAGGGGGCAACACTGTGGAGGGGGACAAAGTTTAACATTATGAAGAGATTAGGGCGACTGTACTTTGAGTAAATATGTTTCTCTTGACTTTGATTGTTGCTTACTTGTAATGTAAGATGTATGCTTTTGAAGCCAAGTCTTAAGGGAATAAATATCTTGAGTCATGTTTCTGGTATGTTTTACAGCAGTCCTAGTCAAGCCCTTGCTTTTTGTGAATCACATTTTTTTTTATTGTCAGTAGTCACAGATCCAAGCAGTGATGTCAGAATGTGGGCTGCACCCAAGTATCAGCCACTTCAGACTTTTATGCACCAACTACAAAATGAAAATCATAGTTTTCATGTTGTTCATTCAAGGAAGCAAAATCAAATCAGAGGTGAATAATGGCAAACGGCCAACAAAAACGATGAGACTGCCTGTAGCATGTTATTTTTTACTCATGTGGATCAGATAGTCCCCTGGGCCCAGGAGTTCAAAACTTTTAATCCTCATCTGAACAGATTTGGATTTTGGGTAGTTCAAAACCAAAAAACAGGATTAGGATCACTTTGATATCCAATCAGATCAGGAAATCCAAGCTTTAATCTGGATCAAATCTTCAAAACGGGTAGTCAAACCGGAAACACAGGATTGGGATCAATTTGATCAACAAACTGGATTATCCTGATCCCACCAGAGGGGCGGATCTCCAGTGGATCACCAGAGCAAAAACGTACTGTACAATTTATTTTAAAATATGTTTCAATTTAAATAAGATGGCAAAGTTTGTTAACTGAAATACACAATTTAGCCTTCATGGGAAATACATTTTATTTTTGGTCATGTTTGTGGTGGCCTATTTTGTTTTCAACCAAATGTTGATGACATAAATGTTTATGCTCATTAAAGTATCACAACAAATATTGTCAATCACAAATGTAATTTAGATTAAAGTAAAAATATCTTCAACAATAAAAAGTCCATCATCTGTCATCACCTTTCAAATGAAAAAATATAATTAGACATTGTAGATGTCTTTGCAACGTGGTCTCTTGTCTTCCTTGTATTATTTTTCATATCCACTAGATGGAGATCGGTAGGATTAAATCACTGATATTCAGGATCTAGTCATCTTGAAAAGTCGTAATCTGGATCAGAGTGATCCTATCCTGAATTGCTTTGAACTACTGGGACAAAGTCTGGCCGAGTTGTCTGATCCTGGATCACAAAACATGGGATTTCAAAATCTGATCGGATCTGATTGAGATTAAAAGTTTTGAACTCCTGGGCCTGGGGATGGAGTAGAGAGGTGCCAGCCATGTTCTCAGGATCAGGTCCTCCTATTGTGTTCAACAGAGAAGGGTCCAGTATACTTACCGTCTTTACTGGAAAGACCCTAAGCCATTGAGCGGTAAGAAAAACCCTGGATTCTTTTTGCACAAAAACTGAAGATAATGTGTATAATTCCATGACAGAACTGTATACTCTGCTAAGAGACAATTAAGGAGATCAAGTGACTTCTACAGGGTATGGAGACGGAGAAGAACAGCGCATATTGTTTCTTACTGAATATGTGACTCATTGCTATAATCCAGCCCTTGGGGGTTAATTGTTTACCCACTGAATACATTTGAGGTTTTGTTTCTCAATCTTGAATTATGGACACAAACGCTACAACAGTACCTGTCTTTGCAGTCACAGGGGAAGATGGCTGGCTCTGACCTCCACTGTTCACAGACATGATGCCGAGTGAGTACTCTGTGTACGGGTCGAGGGACTCAATCTCAGCGGGGGAGGAGGACACGATGTTTTCTCTGATGAAGCGGTTGGGATTCTGCAATCGTATGATGTAAGATGTCGCCCCGGTCTTCAAGCTGAAAGACACGATAAAAGTCTTGCTGTCCTTTGACTTCACTGTCAGGAGGGGATCCATCACCTCAGGAGCTAAAAGATTCACAAGAAATACAATTTGACAAGATACTACACCTTCCCAGCGGTAGTTGGCAATGCAATCCATCTTTTTACCACCAGATTTCAGGGCAAAAATATTTATTTTGTGTCTGCAACAGTACGTCAATTTGAATGCTGAATGTAATAAAAAAACTATTTGTTTTAATACTTTTATATATTATTAAAGGCTTATTTAAATCATGAGGCACTAACAGTGACTATTGTGCTCCTCTGCTTATCATCAAAGTACTATTTAAGCGTTTAAATGTACACGTTACATTAGTTATTCAGATAACAAATGGTTAAAAAAACATTCTGACTGTAATGTGTATATACACTATAGACAAAGGTATTGAGCCACCTACAGGAGTTTTTATGACATCCCATTCCAAATTATTGGGCATTAAGTTGGTCCCCCCCTTTGCAGCTATATTAATTTCTGGAAAGGCTTTCAAGATTTTGGAGAATCTCCGTTCTAGTTCATCCCAAAGGTGTTCAAGTCAGGGTTCTGTGCGGGCCAGTCAAATTCTTCCACACCAAACTCATCCAACCAGGCCTTTATGGACCATGCTTTGTGCACTGGCACAGTCATGCTGGAACAGAAAAGAGCCTTCCCCAAACTGTTTCCACAAAGTTGGAAGCATATAATTGTCCAAAATGATGAAGCATTAAGAATCACCAGAAAAACAAACCCATAGCATTATCCCTCAAATGTTACAGTTGGCACAATGCAGTCCGGCAGGTAACGTTCTCCTGGCATTCGCCAAACCCAGACTCGTCCATCAGACTGCCTGATAGAGAAGCGTGTTTCGTCACTCCACAGAACACGTTTCCACTGCTTCCAATGCTCTGCATGGCAGCACTCCAGTGGCAGCACTCCGCAGTTATCGAGTCAGAGCTTTGGCGACTTTTAATCACTCTGCGACCCCGCTCTGTAACTTTACGTGGTCTTTACGTGAGTTGCTGTGGCTCCTAAACGCTTAGACTTTGCAATAATAACACTTACAGTTGATCGTGGAATATCTACGAAAGAAGACATTTCACGAACTGACTTGTTGCAACGGTGGCATATTACAGTACCACGTTCAAATTCACTGAGCTCTTTAATAATAAATTACATTTATAAAGCACTTTTCCTGGTGCTCAAAGTGCTTTAGAACGACCCATTATTTCACAAATGTTTGTAAAGGCAGACTGCAGGGCTAGGTGCTTGATTTGATACACCTGTGGCAATGGGACTGAATGAAACACCTGTATTCAATGATTAAGGAGTGTCCCAATACTTTGTGTATATATATATAATTAGTTTGCCCGAATATCACAGAATAAAACGGTAGGCCTACTGTACTAACTTAACTAAAACACATGCACCGGAACGTTTTTTTGTGTGTGATGAAACTAAACAAGAATAAAACACTCAGTTAAGTGCTTTAACATAACAAGGTTTCCTCACCTGAGGAAGAATCGATAGTTCCAATGTTTAGTATCTCTTGAGCATTATCCAGAGCTGCAACTGTGAATGTATACATGATGTTTGGGGACAGAGAGTTGATGGTGCCCATCACTGTGTGTGGACCAAACACGGCATAACCAACGGGGTTGCCTGGGGAGTTCTGGGGGGCGGCGATGACCTTGTATGAGCTGGCTCCGTAGACCCTGGTCCATCTGAGAATCGCGCTCTTCGATGTTGCAGAGAACACGGATACTTCGATATCTGATGAGAGAGCATCTTTTAAGTAGCCTACTTTTTTACACCCTGAGAAATTGATTCATTTACAGATATATATATATACCATCAATATTGTGTGCCCTTTCATTCTCATATGAAAATGATATTACCATCTGCAGTGCAGTGTAGTTATGGTAAAATATAAAATACATACCTTGTGCTGCAGCCTGCAAATGTAGATAAGAAAATAAAAACGGTTATGGCTTTATATGAAATTCAAGTTCCTACTACTTGACTGTAACATTGTATCACTCCTTTTTTAAAACAGGATTTCTGAGCCTGAAATGAAATAATCAAAATGACTATAACACATTTTAGTCCGTTACTTTACCTGTGAGCATATGCTCAGCAAGACAAAAATTGCTGGCCACTTCATATTTTCTTGAAGTAAAATGACTTTTCTCCTCACACTATGCAGCTTCTGTTGGATTCAAATGCTTCTCTCTTCAAGGTTTCCCCTTTTTCTAAACATACTGTGTCTGTGCTGGTCTAAATAGCTGCATTTGGTCCCTCCCACTGAAGCAATTGACCAGTCACAGTGAAGTAGCGTAATGGAGAGGCGAAGTCCCTCCCCTTTCGAAAGCCTCCATGGGACCCCGGAAGCGGAAAATTATACATTGAAGTCAATGGAGAGAGAAAGGTTATCTTTTGATCCCGTTTGAATTGTGCCACGAATGACACATATGATGTTTGTCAATTTAATAGAACATTTTGCAAGTCAAAAAAATAAAAATGTGTCGTAAAACTGTGAAGTTACACATTTGTTTGTGTGAAACCGCTCAGTGAACTACAGGTCTCTGGTCTCGCACAATACGCGTCACCAACATAAAGATGGCCGTCACGTTAGCACATTTCACCACATTCTTTCAGAATGAGAATACAATTATTTTACGAGGTGAAAATCACTACAAGTCTGGGCAAGTTGAGAGCTGTACCTATATGAAAGGGGAGTTAGTCGGTTCTGCAAGAGCCAGCATGCGGGACCGGCTTTACAAGGTTTCGGTGAGTAATATGAGTGCAATGTTTAACGTTAATGTCAGCTAGCTAACATTAGCTAACAAGGTACACTAACGTGTTTTGTTTTAGCAACTAGTTTTCTCCTTAAGAACTTCGTGGTCTCTGTGTATGCTGTGGATAACATTAGTGTTCACAAGAACAAGGTACACTCCCGTGTTTTGTTTTAGTTGCTCTTCAGATTGAAGCGGCCAGTTTTATATCGATTATACTGTATGTGTGATCTCCTTTTTCTCGTTGTGTCATTTGACTTTATTTGCTGTGTGTAGATTCAAGGATTTTGGTTATCTAGGCACAGCTGTGTGTGACTCCCTCTGGTACACTGGTATGTGTTTTCCTAATGTAGAGAGCATTGATTCATTAATAAACTACACACTGAGTCTAGATCCTGACCAAATCCTTTTTTATTGTTGATCAAATGTTTTTCAAAAATGTATTCATACACATTTAGAAAAATACAATGTACAATCACAACCAATACAACACAAATTACAAAAAATACAGAAAAAACAAACAATAACAACAGACAAGAGGACAAAACTATGGAAAAATAAACCCTCCCACCCCCAGATCCGGACCATCCTTGTATTATTGCTCATTCAATCTATTATAGCATGCTAACAAATGGTATTTACTTTATTTTTACAGATCTGCATGGGAGACGATGGCGCGATGCAGAGCGCTGTCTGTGATTGTGCACAGGAGATGTACAAATGCAGCCACGCTGCAGCATTGGCAATATTTGCCATGTGGCAGATCAGCTCCACAGATGTTGAGTGCCAGTGGAGGAAGCCTGGCACTTAAAAAGTAGTCCAGCCGGTGTCTCAACTTTACCAACAGCGAGAGTAGACATACAACCCACTGGCCAGAGACATCGCCAACTGTCAACTTGGGGGTTGTAAACGAAGCCGAAGGGGTGAAGGCTTTTGTGGAGGCCTATCAAGTGACAGTGTTCGAATCGAGTCTGGTCTCTTTGTGAGTGAGTCGGGTGTTTTGGGAGCATCACCCGATGGACTTGTGCAGCCATCTGCCCTGCTGGAGGTGAAGTGTCCACACAGCCAGAGGAACATGACCACGCGGAGGCAGTCCAGTTACCATCCTTCTGTCTCCGTGAGGAGGGTGGGTCATATATTCTCAAGGAGAATCACCCATACTGGCATCAGGTCCAAGGGCAGCTGCATATCACAGACCGGAGTCTCTGCTACTTTGTTGTGTGGACCACGAAGGAGGCGATCATCATCCCCATCCCCAAAGACCCTGCATGGCATGGAAATCTCCTCCTCCTGGAACAATTCTACACCCAGCATATGCTCCCTGTGTTGGCCAGTAGAGAGGAGGACATTTCAATAAACATACTCTTAACACCCTCGGACTCTGCGTTGTGTTTCGTATGTGTGATGGGGTGTTATGCAGAGGGGAGGAAAACAGGACACAGCAGATTGGGATTGTGGTGGAGATGCTGAGCAGTTATTTAATTGTTGCATGTAATTATTATTATACTGCGTGCTTCTGAGTTATTCCATCTTTTGCTGTAACATGGATCTGTATGTAACTCTATATTTACTTGTTATCTAACACACTTCCTTCTACATCATACACCATCATTATACATGATGGTGTATATAGGATATATATATTTGTATACATATCTGTAAATTGTATAATTTTATTTAAACATCTTTTTGATCTCTCAAACTGAGTAAGATTGACAATAAAGTTGACTTTGAAAAATATATATATTCTTTCCAAATGAAACGTTGGATTGAACTACAACTATGCCTTTAAATCTCTACGGACTGTTTTTCAGTGGGATGGCAAGTTCCTATCTTTAAACATTTATTAGTTTTTTCTCAGAACAGATTTGATTTTCTGAAGTTAATTTAACTTTGCCGACCATGTAAGGTCATCATTAAAAGGTACAATCAATTTGTTTATGGTTGACTAAAATAATGAAAAACATTCATTTGGATAATTTACTGACAGAATAAGAAACTCAATGATGCTCTACTCACCTGTTCCCTTTTTATAAAGTGAAACAGTTGAAACGATAGATTTTAGTAAACTTAAAAACAACCTTCTCCAAAAGCTATCAAGGAATATACCGAATACTTGTTTTAGAACTTTATTACATATTTTTATATAAATAGTTTGAATGATCCATAATTGACAGAAGCTTGTGTTTACACTGACCTGTTACTCATATATTAATGTCTTTGTAACTTCAGTAAACCACTACCTCACTCATTTCACTTTCATTCATCACGGTTCAGTAAACTAAGTGATACATGAACCAGTTTAATCATTATAATAACGTAGGATTGCAACTCTTTGAAAATGTAGGTGGCTCTTAAAAGAGCCGTGTGTTTGGGTGTGCTGGTCTCAGGTCAGTCTAAGCCCTCTCTCCGCGGATGCGGCGGGCCAGCTGGATGTCCTTGGGCATGATGGTGACCCTCTTTGCTTGGTTCATCTTACTGGGGGGCAGCTACATGGATGTCGGTGCAGTCCACAATCATTGCGCAGTTGAAGGCAGAATGAATTTATTATTGACTCCGAATGAAGCACAACTTCATGTCATACAATACAATGACTTTATTTGTAATTGTGTAAAAACATATGAGCATTGATTAGCAAGCAGGACCTGCAGGAACAGAGAATGGTGATGGATGGAGCTGGGAAGAGAGAAGAATAAAGAAAACAGATCAACTTTATTATCGGATATTAAAAATTCTATTTCAAAACAAGTTGCCGCTCCTACAGTTTTCTAGTATGTAAAGATGATTTCACATGACCTATGCAAAATATCACACTCAATGCATGTGTGTCTCTGGGGGGTGCATTGTGCCTTTGATGTATATAAATAATATACCATAACCAAATACTATTACGTACAGTGGAAATCAGGTTGCCAGAGCAGGTCAGTGTGCATGTTCCTCAACGTCTCAGCAGTTACAGGTGAGGTAAACAAAATAAAAGAGAAAAAGGGTAACAACACTTTAAAGTAACAACACTTTGAATAATTATCTCTTCTAACAATTTTCTCTCAATAAGCACACAACGACTGTCTTTCCAACAAACCAGTGTGAGAAAAAGTTTTTAGAGAGTACTTGTCCATGGACAAGTGAGTTTGGAAATGTGCTTGTCCGAATACATTTTTCACTTGTCCATATCTATACTTTGTGCATGCATTGCTGCACCTATTTTAAATATGATTACATATCAACATAAAGCACACAAGAATCTAGGTTACTGTAGGAAACATTTTATTGTTTATTTGTTCATATTGTTCACAGTGTCTGGTTTCTGAACTTCTACCATCAAGGCACATCAAATGAATGACAGATATAAAATAATAAGATAAAACAACTAAGTACTAACAATATAATGTTTTCTCCTCTGTGGGACTAGTAGACATGCTAGCAGAAAGGTATGGCTTCAGGCTCAGGGTGGTTGTTCACTGCAGCTGTCTCCCGAACTGTGGGGCAGCACTCCAGTGGTTCTCCTCACACCGAGCTATGGGGCAACAGGCACAGGTAAGTTGCTGTTCACTGCAGCAGGCTTTGGGGCAGCTTTGACATACCTCTTGGTCTTAGCAGATGTTTTCCATTTCTGGATGGCTGGCTCTGGGTCAAACTCTGCCACTGTGGTGGTGATGTGGCTGACCCTCATGAGTGACCCCAGAGTTTCATTGGTCATCTGGGATTTTCTGGATGTTTTTATGAGGTTCATGAGGGAAAATCCACGCTCCACGGCAGCAGAGGAGGGAGAAAGGGTGACCATCATGTACACCAGAACCAGGACGTCCTTCACATCTGGGTGGTTCTCAGTGAGAAGGTCACTTATGACCTCCTTGGCGGGCTGCCTCTGCCTGTACTTCAGTCTGGCCTTGAGAGCTGGCCACTGTCTAGGGATGTTGGTTACCATCTGTTCACTCAGGCCTTTGGCCTCAACTAATATACAGTACTCAGCAACCTGTTCCTGTTTTTGTTTTCTTCAGCCTATGTCTCTTTATTATTACTTTTTGTTTTGTTACTTCCCATTGTAAAGCGTCCTTGGGTTTCGTGAAAGGCGCTATATAAATTGAAATTATTATTATTATTATTATTACCTCCTCCTCACTGAGAACGGACTCGAAGTGGGTCACCATGTTCATAACCTGAACATCACCATATGTAGCTAGTTGTGCGTCTGATCTTGGGACGTTCCTGGGGTCAAGAACATGGAAATCACTGAAAGGGGTATCCTTCAGGAAGGAAAATCTCTTCTCTAGGAACTTCACACAATTCTCCAAGAAGGAATTCTTCACTGTTTCTGGAATACCTGTTCCTTTCAGTGAAGTGATGTGTCCATTGCTCTTACTGTCAAACTTGCCATCCTTGCAGGTTGCCATGTAGGCAGTGTAGACATCACCTCTATTATGCTTAAGGCCTTCCAACTTGATCCTGGCCTCACACAACTTTACATCAACATCATAAATGAACAGATCATTACTCTGGAATGCCAGACTCACGTTGGCCAACACTTCCAAGACATCTACCATAAAGTGGAGCCCATCAACAAACTTTGCAGACTTCAGTACCTTCAAGTACCCCACACACTTAGCTCCTTCGTCTGTTTTTCTGTTTGAAGCCTCTTCCATGTGTAGGATGACGGAGTTGTAATTTTTTATTACAGCCTTGTATGCCCGGAGTCTTGACGCCATCCACCTAGTGCCACAGGGTGCTGAGAAATAGACAGGATCCTCGTCTATAACGGCTGATATGGCGTTCACCTCCCTCCTACGTTTACCAGATCCATAGTAGAATCTGTAGATGGGGTCCACTCCTTTCTCTACGATGTCAATGAAGTCAGTGGCTTTGGTGGCATCTAGGAGCGACAGCTCCAGCTTATGTGGAGCACACCAAATCGAAATGAGCACATGCCCCAACAATTCCCGCAACTTCACAATAACTCCTCCCTTGGCACCTTGGTTAACGCTGGCACCATCAAATGTGCAGCCTATTATTTTCTTCTTTATGTCTCCATCTGTTAGGTCGACATGATGTAGTGCCTCGAGGAGAGCTGCCAGAACACCATTAGCATCAGCTGACTTTACAGCCATGATGTCAATGAACTCTGTCGCTGGAAGTCCATCTTTGACATACCTGAAGATAGAAAATAAATAAAGTACATCAATAAAGTGCAATAACATTTTTTTAAATGATTATCTTATATAAACCTTCCCACACCAGTGTTGCCTTCACCTTTTTTTAAGACTAAGAACACTAAAAAGCAACTTCACCTTCATTCGCTTTAAACAATTTATGTATATACTTTACCTGTTAAAAACTTTTAAGTTAACTGAAAATTTAAACTAATAAAATTCATCAATAAAATGATTGTGAATTAATTACTCATAAACAAAAGGCCCTTTTGGAGATAAAATGTAACTTAAATAAGACTTACAAAAGAATTCAAAAATAATAATTACCTAACATATACATTCTCCTGTTCTGTCACAGATATATCCGTGGATCCATCTCCCATCAGAGCGAAGAATCTTGAAGCCTTGAGGTCTTCAGAAACTCTGTCCTTCTCGACTTCTGCAATGGCCTGCACAAATGCCTTGCACCCCTTATCGTTCCGGTACTGTGTAGGCATTTTAATGCCATTCTTCTCTTGAAGTTCGATGAGGCCCTCAAATGAACGGAAAGGCAACTTTTGTTTGGCGACATAAAACGCAGTGTTGAACATGGGTTTCAGTTGGTCGTCCATATTTTCTGCCTGCTTCTTGAGAGCCACAAACATTGGCCCTGTGCCTTTCTCTGTGACCTCTTTCCTTTGAATGCAGAGAAGGTGATATTTGCTGGATTCGTGTGACTGAAGTGTCTCAATGCGTTTTGACCCTGTGACACCCTCGTACAGTTTACTGCTGTGGTCAGCAATGGATGGATATTCTCTGCAGACCTCACAGAACATGATGTCGTCCACACATCTTACCCATGGAAACTGGGTTTTCCAAGTCTCAATGAATGTTCTTTTCCTCTTGGGTGTCAGGGCGATGTCACTCTTGGCCTTTTTAGATGGACCAGCCATTGGTGAGATAACGGAACATGGCCTTTTAGCAGAGACTTTCTCGTGACTGGGGGGGCCATCGTTCTGCTCACACTCTGGGACTTTCTGAGGGCTCGTTTCAGCATGTTCAGGCTGTTGTTCAGACTCCTGTTCTTGCAGACAAATTATAGATTTTTGTCAACATGAATGTTAGGTACTCGTAGACTCCCCACAAACCTTTCTGCATTTTTTGGGGTTTTTTTCTGAAATAATTTGATATGCCCCTTTCAAGCCCCTTGGTACATAAAGAGCCCCTTTCAATCCCCCCCTTTTAAAAGAAAAAAGTATTTTACATAGGTCTACCCCTTTTTTATTATTATTTTTATTAATTTCTTATTTAATAGTTTTTCATTATTTTTATTTTTATCTTCGATTTTATTTTTGATTTGATGAACCTGTGTGAATCTGTGCTGTCCTGTTTTTCACCCTTACCCTGTTGCCTACTGAATTTCCCCACAGGGATTGTAAATCGCTTTGGATAAAAGTGTCAGCTAAATGCAATGTAATGTAATGGATTAATAAAAGTCCCCTTTCAAGCACTTAATCCACTATTTTCGGACATAATTTATTTCAATTATTTTCCTTGTTAATGTAACACACCATTTTACAACTGTGAGAATGATGTGTACAAACCTTCTTAGAAAAGAAAGAAATCTTTTGTTGCCCTCTTGGGGCCACTAGAACCTTCTTCTTCGCCATCATATTTCATTTTCACACAGTTTTACGACACGACGTAAGTGAGTAAAAAAACGTAAAGCGGTTGCAAACAACAACGGCGGACACGGACAATTTGCGAATGAGTTATGCCTTTTGTAAGCTGAATTTATCAATAATTTGTCAATAAATAGCGGCGAAAAATGTCACTTGTCCATTGGACAAGTCAATTTAAAAATCTACTTGTCCAATGTTGTGAATAACCCGTCCCGGACGGTGGGACGTGCACTTTTTCGCACACTGCAAACAGATTGTCATCACAATGAAACACGTCCAGAAGAATGTCATGCAAAGCTCCCTGCCTGCCTTCGACTCTCCCTGAACTGCTTCCTTAGCACCCGGTGGAGGGCGCAGTAGGCTACTCTTCAAATGTTTCACGAAATACTTACCATCATGTTTGGTTACTGTTTAACATTTTGGTTTACTTCATGTAATAAAATAATAACTTAATGGTAAGGCTACTAAAAATGACAAGGCTAAGTAATGTAATGCTAACTAACGTGCTCGCTACTCGTCGCTACTAGCTAGGTAGCTAACTTGACTATGCACATGAACATGCACAACATGTATATTACCTATGATATTACCTGATATGTCTGATCCAGCGACTCCTGGTCCTTTCATCAGACGGGAATCGATAGAAGGAGCAAGTGGTATGATCACTTTTATGACTACAACCTGGTACAAAGCACACAGGCATCTTGTGAAAGTGAATTTATTTTTAGCGATCTATAATTTATTGGAGGGAATAAATCAGTTATGAGATCTTCTTCTTCTTCGCTTTAATTACGAGTCTTATTATAAATCACCGAGCATGCCTGTGACATCACTTACGCGACCCAGAATGGGATTTGGGATTTGTAGTCTTTGTAGTAGCGTATTTTTCATAGTCTTATATTTCAGCAGTTTTACGACAAAATGTGACTTTTTTGACCTGGAAATGATTGTTTAAGATTGACAAACATCATATGTGTAGTTCGTGGCACAATTCAAACGGGATCAAAAGATATGTGTTCTCTCTCCATTGAATTCAATGTAAATTTTTCGCTTCCGGGGTCCCATGGTCCGGAAGTAGATGGGCGTGACTTCGCCTCTCCATAGAGAGGCGAAGTCCCTCCCCTTCCGGTGGACCTTATTTCGGAAAAATTATGTATTGAATCAATGGCGAGAGAAAGATTATCTTTCGACCCCGTTTGAATTGTGCCACGAATTACACATAGCCTATGATGCTTGTTGTAAAGGAATATTTTGGTCTTGTTAAAGTATATAGAGTTTAGTGATTTGTCCTCGGGAATCTGTTTAATATGGTTGAAGTGTATTCCTGCCTGTAATGTGATCCATAGCTTCTCAGGAAGACACAGGTCAAGAGGTCATCTGATGTCTTGTGGGGGAGAAGCTTGGCTCATGTGGGTTTACAATGCAACGAGTCTTTGTCTCGACATCTGGCATGCATTAAAGGAAAACCCGCGTGTTTTAGGGCCCTCCTCTTCTTGTCTGTATAGTTGGGTGCTTGGCGCTTTTAGGCTTCAGAGTTTGCTGGGATCTTACATGAGAACTGTGATATGCTGTGAACTCTCCGGCCGTTCAGGCTCTCAATAAATATCAGTGTATTGACAGGCGAATCCAGTTTCCCTCATTTGATGATGCGCTCAACATTGCTGCAAAGAAGTTTTTACTTCACAATTGGCGTCACGAACTGTTACCAACAAATCGTCGAGCTGGTGAGTGTAATTTCAAATCTATATTTTGACATTGCCTCGCCAGACTCTGTGATTGACGGTATAAAATTACCTGTGGAACAGATAGATGCAATATTTTTGGTTTCCTCTGTGTGTGTGCACGGCAAATATTCGGAGAGACCTTAAAGAGGGCATCAGTAATGTGGAACTTCGGTTTTAAAAGCAATGTAAAGATTTGTACTGAAACGAATCGCCGAATTCTGGAGATTTCAACGGTTTAACTAGTTAAATCAACTCGCCTCGAAATGTTCCTGTTGCTGCTGCGGGTGCAGGGTGTGGGTAATTCCCCTCCCCCCCCCCCCCTGTGGGGAGCAGCACACACGAGGATAAACAAAGCACAGTGTCGTATCTTCTTAAATCGCACCATTATGAGTTTTGGAACTAAACAGAACTCTTATTAACGGGAAACGTGATACGAAATATTACGTCACGCTGTGTTTCATAAACTGAGGGGTTGTTGAATTTGGCTGTTGTTAAAATAAAGGGTACTGAATTCATTAAAAGTCTCTGCTCTCCGGATCGGGGAGGGCAGAGCACCACTAAATTAGCATAGTGGTTGTTGATTGAGAATAATGTGGTTATTACTCTTCAGCAGATTCCGTTCTTAGAATTAATTAAATTAATTAATATCTCTGCTCTCAGTCGGTTGAGCAGTTTTACCACTACATTTGCATAGTGGTTTTGATTGAGAATAAGGTAGTTTATTGCTCATCAACAGAATTCCCCTCCCCCCTGTGGTGAAGGGCACACGAGGAATGTTTAACAACACAGACTTGTATTTTCTGTTAATCACACCATAAGCTCAAGAAATTGAGCTATTAAATGGGAAGGGTGGTGGCAGAATATTACATTCACACTGTGTTTAATAAACTTACGGATTATTGAATTGGATTTTGTTTTTAAAAAAATAAAAAATAAAAAAAATAAGTAAAAATAAGTACTGATATTTCCCTACCCCCGCTGAAGTTTCCCTAATTCGGATTAAAATTAAACTGGATGAGTTTAGCTGTCACCTGATGTTTGTTGCGGGTTCATGTTTGTTTGTATAATTGTTTTGTGTTTGTTTGTATACCTGCCGTCTTGTGCATGCTTTGTAACAACTAATAATTAATCAGTCCACTCCACAGCCAAGGTAAAATGAATCTAAATTTACGCAAAAGGAAAATAAATAGCAAAAAAAAAAAGCCTCTGTTTTACACCCGGGAACCTCAGAGGCATAACTGCGGGTCATCTGTCTGCTCAAATGGATCAATGTTGTATTATTTGTTTCATTTATTCTTAATCTATGTATTGTATGGTAATAATGAAAATAAAAAAACCTAATGTATTGAACACGTTCCGAGGCAGGGCAGATGGGACAAGGCTCAGACATAGTGGTGATTGGACCTTTTTGCACGATTGATGCAGGATGAAAACGTTGTCATTGTCTGTTTCCAACTGGCCACTGGAATCAGATAATGGATATAAGTTGAAGTTCAATTACAGTTTTAAATATAGTTCAACATTCTTTATTTAACTGTTTCAAATTATTTCTAGTCAAAATCCCCTCCTTTTCTCTACTCTGCTTGGTGCTGCAGAAGAAGAAAATAAAATAAAACGCAAGACACGGGGTCAGAGACAGGCGTGACCTCTGGAAGGAGAAGATAATTTGAAGCAGACCACAGCGCTGTGCGTTGGGGGTTTTTATGAGCTTGAGCACAAAGGAACATCTCATTCAGCAGTCAGTTTTTATTGGCAGAACTTTTGAGCACTTTGAAAATCTATTTTCATGCCTCTGTGCAAGGCTTAGTCTTTCTATCTGTATAGCCACTGGTGTAAAGTAACTAAGTTCATAGACTCAACAAGTACTATACTTGGGCACAATTTTGAGATACTGGTACTTTATTTGAGTATCTAAAATGTTTTGCTGCTTTATTTTTCTACTCCACTACAGTTCAGAGGTAAATTGTGTACTTTTCCTCCACTACATGTATTTAATACCTTTAGTTACTTCACAGATGTGGATGAATGATGTGAAATCTAATCAAGTGTTGAATCAGACTTTAGTTCCACCTGGAGTAAATCCACCAGCTACCCTGCAGTATACAAAGTCATTCAAACTAGCTGCACCTTCACCAGCTTTGAGAACACTTTCATGATCAATCATTATAAAACATATCATATATATTATTCTGACATGAACCAATCTGCACAGTGACTACTTTTACTGTCGCTATTTTCACTATATTTTGATGACAATACTTTTATACTTTTACTTGAGTAAACATTTTGAATGCAGTACTTTTACTGTAACATAGTATTCCTACACTCTGGTACTTCTACGTTTACTCAAGAACAAGATCTGAGTACCTAAGCTAACGTTAGCCAGAAACATTTTCAGTTCGCTTCAAGCTCTGCCGCTCCGACAGGGAGCTCTGCTCTGAACACCCCGTTCTAACAGCTGTTCTCCAGCGGTCCAGTCTGTGCCACAGTCACTCCGGACCACACAGCTAATATTAACGAACACATCCGTAGGCAGTAATGTACATGAGCGCGTTCATATTTTGGGCGAACGTGAACTGAACGTACTGTATTTCCGCTAGATGAACGTAATTGAGAACGCGTTCATTCTCAGCGCTGTACATAACGGCGTTCAAGAGTGCGTTCATTCTCAGCACTGTATTATAACGGCGTGGTGTTGTTGCAGGAAGTCCCGACGGGGAATACTTTTGCGGTAGTACATCTCTATATACATCGATACAACATTACGTGTTGATAGAAATCATCACATAATGAAATAAGACCCCACGGTTTGATGATTGACAGGTGTGTGGGCTATCTTCCATTTTGACACACAGAACAAAGGGGGGCGATCCACCCGTATCCAAAAATGTAAAGTAATTCAAACAGACTCGTCTCTCTGTGAGGAGCAGCAGGTTCAGCTTCATTTAAATATGTCGTGCAGTAATAGATGGATTTATTTTTTCATCTCAAGAGAGAATGTGTATTTTATGTTAATATTTCAAAAATCTCCTGGGGGAGAATCCCCCCAGACCCCCTGCGGGGGTTGAGTTTTCAGCATGTCAACTCTTTCACTTGTGAGGAAATGGCAGGATTGGCTCCAGGTCGCCTTTTTATTTACTACAAGACAAATGTTTTATTTTATTTTAATTTCATACAGTTCAATTAGGATTGAGACAGGGAAATATTCTAAACCTCACGCGTGGCGTTTCACTGACAAGGGGGCGATATAGCGTGTATGTAATTACATTTCAAATACTGATTTGAGCCCCACCACTGTATGGGTTAGCCCTACCATAGATTATCTAACACAAATACTCGGGAGCCGATAAGTCAATAAGTTGCTTATCGCGACAGGCACACAATAAAACAGTGGAAACAAACATGTGTTTGACTTTCATTATTTAATGAAACTGTGTGCCCTTTATAGTCTGTGTCCAATATTGTGTATTTGTATATATATATTATATATATATATCCTAAATATATGCTAAGGTCCCGCTACTGACACGATAGCAGTCACTTCGTGCGCATGTGTGTAATTAAACCCATGATATCAAAATCTCACTCCAGCCAGGTACCCAAAGTTAGCAACCCTGTCCATACCCCAATAATATTTTATTGATGACAAGTTTGCATCCCTGCCTGTTATCGTTTTCATCACGGAGCTGGAAAACTGGTGTATTGATTACTGATCTGTGCAAGTCCAATTTGTTAACTGACTTTGGTTCTAATGTTAATGTTAATTTGATTTCAACCCATAAGTAATTATTTAAATTAACTCAACATTCCACATGATGGATTAGTGTTCCACATTTTTCCCACTAATTTGTTTATGATTAGGCCAATGGTAAAGAGAGACATTGATGACCCTGTGTCCTTTTTGTTAGCACGTCGTTCCATTTTGTCTAATGGCGTTGGACAGCTTCACTAAGAGTCACCCAGTTCTACCCTGCTACAGTCCGGCTGAGTGCAGTCACAGAGATGCTATGGCTGCTCTACATGACATTAATGGTTTGGTCCGAGAATGGACACCATTTCCTGCTCCCAGAGAGAATGACGCTCCTCACACTGAACAATACAGCCATTGACACTGTCTCACGTGGGTCTGCTCCCCCCCACCGAGCCATGAACTGGAAGCTGGAAGTCTGCTCTGAACACTTGGAACTGTCACACCAGCACCAACCCTTGGGTCAGTTAGATGAGACTAACGGCTTCACTTAGGGCATATGGGTCAGAAATATGACTCTCGTTACCACGGAGTGGGTTGTTTGTTTTTTAAGGCTATTCATACTGCTATGCAGAGTGAAGAGCCCCTACTATTTTAACAAATACGCCTGATGTCAGGGGCCTCTTACTGTCTACTTCTGCATGTATTCACATTATATGGACCATGTTTACACCTGTTGAAACTAGGGCTGCACGGAACTCAGGCTACAATACAACCATTTTGTTCTGCTCTAACGATTCAATTTATAAATTCTACATCAAAATAGTTCGTTTTTATTGTTTCCAATGATAACGTCACCTTAAGTGGAGGAATGCAAACCTGTTTTAAAATGTAAGGTTTTGAATTTCTTTGACATTTCTCAGTAATGACCCCCTCAGACGCCCACTATCATTTATGCCAGTGGTTCCCAAACTTTGTTGTGCCCAAGGCACACCAAAGGACAAGTAAAAAAAATCTCAAGGCACACCTATTGTGAAAAGATAGCCCTTATAACACGTGTTATCACTCATATTATGTAAAGTATCTGTAAATGTGCATAATTATTTACTAATGCCAAATAAAATGTGACAAAGACAACTATATTACGAAATATTTCCGAAATTAATTTGAAACTTTATCAAATTAGGCTTCATCAAACCAGCAACACACTCATTTACACCAAACAGGTCACAAAATAGAAAATGAGGCAAAGGAAACTCAGCAGAAATTCAGCACAGACAACTGTCAATGCAAGGAAGCTGCATTGTCCATGGTCCGGAACTACAAATTATAAATGTATTACTTTAAAAAATGTAATATATTACACTACTTCGTTACTATCTACATAAAGTAACTCGGTACTTTACTCGTTACTTTCCTCGCCGAGCACGTACAAACTGCGCATGCGTGAGTGGCAATAACTTTCCTTACCAGCAGGCGGCGGTAGTCAAGCCCCCAGGTAGTGCGCCGGACTCAGATGAAAATATTCGTGCTGGCCAAACGGCGGTACTACACTTCCGGTTTGGTTGCCAGGCCCGGAAACACTTTTCCCATTGACTTACATGGGGAAAGAGTGGTCTGTAACTCGTTGGATAATTTTTAACTAAATAAACTACCCAGTATGAACACTTGTATAGCCCTTATTAAAAAAATTCGTTACTCAAGTTGTAAAACATTTGCTAATAACGTTATTCTGAGAGTTATTTCCCTCTGCATTATGAACGCGCATCTAATCCACGGGACCACGCAGCCCGGCACGTTCATGTTACGTGTCCCGACCAATCAGAGCACACTGTGCTCACAGGGAGGGTGCTGGAGCCAGGCTCTGGCTGGAGTTTTTGGAGCTACAACGAGCGTTAAAGGCAGAGAGTGAAATTCAGTGAATACACGTAGTTTACAGAGATGCTGTATGAGGAACCAATGTGAGTTGCGTTTATCTTTACCCATGAATGCACAATGGGAACGGATCCATATCGTCTTACTGCCATCCCACGGAGCTGTAATAATGGATATATTGCACATGTTTGCTGTAATTCATTGTCATACTACATGGGCTGTAAGATTGAATCTTGTACCGTAAATGTTGTATTAAATGGAGTTAATATTACCGATATCACTAGATCATTACTAGCTAGCCGCTAGCTGCTAACTGCCGCCTCGTTCATATAAAATCCATGGCGGTAGTGTGTATTTGTCATTTAATACAGGCAACAACCGGAAGACAGAGAAGAAGAATAGACTGCGTGATATAAAAATAATGGGCAGACCTCCACCCCTCGATAGTTATCGCTGACTCAGCCATGTTTAGGCAGCACTGCACGTGGAGATGTGGACGCGCAAGTCGCGCAGATTACGTACATAAACCTACAAAGTACTGATATAGTAAATTAAAAAATAAATGATTATTTTTGTGTAGTTGTATATTGAAAAAATAATGTATGGTTGTCACAAAATCCCACGGCACACCCGGACTTGCCTCACGGCACACCAGTGTGCCGCGGCACACCGTTTGGGAACGGTGGTAACTCAGATGCTTACATGGACTTGTATGTTTTTTTCCTTCATATCTAACAGAAATAAGAGAGAAAGAGATGGGAAAGTGAGTAAAGAGGGATAAGAAGGAGGAGAGATATTTGCGAGTTGCATACTGACTCTGAGTTTTCTCAATTAATAGCTTATATAGACAATACCATGCTTAAATAGACTCCTAAGTTATTATTTCATATGTGACAATATGTAAGAAAAGGGAGGGAAGAGTCAAATTATATTGAGAAATTGAGCAATTGATTTCATATTGGAACATTCATTTCTCAAACCTATGTTTTATGGAAGAGGAAATGTACTTCTGATAAACTAATCCTTGATCAAACGGTAAATGGTGAATTAATATAACATTTATAATCATTGAGAAAGGGTTATTCCACAAGGACTAGCTCACATTTAACTTAAAATAACATGTATCTGCTTTGGACTGATGAGTATATGATTCTTGCATGTTAAATGACTAACACAAACCTTACATTTATAATGTGTCAGGAAGGCTCCCAAATCATTCTGAGGGGGCCTATCCTATTTTTGTAATTGAATGATAATGCGCTAATCCATTACCTTGAGTTGTCTGCACTCAGGAAAACATCCCTATCAAGTGTTAACCCAATAACTAGGACAGCTCTGAAGGCCAAGGGTCAGAGAGAGAGGATCACACTCTGCGGCTGCAGAGAGCAACTTATCCACGGGCAAGGAGGTCGTTCGAGATGAGAGGATTCTAATCTTCAACTTTCTGATGAGATGGGATGCTTCTTCATCTTTCTGCTCGGTGAGCTCAGGCAGACAACTCTGCAGGACGAGCGATGGCTTCAGAGGCTTCATACAAGGTTCATGTTTCTTGGAGGAGCAGATGTTTTCATAACCTCTCCCATCACGGGCGGGGCATCTGGATGTGCCACTTGGCATAGGCAGGTGCACTGCTCTCAAGCAGATAGCAGAAGGAATGCAGGCAGATGAGCCTCTGTTTCACTGGGAGATCATAAAGTGCTCACTGAATTGAGCCACAAAAGCAGAGCAATTGGGGGGGATTGAGATATGGCGCTCTGATGAAGAAGAGTTTCGAGCCAATCAGCACCTCAGTGCTAATCTACAGATAATTGAGTTATGGCGCTCTGATGAAGAAGAGTTTTGAGCCAATCAGCACCTCAGTGCTAATCTACAGTATCAGGATGCCTTTACACACCAGACATTCTGTGTCATAAAGAGAGGAGGAAAACATGTCTTCTAGCTCTCGTACAAAGATAACATTTGAATTGAATGACCAGATGATTACAGATGTACAATTAATGATTGTTTTTGTATTCCCAATGAACAGATATGTGTTAAATAGTGGTGATAAATATATTTTATCAGATTACACTTTCACACTAAACTAATTAATTAATTGATATTTTCAGATTTATAAGGTATTGAACAATAAGATATTTCTAATATTATAACAGACAATGTTACTATCCTTAATCATTACCAGGTAAGAACAGATGTTTTGATATTGATTACAGTTGATGCTCTGAATAAAGAACAGATGTTTTGATATTGATTACAGTTGATGCTCTGAATAAAGAACAGATGTTTTGATTTTTTCCCTTCTCAGGTCGTTATACAATAAAATGTTTGATTCTTCAGATTGTTAAACATTTTGAGAATTGTTCAGTTTTCCCTTCAGATTTTGAGATGACATAATGATTGATAGTTGAAGTCTGATTTATACCTCAATTGGATTTATTATAAATCCTAAATTCTAATTGTGTTTTAATAAGTAATTGCCTTGAAGTAAATCTTTGAGATGTAAGCTGATTTAGAATTTGTGTTTGATGAAGGAGATTAACTGAGTGATAAATGATAAAATATCTTATTCTTGAAACATATATTTTGCTATAATATTGTTGTATTTCACGTGTTTATTATTGTGCTTTTTGACAAATGATGCCAAACACTGAAGAGAGATGATTTTATTATGATTGATTGTATCTTGTCATGGTGATTGAAGTGTTTTCAATCTTGTTCTACTTTTGATGTAATTAATGTGAGTGAGCCCACACAACTCTGAAGACGCTTATTGACTTAAGTATTGACTGAAATATTCTTTAGACTAATGTTAATTGATTATCATAAATTGATAAAAGGGTGGATCTGTAAAGGAATATTTTGGTCTTGTTAAAGTATATAGAGTTTAGTGATTTGTCCTCGGGAATCTGTTTAATATGGTTGAAGTGTATTCCTGCCTGTAATGTGATCCATAGCTTCTCAGGAAGACACAGGTCAAGAGGTCATCTGATGTCTTGTGGGGGAGAAGCTTGGCTCATGTGGGTTTACAATGCAACGAGTCTTTGTCTCGACATCTGGCATGCATTAAAGGAAAACCCGCGTGTTTTAGGGCCCTCCTCTTCTTGTCTGTATAGTTGGGTGCTTGGCGCTTTTAGGCTTCAGAGTTTGCTGGGATCTTACATGAGAACTGTGATATGCTGTGAACTCTCCGGCCGTTCAGGCTCTCAATAAATATCAGTGTATTGACAGGCGAATCCAGTTTCCCTCATTTGATGATGCGCTCAACATTGCTGCAAAGAAGTTTTTACTTCACACTTGTCAATTTAAAAGATAATTTTGCAAGTCAAAAAAATAAAAATTTGTCGTAACTGTGAAGTAAAACATTTATTTGTGTGAAACGCTCAATGAACTATGGTCTCGCACACGTCACCAACACCAAGATGGCCGTCACGTTAGCACATTTCACCTCTTTCTTTCAGAAGGCGAAAAGTATTAAAAGAGGTAAAAAATCACTACAAGTCTGAGCATGTTGAGAGCTGTACACGAAAAAGGGGAGTTAGTCGGTTCCGTAAGGGCCAGCATGCGGGACCGGCTTTACAGAGAAGCCCCTCAATGCAGTGCGCAATACCTCAACGTGGGCGGAGCCTCAACGCCCCTCCTTCTCAACCTTTGAGGCACGTGACGTCCCGACTCCCGCGTTGTGTCGGCTACTTACAAAAGTAACATATTATATCTGTGGGCGGGAGCCCCTCCTTCTCAACCTTTGTAACATATTATATATGTATTAACATATTATATCTTATATTTAGGGCCGGGACTTTAACGCGTTAATTAAGATTAATTAATTACACAAAAATTAACGCGTTAAAAAAATTAACGCATTTTAATCGCACTTATTTTTGCACCGCGGAACGTTTCTCACTGGATGAGTTTCAGGCGTACCGATTATACTGGAGCACCAACTAACGTTCATGACTTCAGACAACAACAAACCACAGTGAACAACAGTGGGAAATGTTGTTTTAAAAAACGGACGGATGGAAGCGTCGATAAGAGCACGGTTGTGTGCAAATTATGCAAAAAGGAATTCGCATATCACCGCAGCACATCAAGCCTCAAGTATCACCTCAATGCAAAACATATAGCAGCTAGCGTGGAAGCTAGCGTGGACGTTAGCCTCTTTTATCGCATTCACACCAAAAAGAGCCGGTACTAAAATTAGTTCATGAGAACCTTTTTACCCCCACGAAAGTCCCTGCTAGAGAGCAGAGAGCTGCTAGAGAGCAGGGACTTTCGTGCGGCTCTCTTGTGAGAAAAGAGCTATATTTCTGATTGGCTGGGCGGATTGCAAACCACGCCCCGTAAAACTCCCAAAAAGTTTTGTGAAGCCGCCATTTTATTATCCTCGTATTAGCATTATTAGCATTAGCATTAGCCCAGCGCAGAAACGCAGAGAGACTAATTTATGGCAACACAAAATAAAACATGGGAGCGGTGGAGATGAGGAGGTGTCGGAGTTCTGGCGATTTACTCGGAAGTAGAAGCTGCTGGGAGTCCCAGCAGCTTCTACTGAAGCCAGTCCCTAACTCCGGGGACTTCCGGCCGGGGACTTTGGGCGGCAGTATACGCCGTGAAGTGGTTTGCGGCCCTGCCAGTAAACCCAAAGCAGAAGAAGAAGAAGTGACGTCAGCGGCTTCATTTGCCTAATCCTCCCCCAGGTTCAAAGAGTTCTCATGAACTAAGTTCTCATGAACCTTTGTGGGAAAAGTACTGCGGTGTGAATGCGCCTAATGGTATACTAAAATCCATGTGAAAAAAATTGCTTCTCACTGTTCTCAGGTCAAATATTTATATGTGATTAAAAATGCGATTAATTTCGATTAATTAATTACAAAGCCTCTAATTAATTAGATTAATTTTTTTAATCGAGTCCCGGCCCTACTTATATTATTAATATATATATATAGGCTATATATATATAATGATCCCGGTAATATAATGATACCTTGAGGTCTGTGATGATGGCGAGTGATGTCGCCATGGCAACGGCATTTACAAATGTCAAACTCAAATTAAACACATTGACAGTCTTCAAAGCATATTTTAATGTCTATTTGCATGTTAATTGCATCAATTATTTCATTTATGACTTCAAGAAAGGGCCTTCATAATTACTCGCTTTTTACTGATAAAAAACATGTGATATAAATGAAATCTTATAGTATTGTATTTCTTACCAGTATTTAAAAAAATATATTAAAAAAGTGCCATTGTATTGACAAATTGATAGAATTGACAGGATAATATCAATGGTAATATAATACTGTGAACTTAGCCATTCCGCATACTGTACTTCTACGTTTGATACTTCGAGTACATTTAGCTGATAATACTTATACTCTATTACTTAAGAAACACTTTCAATTTAGGACTTTCAATTTTATTGAACACAGAGACAGGAATCAACAGACAAGACAGGACAAAATAAAACACAGACAGATTGTGACAACTAATACATTTTGAGGCATTAGTGAACCTAATACAGCTGATTGTAACAGTTCCCCCCCCAGCAGCGGTCACTCATGAGTCATGACCCCATCTCAATTACCAGCGGCCATCAAATTATGGCCTGTTTCTTTTGTGGAACCTCACAACCTCTTCATCCTGAAATATATTTGACAAAGAGAGGTTTAATGTTTAACACTCACACTGGTACAAGACTTTATCATTTGTGATTCAACAACTTCAACCTGCATTGCCTTTTCCTCCCGTCGCCTCTTGCAGTCTTGCGACCTCTCTTGTTCAGACCTTGGTGAAAGAAAGACAAACATTAAAAACATTCATTAAAAATGATATAGTCTGGTTACAGTGTAACAAATAGTTTCAAGAATGCAAATGTAAATTGTAAAATTAAAGAAACATACGGCATGGGAACGTTTTTGAGGAGAACTAGGCACCACCTAATTTGCTGCATGTTCGTCTTGGAATATTAAAAGCACACAACCAGATGGGTCAACAACATATGTCCTGAAAAGTTTTGTATCCACAAGTGATATCAATGAAAAACTGAAATATGAAACCCTTATTTCTACATACCTCATTGAAATCAAATTGGACTCTTGCCACAATGTAAATGCGTACTGTAAATAAAGAAATAGTATATTATGTTAGGTTGTTGTGAATCTATGGTGTTCATTGACAAATAATATTCCTCCGTTAATGTTGTTTTGGATATAAATAAATCACAGCATGTCTCAAACTATGAGCAATAATGGAGTGCATAGCATGCTGAAAGCATTATACATTTGAATACAGAAAAATAGGACTACTATATGTATACTGTATATCCAGTATCTTACCATCAAAACAAACACCCCACAGTTGTTCGAGAACCCTTGTCTTGGTAGGCCCTGTAGTGTGAAAAGTAAAGTGTCAAAAATGACAATTGCATCATACTCTTCAGTAGAATATCATCCACACCAAAGAGGCTTCTCAATACTCAAATGTCCCCTCCTCGACTCCCCTCCTCGGTTCCCCTCCTCGAGATTTAGACCCGCCCACAGGAGATGCGAGCGGAGGACCGAGGAGGGGAACCGAGGAGAGAGGAGGGGAAGCAGCAGACGTTTAAAGAAATGAGAACTCCTCTCCTCTGAGCGGTCATTTTAAAGAGACGTCCGTTCATTATTACGTGGCAACAGCTGTCGAGTGTTTTGTCATAGCCATAGACTGTATATATAAATGGACGTAGTGTCCGTGACGTCACCCATAGGATTCTGCAGAGTTGCCGTGAAGCCCTTATAGTAGGCGGAGTCGGCCACTAACGCCTCGACTGTGACGTCAGAGTCTAATCCCGCCTGCTCCAAATAAGGGCAAAGAGGCGGAGCCGAGGCGGGACCTGCTGCCTCCAAACTGGAAGTAAACAGAGCTAGCTCAGGCTAAGAAGCTAAGCTAACATGAAATACATGCATACCAAGTTACTGCAAACAGTGTAGTTCCCCTATATAAACGTTACATTCATAATCAAATGAGACAATCTGCAAGAGAATTAGCTATATTTTGTTATTCTTAATGCTTGTCATTCACACGTTGAGAAAAGACGGACTCCACCGCCCGGACCTAATGGAGCCGCAGTGGGCTAGCTCCGGGACGCCGGCTGGAGCTAGCCCCCTGCGGCTCCGTTAGCTCCGGCGGCCACCACTGGGATAATTGGGTCACCTATTAACATTTGCTCCCGTTTAGCATTATGGGCGTCATAGCCATAGACTATAAAAGTCTTACCCAAGGCTGAATCATAAACTAAAATGTATATGTATGCATAAAGGGTTACGTCCTTAGCTGGCTAATAAGTAACAAGCTAAGCTACCAAGCACACAAACACCTGCGAACGGGGTTAACATGTATAATATTATCATTTTAGACTTCTTGGAAGTTCTGTTAGTACATTCAAGCGCACAGCACGACATTTTAATTGTCTGGTATTTGTAACAATATTCCCTAAAAGGCACAATCACCACGAACACGGCTAAAGCTAAAGGGTCAAGTACTATGACTAACTAACGTTGTAGCCTCTATGGTTGTAGCCTAGCAGAGTGGACAAGTTGCTGTTAGCTGACAGTGAGGCATGTACGTGTCCATCAACGTGACCACGCCCTAATTTATGCAAAAACGTTAAGACCTAATATAAATAAAAGGGTCGTGTTAGAAAACAATTCACTCACAGATTCATAATCATGAAGGTGGAATCTAACTATATCGATAATAATATGTATTGCATCCATGGGTAGAAACATGTTTTTTTCTGCTGTAAAGTTGGGCATTTTAACATGGGGTCTATGGAAATTGCTCCTTTCTGCAGCCAGTCCCTAGCGGAAACTGCAGTGTGTGGCACTTCCGTATTGGCTTCCCGGCTGTTCCCCAGAGTTTGCCGCTTGGTCATAGCGCAGTATCTCTGTTAGATCAGCTGAACATTGTTCCCCCACATATTTACTTTGAATTAATTGAGAGTGTGGTATAATGAGACAATAACAGGCTACAGACACACACACAAATATATTTATATAAATATATACAATTTAAAGTATGAGAGCACTCTCATAATAACGTAACACAATCAGAGACTGGATATATCCCCCCCTCTCTCTGGTCGCTGAAATGGGGAATTGAAATTACGGGCCAAAAATTGTATTTACAAGTAGGCATATTAAAAGTAAGCAGAGGACACCAAACCAACTGAGACCCGTCTGTCCGCCGCATTTACGCACTGTACAACACACACCTACACACTGTACCACACACATCTACACACTGTACCACACACACCTACAGCTCCTAAAGCATAAGCCGTTGTGTATTTTATTATGTGAAGCAATGGTCTTAGAAAAATATCGACTCTTTGTTTGTAGATATCTACTAAACTAAAGCAAATAAAGAGAGTAGGCCTGTTATACTGAGTGATATATATTATACACACTGCTCTGCTTTCTGCACGGACCTTACAGCTGTTCTCACTGGAAACATCGCGACGCGATGAAAGCAGTTTCTAAAATAATATCCAGGGGATGCATGCATAGCTGTCATTGGCTGAGATAAATCCGGCCGTGCGTCACGCCTCCACCGTTCCCGGAAATGCATCCGTGGAGGAGCCGTGGAGGAACCATCAGTGTATCCTCGGTTATAGCTCCTCCAGAGAGCCACCTCGACGCTCGATGCTCGGTCCTCGGTGTGCATTTAGAGAAATGAGACGGCCTTCAAAATGGCGCGCTGAAATTCATTTCCGGGTCACTACCGGAGGACCGAGGAGTCGAGCAGTCGAGGAGGGGAAATTTGAGTATTGAGAAGCCTCTCAAGACTTGCCCAAGGCCCAGGGCACAAGATCTGAGCAAGGTTTCTGTGAACACAATGCATGTGAAAGTTAAGAATAGGTACAATTTAATTCAACTTTATAAGTACTCGAAAATCATGCAGAAAATATTTGAACACTGTTGGAACAGGAACAAACTTGAACTTCCAAAAAAAAAGTCATTAAGGGGTAAAACAGAACAGCCCCGCTGTCAAGTGGCATCTATGGTTCTGTTGTTCAATGCCTTTTATTTAATACAATGTAGCCTATCCCATGTTAGTTCAAATAAAACAGAGCCATAGATTAAAAAAAGATAGACAAGTGGTCTAAAACAGAACTACCACTGTCCGGATGTGATGTAACTGTGCGCCAAAAGACCTGAATGGTTTGGTGCGACTATCATCTCTCCAGCTAGTATCACGGCAGTGGCGGTTCTACAGGGTGGCAGCTGCCACCTCAGAAAAATGCCTTGCCACCCCAGCTGCCCCAGTTGGCAGCTTTGTTTTGAAAAAAAAGTTGTGGCTCATCGGACATTTACGAGAGAAAATCTCTAATGTCCGAGTGCAAGTGAATGCAGCACAAGACGTGAGCCCCTCCCCCGGCCCTGGAACGAGCGTGGAAATATGATTGGCGGCGATTTCATTTGAACGGGGGACAGCGCAAAACGAGAAGCATTTCGGATCCAAGTAGACGGAAGGAATGAGGTATTTGCGGTCAGTGACGGCGCCAGGGTATGGCTGGGGTAGGCTACAGTAGTGATGGCAAAATGAAGCTTTGAATGAAGCGTCGAACCACTTGGACAATTGTGTCGGAAATAGGTTCATTTCTCGAAGCTTCAGTTACAGCGACCTCTGCTGGCGAAGTGCAAGGCTGCAGTGGGTTTAACGTATCTTTGCCTTGAAAAATATTCGATGCACACACACACAAAGACTGAATATCATGTTCTATTTGCAATTAAAGATTGATAATTGTGTGTATTGGGTTATTGAGAAGAGACTAGAGAGTGCTAGACATGTTTTTGGGAGGAGAGGGGCTTTTATCAGTTATTAAAGTTGAAAAGCAATGATTAAAATACGTCCCTTCCGGGCTTTGAACCAGCTGCGCGAAGGACATCGCCGCATTCGGGCCGCCGGCTCTATCCACTGGGCTAACTATTTCTTAACATATTAAACTGTTTTTATATTACTGATAATTGTCTTTTTGTTCACAACTTCTCCACATTTCGAAGTGTTTCCCGAGCCAGAACGACCTATCTTACTTCCTGGCTTGCTCTATAATGATATCAAATGCAATAACAACAACTCAACAGCAACAACGCAAACTACGACAACAACCCACACATTGTGCATTGTTTAGAGCGGTCATAAAGTGTTGAAGCACTCAAGTTTGAAACTGTTTCAACCTGTCACCTGTCAGAATCGAGACGAGGCAGTGCATTGAATCGCGTGAATTGACCGTGAACCAGTCAGTTGATTCATTCAGGAAATGAAGCAGTTGCTGCTTCGGACGTCACATGTCACGTGATTTGAAGCAGTTGCTGCTTCGGACGTCATATATCATGTGATTTGAAGCAAGCTTCGAAGCACTGCTTCTATAGAATAGGAAGTCCAGGATTTAAGCTCCGTTCGAAGCTTCAGTGTCAAACTGCCATCACTAGGCTACAGCCATACCAAGAAATGGCTTAGCCCCACCATGAAAAATGATGTTAAGGTAAGCAAAATAAAGTCCGCCAACTCGCGGAGTAAATTGCACAGACAGCAGTTAGTAAGATTGATTTCAGTAGCCACTTGTCTGGAAATACCGAAGACTAGAAACGGTTTTGAAAACTTTTGTCACGTAGTGATCGTCTTCTCAATAGAACATCTTTGATAATGTCTTCTGGCCAATCAGAATCACGATAACGGCGTGGTGTTGTTGCAGGAAGTCCCGATACATCGATACAACATTACGTGTTGATAGAAATCAACACGTAATGAAATAAGACCCCACGGTTTGATGATTGATAGGTCTGTGGGCTGTCTTTCATTTTGACACACAGAACAATGGGGGCTATCCTCCCTTATCCACAATGTAAAGTAATTCACACAGCCTCTTCCCTCTTCTCTCTGTGAGGAGCAGCAGGTTCAGCTTTCAGAACAAAGTAACAAAAAACACCATTCATTTTTTTTTCAATATGTCGTGAAGTAATAGATGTATTTATTTTTCTTCTCAAGAGATTACCAGAATGTGTATTTTACGTTAGTATTTCAAAAAATCTCCTGGGGGAGAATCCCCCCAGACCCCTGCAGGGGTTGGGTTTTCAGCATGTCAACTTTTTCACTTGTGGGGAAATTGCAGGATTGGCTCCAGGTCGCCCTTTTTATTTACAAGACAAATGTGCCTTTTTATTTCATACAGTTCAATTTGGATTGAGACAGGAAAATAATCTAAACCTCACGAGTGGCGTTTCACTGTCAAGGGGAGCGTGTATGTAATTACATTGCAAATACTAACTTGAGCCCCACCACTGTATGGGTTAGCCCTACCATAGATTACCCAACACAAATACTCTGGCACCGCCACTGTTTGCGGTCTACAATGACACTTTACCCCCATGCCCGGCGCCGTGGGAGGGCATGGGGGTAAAGTTGTAAAGTCAAGGTTGTATCTGTTTGCAATGAAGTTGTGGGGCGCTGAACTGTTCTTTTGATTATTTTGGTATATGATAGTAATTACTTATCTTTCAAATTTCAAGGAGGGTGAGCAAGCATCTTGAGGAACATTCATCATTAACTCCTCCAAAAAATATAGTTTATTTAATAATAACACTGAATATGTGAATCATAACAGTGATTGACAGCTGATAGGAATAATATGATTGTATGAATATGATAATATTCATACAGACAAACATCGATGAGACAGTTAATTAATGTACTTATTGCAGCAGTCTGCATTGATTTGGTACCCCTGCTGGTCTAAGAGTGAATACATGAAATAAGGACTAATGTTGTTAGTAAATTGCCCTGAGGGTCAGAACAACACACTGAAGCAAATATGCCTGATTTACCTTAGTTTCACAACTAGGATTCATTTTCACCAAGGTGTCTGAGCATTTAGACCAGTTATGAAAACTGGCCAAAAGCACTTCCTGCCGGACAACTTTCTTTGTAGCAGGAAAAGAAAATGTCCAAAGTGTGGCCGGGTAACAATTGAGTTCACTATTCTTTTAGGTAAGAAAGATAGAAAGTAAATGTGAACACTACTGACAAACAAGATAAGTAAAAGACCTCATTATATAAAGGCCCGTTTTCGGTATAATATATATTGTATTATAACTTAATCTGATGGATAGATCTGAAGCTGAGGGAAGTTAAAAGCATTAGCCTTTGGATTATAGTGGAGTCAAATTATTGGAGTAGGTACACTTAGTTATGGTCCGCCACAATTTGGCACCAAACAGCATACAAACAAGATTTTGAAGCACAAATCTTTGGGCAAAATAAACCACACATCACAAAAATGATGCAAGGAATTATTTATTTACTGATCTATGGTCACAACAACAGAGACACATATCACAAACAGTTGAATTCATCCTGAGAACACATGATGAGGTGACACAGATCACCAGGAGGCTTCCTAATTGGGGCGGACCTACAATTACTATTTACTTTTTGGCCAACCAATCATTTATTCAGAAAATGAAGGGGCAAAATATTCTTCAAGGTCTGCTTGGGCACGGTTACTCTTTTGCCAATATGGTGATTTGTTCATGAGGTACTTTTAACACTTTTCATGTCCACATTGTACATGTTGCCTCATGATAATTATTATGAGCAGCAAACATATGCACTCTCTTAGAGTGCTTGATCAAGATAGTTTAGGGAACAGAGGGGTATTATTTTATCAGTGATACAGACATAAAAACACATACAAATGTATTATTAAAATGATTTCACTATCACCACTGGACAACACACAGGCATGTTGTCAGTGCAGGCAAGTCCTTCTTCTATTCATCCATGAGTTGGCTTTATTGCAGTGGTGCGGGACTGATGAAGGAGGAAGAGCAGAAAAAGGAAGATGGAGGTGTTGCGTCTGTGGAGAAGAGATTCAGTCACATTCAGTTTGAAGAAATGTATATTCATTAAGTAAATTGTTACATCTTATAACAGCAGAGTGTCAAGTCAAAGTTTTCAGATCTTGAGCAAAATAATGTTTTATTGTGACCAGCAGAGGGAATCATCATTATACCTGAACATGTATAATATACTTTATTATGTCTTACTGTAAGAAATATCAATAGAGTTTTCTTTCTGTTCTCGTTTCATGTCGTGCCTGTGTTGCTTTAATAACACAGGCTTTATTGTCACATATATTGTGAAGTTTAAAAAAGATGATTAAAAGCTAGTCTCAAAGAGGCAAGCTCACTGGCTTCACATAACGTTATGCTTGCGTCTTTAGTCAACCACTATAGCAGTTGCTGATATGTACAGCTTCCACTACAGGTGAGGCGTAATATATTTCTGTATAATTGTCGTATTTTTACTTACCATATCTAGTCCACGCTTCTCTTCCCTCTGTATATCACTGCAGAACAACAGGTTGAAATGACATTAGAGAAAAATAAAAATAATTTTACTTCTTAAGTTAAATAATTGTTTGGGTGGTTACGGTGGAACTTAAAATAGAGTTATGAATATATTTTTGCATATTATAACACTCACCTGTACCAAGGTTGCTGCCTGCGCAAGAGACTGAGAGGGCAGGGGGAAAAAAGGTTGAAATTCAGTCAAAAATGTTGTCAATCACTTTTAAAATGATTCAGCTATGCCACCTTGTTTGTCCTGTGGTGCTTGAATCGTCTTTACTGCTGTTGTGCTCCCGAATATAGAAAGACATAAAATCACTAGTGCTAAAACTTTTCCGTTAAGAGCATAAACAGAGGGTTAACTTTTAATATAACAAACAAAAGGATACATTAGCTCCAAACTAAATTCCTATATTATTTATCATCATAAACAACTGTGAGAGATGTCACAATCTTACCTGAGTAGATCCTCTGGGCGCAGAAGAGGACTTTGCTGCCCTCTGGTGATGAGCGGAGCCACCACCACAGTGTAGACATCCCCACACTGGATGTTGGGAACATCACAGCTGCTCTCCCAGGGGGAGGCGGTGCAGGTGTAGTTGTTCCTGCTGCTCACCAGCTCTGTGACATAGCTGTGGGTGCTGCCAGCACCGCGCCAGTGCACCCGCAGAGAGCTGTGGGCCATCCCATAGAGCCGGATGCCTGATGGACAGCAGGCACCTGAGGGAGAGAGAGAGACATGAAGTGAGGTTTCTGCAGTGGCTTTAATGTCTGAAAGATAACCAGCCCTTTCAAAGAGAGCATGACAACACATTTTTTAATTTTTGGAACATATATTTCACCGATCTGTCAAATGTTAATCCTGACGCACATGAACAAAGCAGTCAAGAAATGCCTTTGAATTTAAAGTGTATTTTGTTGTTTTACAAAAAGGGTATGCACTCTACTGTTTAGTGTGGGTGTCAGAGCGCCATCTATTGGGCCACGAAGATAATGCTAAATGGTTAGATTAATAGAAGTAGGCTTACATTAGTCAGTAATTTACAAAACTATTTATAGTTTTTTTATAGCAGCTACATTTTTTAAACATTTACTTATGTTTTTACTTTGGAGGCTTGTCCTCAGATTTTTTTTTAATCTTAAAAAGAACTACAAAAATGTGAGAACCCCTTTTGTACAAATAAATATAAAAAGCGTTTCAAATCCAATTTTATTGAAAATGATTAACAGATTCCTACTTTTATATAGATACATACCATAAACAATCGTCTTTGATATGTATTGATTCTTTTTTTATAATAAAAGTGTCATGTCAGTGCTTTCTGGTAGATACACTACAGTTGCAATGTATTTTCTTTTCATTGGAAGAAAAACCCAATCACTCACTGGACGAGAAGCCCTCATAGGAGCAGTTTGACCGGCGCCCGCTGTGGCTGATCGCCTCCATGGTGACGGTGTAGTTGGTCCCACAGGTGATGCATCCCATGAGGCAGTGGGAGTCCATGGTGTGGCAGCGGGCGTGACCACGCGTTGATGTTAGGGAAGTGATGAATGTATGCGCCCCTTTAGCGGGAGACCATGACACATTGCTCATTGCCTGCGTCACCTGATCCACCGTCAGATCCACCGGGCAGCACGGTCCTGTAGAAGAGGATGATAAATGTGGTGTTGAGGAGTGGAACACAAAACTACCGTCTGTATCAAAATCCCTATATTCGTCCCACAGAGGGGACATTTACATTCGTTACAGCAGAAAAGCGCAAAAGACAGCTTGATATTAACTAATAAATCAGTTTGTATTACAAATATATCGGTGTTCGTATTCCATGTTGAGGAACCCTGAAGGTGTTCTTGAGGCTGTAGGTGGCGCTACACGTCACTAGCATGCTATTATATTGTTGTTTTTAAGTCCTTCCCGTCCATCCATCCAGCCATCTTCTTCCGCTTATCCGTGGTCGGGTCGCGGTGGTAGCAGTTCCAGCAGAGAGCCCCAAACTTTCTTTTCCCTGGCGACATCAACCAGCTCTGACTGGGGGATCCCAAGGCGCTCCCAGGCCAGCGAAGAGATATAATCCCTCCACCTGGTCCTAGGTCTACCCCTTGGTCTCTTCCCAGCTGGACGTGCCTGGAACACCTCCCTAGGGAGGCGCCCAGGTGGCATCCTAACTAGGTGCCCGAACCACCTCAACTGGCTCCTTTCGACGCGAAGGAGGAGCGGCTCAACTCCGAGTCCCTCCCTGATGACCGAACTTCTCACCTTATCCCTAAGGGCGACACCAGCCACCCTGCGGAGAAAACCGATCTCGGCCGCTTGTATCCGCGATCTCGTTCTTTCGGTCATGACCCATCCTTCATGACCATAGGTGAGGGTAGGAACGAAAGTGTTCCTTCCCGTGCTTTATAATAAAATGGTTCAATCACAACTTTTGACCACTCACCTGTTTCCAACAATTCAGAGTAGCTGGGTAAACCTCAAGCCTGCGGGGCTGGTTGCTATGACGCTGACTTCAAAGTTAGAGCCACAAGGAAGGTCAGTGATGTCGCAGCTGTTTTCCGTCTGTGTTTGCAGGTGCGTGTGCCGTCATCTCCCGACGCTGTCACCGTGTAATTAGCAAGCCTGTTGTTTGGAGTCCAGCTGACACTGAAGCAGGAGGAGTTTCTCTGAGTCAACATCAGATTCATCGGCATGCATGGAGCTGACGGGTGGAGGAAAAGAGGAATTAAGAGCATGATCAAACCTTTGAGACTACTCCACATACAGTACATGAGGAATGGATGTAGGCCTATGTGTAGTTTTAAAAGATACTGTATAGCTCTCTGATGACCAGTCTAGTTAATAATATTAGATCTCAAGCATTTGAAGTCATTCAAAACTTTTTTTAACTGCTGTTTAAATGGGAAATCTGAAAATGAAATAAAGTGGAAAACTTTACAACTTCAAAATGTAACTGGATATTTGCTGGATACATGTGGGCACACGTTTCCTACCTGTGATTTGTGTGTGAGCTTTGCATGCCCGGTTGCATCCGCTGATGTCGTTGCAGGGTGTCACCACCACGCTGTAGGAACTGTCGCAGCTGAGATCAGAGAGGGCGCACACCGGAGCCGTGTCGTTACACAGGATGACCTCTGAACTGTCTGCAGCTCGAGTCTGGTACAGCTCTGCCCCCCCGAGAGACCGTCCACGTGATCTCAAACGTGTCAGTGCTCACGGCGGAGATGGATACACCCTCTGGACAACAGGGCACTGAAAGACACACAGGGGGTGTGATACACAGAAAATCATGAATTCAAATCTGTCCCCTCAGTGGCTACTTACAGGTGGTTGTAGTTGAGAACCTGTCCTTCAGGACTGCTGCCAGCCTGGTTGAAGGCCATCACAGACATCAGGTATGTGTGGCCACATGTGCAGTTGTAGGTGCAGCTCCTGCTGGTGGTGTTGCAGCTCTCCTCTGCACCGTCTCCTCTCTTGATGAAGGCTGTGTAGCTGTTGACGTGAGTCACCGTGTCCCAGGTCAGCGTGCAGCTTCCTTCTGTCGACTCCACAACAGCCAGAGACTGTGGGGGGCAGGGGACTGACGGACAGGACAGCAGGGAGTTTAGTCATATTTTAATGACTGAGGGTTTCAGAGCAAACTAATGCTGCCATCATTTTTTTTATCCATATCTAGCACTAATGTGTTAATGTTAGAATTCTACATATAAAATAATAATGTTTCTCATTAAACAACTAAATGTAATCATAACTCTTGTAGCGAAGTGTATGTTTTATTTCATTGCATATTAGATTTAATCTATTAAATTGAAGAGAAAATTAAGACTTCTGATGGGAAAAAAAAGCGTTATGTATTTTATGTTTGAAGGGAATGTGAAGATGGAATCCTCTTATAGATGTCTCGTAAACAGATCATAAATATGCAAAGACGAATAGATTTCTAGTCAACTTTCAAAGTAAACCATTTTGATAATCCATTAATGGAAGGATCAGAGGTTCAAATTGATCCTGTAGTCACATTTATGGCATCGAAGTGTAAGGAACTTTGGATAAAAGTGATGCTAAATAAGATGTAATGAACTAAATAACTTACAACCAACACTTATACAGTATCTTGTGATTAGTCCAATACGCCTTGCATTATTATGGCTTGCTCATTATATGTCTACGGTGCCCTATTACAAACAGATAGTTCACAAGTGTGATCGGAAATAAATGTAGTCTAATACTCACAGGTGATGAACACCACGGGGCCGGATGGATCGCTGGGCCCGGCCTCGTCGGAGGTGCTGACCCGGCCGGTGTGTACCTCTCCGCAGCCCCACTGGAGACAGGGTGCAGGAGCTGGATGTGGAGTTACAGGTGAGGTTCTGGTCGCTCATCACATGGTACTGGAGGGACCCAAAGACCCCCTCATCCCGTTCCCAGGACACTGAGATACCGGCCAAACCGTTATTCATCACCATGGAGACATTGGCAATAGATGGCACAGCAGGTCCTGTGAAAACATGCCCAATGATGCATTAAATAAAAGTACACATAAAAACACACTAATAAGAGGAGTAGTATAATTAGAGTAATAGTTTCTAAATTACTCTTACCAGTAATGTTTCGTGAGGGAAATGTTATTACTAATAATACTGTATTCATCAGATGGCTGCCGTTCTTAGATATAGATTTCACAGAACAAAGGGTTTTAATACTATTTCAAACAACTTCAGTCATGTTTTATGTAGCTTATAGAGGCTACATCTCATGATAATCATTTGAAGATATATGTTTTTACACACTAAAAAAAGTTCTGTGACTGTGGCAAGTTTATTTAAAATTGCAAGCCTAGTTAATATTTTCTCTTATCACTACACGTATAATATTTCTTACATGATCAAATAAAAAAGGCACATGGACTCTATATACTTATAGGAGCAATCATGGGTATTTCCCACACACAGAAAAGAGTCTCGGTGCACGCTTACTTGTCATCTGGTTGATGTACAGACTGTCCTCTCCCTGGCGGCCCTCGGGGTCCCAGGCGAAACCCTTTATGACGTAGACTGAGCCCATATCCAGGCTGGAGACGATCCAATTGGTGTTGGAAGTGTTGTGCTTGATGATGGTGGTGTTCCAGGCAAACTTGTACAGAGACAGGCTGTACTGGACAGCGTTGGCAACAGGAGCCCAGGACACAGTGATGCTGTTGTTGCTGGGAGAGGAGGCGGAGAGCTGAGGAGGGGGCAACACTGTGGAGGGGGACAAAGTTTAACATTATGAAGCAATTAGGGCGACTGTACTTTGAGTAAATATGTTTCTCTTGACTTTGATTGTTGCTTACTTGTAATGTAAGATGTATGCTTTTGAAGCCAAGTCTTAAGGGAATAAATATCTTGAGTCATGTTTCTGGTATGTTTTACAGCAGTCCTAGTCAAGCCCTTGCTTTTTGTGAATCACATTTTTTTATTGTCAGTAGTCACAGATCCAAGCAGTGATGTCAGAATGTGGGCTGCACCCAAGTATCAGCCACTTCAGACTTTTATGCACCAACTACAAAATGAAAATCATAGTTTTCATGTTGTTCATTCAAGGAAGCAAAATCAAATCAGAGGTGAATAATGGCAAACGGCCAACAAAAACGATGCGACTGCCTGTAGCATGTTATTTTTTACTCATGTGGATCAGATAGTCCCCTGGGCCCAGGAGTTCAACACTTTTAATCCTCATCTGAACAGATTTGGATTTTGGGTAGTTCAAAACCTAAAAACAGGATTAGGATCACTTTGATATCCAATCAGATCAGGAAATCCAAGCTTTAATCTGGATCAAATCTTCAAAACGGGTAGTCAAACCGAAAACACAGGATTGGGATCAATTTGATCAACAAACTGGATTATCCTGATCCCAACAGAGGGGTGGATCTCCAGTGGATTACCAGAGCAAAATGTACTGTACAATTTATTTTAAAATATGTTTCAATTTAAATAAGATGGCAAAGTTTGTTAACTGAAATAATACACAATTTAGCCTTCATGGGAAATACATTTTATTTTTGGTCACGTTTGTGGTGGCCTATTTTGTTTTCAACCAAATGTTGATGACATAAATGTTTATGCTCATTAAAGTATCACAACAAAATTGTCAATCACAAATGTAATTTAGATTAAAGTAAAATATCTTCAACAAACAAAAAAAGTCCATCATCTGTCATCACCTTTCAAATTAAAAAATATAATTAGACATTATAGATGTCTTTGCAACGTGGTCTCTTGTCTTCCTTGTATTATTTTTCATATCCACTAGATGGAGATCGGTAGGATTAAATCACTGATATTCAGGATCTAGTCATCTTGAAAAGTCGTAATCTGGATCAGAGTGATCCTATCCTGAATTGCTTTGAACTACTGGGACAAAATCTGGCCGAGTTGTCTGATCCTGGATCACAAAACATGGGATTTCAAAATCTGATCGGATCTGATTGAGATTAAAAGTTTTGAACTCCTGGGCCTGGGGATGGGGTAGAGAGGTGCCAGCCATGTTCTCAGGATCAGGTCCTCCTATTGTGTTCAACAGAGAAGGGTCCGGTATATTTACCGTCTTTACTGGAAAGACCCTAAGCCATTGAGCGGTAAGAAAAACCCTGGATTCTTTTTGCACAAAAACTGAAGATAATGTGTATAATTCCATGACAGGACTGTATACTCTGCTAAGAGACAATTCAGGAGATCAAGTGACTTCTACAGGGTATGGAGACTGAGAAGAACAGCGCATATTGTTTCTTACTGAATATGTGACTCATTGCTATAATCCAGCCCTTGGGGGTTAATTGTTTACCCACTGAATACATTTGAGGTTTTGCTTCTCAATCTTGAATTATGGACACAAACGCTACAACAGTACCTGTCTTTGCAGTCACAGGGGAAGATGGCTGGCTGTGGCCTCCACTGTTCACAGACATGATGCTGAGTGAGTACTCTGTGTACGGGTCGAGGGACTCAATCTCAGCGGGGGAGGAGGACACGATGTTTTCTCTGATGAAGCGGTTGGGATTCTGCAATCGTATGATGTAAGATGTCGCCCCGGTCTTCAAGCTGAAAGACACGATAAAAGTCTTGCTGTCCTTTGACTTCACTGTCAGGAGGGGATCCATCACCTCAGGAGCTAAAAGATTCACAAGAAATACAGTTTGACGAGATACTACACCTTCCCAGCAATAGTTGGCAATGCAATCCATCTTTTTACCACCAGATTTCAGGGCAAAATATTTATTTTGTGTCTGCAACGTCAATTTGAATGCTGAATGTAATAAAATAAAACTATTTGCTTAAAGAAAGGCTTATTTAAATCATGAGGCACTAACAGTGACTCTTCTGTGCTCCTCATCAAAGTATAATTTAAGTGTTTAAATGTACACGTTACTTTAGTTATTCAGATAACAAATGTTTAAAAAACATTCTGACTGTAATGTGTATACACACTATAGACAAAGTATTGGGCCACCTACAGGAGCTTTTATGACATTCCATTCCAAATTATTGGGCATTAATATGAAGTTGGTCCCCCCCCTTTGCAGCTATATTAATTTCTGGAAAGGCTTTCTACAAGATTTTGGAGAATCTCCATTCTAATTCATCCCAAAGGTGTTCAAGTCAGGGCTCTGTGCGGGTCAGTCAAATTCTTCCACACCAAACTCATCCAACCAGGCCTTTATGGACCATGCTTTGTGCACTGGCACAGTCATGCTGGAACAGAAAAGGGCCTTCCCCAAACTGTTTCCACAAAGTTGGAAGCATAGAATTGTCCAAAAATGATGAAGCATTAAGAATCACCAGAAAAACAAACCCATAGCATTATCCCTCAAACTTTACAGTTGGCACAATGCAGTCCGGCAGGTAACGTTCCCCTTGGCATTCGCCAAACCCGTCCATCAGACTGCCTGATAGAGAAGCGTGTTTCGTCACTCCACAGAACACGTTTCCACTGCTTCCAATGCTCTGCATGGCAGCACTCCGCAGTTATGGAGTCAGCAGAGCTTTGGCGACTATTAAGCACTCTGCGACCCCGCTCTGTAACTTTACGTGAGTTGCTGTGGTTCCTAAATGCTTAGACTTTGCAATAATAACACTTACAGTTGACCGTGGAATATCTACGAAATAAAACATTTCACGAACTGACTTGTTGCAACGGTGGCATATTACAGCACGTTCAAATTCAATGAGCTCTTTAATAATAAATTACATTTATAAGGCGCTTTTCCTGGTGCTCAAAGTGCTTTAGAACGACCCATTCTTTCACAAATGTTTGTAAAGGCAGACTGCAGGGCTAGGTGCTTGATTTGATACACCTGTGGCAATGGGACTGAATGAAACACCTGTATTCAATGATTAAGGAGTGTCCCAATACTTTTGTATATACCATAGACCTATATATATATATATATATATATATATATATATATAAATATATACACACACGATATATTTTATATATATATATATATATATATATAATTAGTTTGCCCGAATATCACAGAATAAAACGGTAGGCCTACTGTACTAACTTAACTAAAACACATGCACCGGAACGTTTTTTTGTGTGTGATGAAACTAAACAATAATAAAACACTCAGTGAAGTGCTTTAACATCACAAGGTTACCTCACCTGAGGAAGAATCGATAGTTCCAATGTTTAGTATCTCTTGAGCATTATCCAGAGCTGCAACTGTGAATGTATACATGATGTTTGGGGACAGAGAGTTGATGGTGCCCATCACTGTGTTTGGACCAAACAAGGCATAACCAACGGGGTTGCCTGGGGAGTTCTGGGGGGCGGCGATGACCTTGTATGAGCTGGCTCCGTAGACCCTGGTCCATCTGAGAATCGCGCTCTTCGATGTTGCAGAGAACACGGATACTTCGATATCTGATGAGAGAGCATCTTTAAAGTAGCCTACTTTTTTACAACCTGAGAAATTGATTCATTTACAGATATTATGTGCAGATATTTTGTGCCCTTTCATTCTCATATGAAAATGATATTACCATCTGCAGTGTAGTTATGGTAACATATAAAATACATAGGCCTACCTTGTGCTGCAGCCTGCAAATGTAGATAAGAAAATAATAAAAACGGTTATGGATTTATATGAAATTCAAGTTCCTACTACTTGACTGTAACATTGTATCACTCCTTTTTAAAAACAGGATTTCTGAGCCTAAAATGAAATAAGCAAAATTACTATAACACATTTTAGTCCGTTACTTTACCTGTGAGCATATGCTCAGCAAGACAAAAATCGCTGGCCACTTCATATTTTCTTGAAGTAAAATGACTTCTCTCCTCATACTATGCAGCTTCTGTTGGATTCAAATGCTTCTCTCTTCAAGGTTTCCCCTTTTTTCTAAACATACTGTGTCTGTGCTGGTCTAAATAGCTGCATTTGGTCCCTCCCACTGAAGCAATTGACTAGTCACAGTGACGTAGCGTAATAGAGAGGTGAAGTCCCTCCCCTTCCGGTGGACCTCCAGGGGACCTTAGAGGCTTCTCAATTCTTAAATTTCCCCTCCTCGGCCCCGTCTCAGGTCGGTTAAATTAAATCCTTGCTTCCCTCACTTGCGTCGTTTCCCTGCGACTAGTCCCTCCCACCAGGGAAGCATGGAGGGACGTCCGTTTGTGATGACGCCGCACAGCTGTTCGTCTGACAGCAGCTCTGTCCCCGTTATTTTCACAAACACCCCCGCCACAAATTTACTGACACAAACATTTGTATCATCTGTTGTAGATCCCAATAAATAAAATAAAATAAGAAATCATTCTCAAAAAAGAAAAACGCCATTCTTAAAATGTATAAACGAACAATAGTTTGATTAATATTGATTAGATTGCACAATAGAAATACAATAATTGAGAGAAGAGAAAAAGAGATATATTATCTATCAAAACCCAGTTAGATTAACATTCGTTGGATTGCACACTTTGTTTGTTTGTTTGGATATGTAGCACATTAACATTTTAATAGCACTTAATGACTGACTGAATGGAAATGACAATAAATGAAAATATAAAACGAAAAAAGCGATCATGAAAATGTTTCCAATAAATGAATAAAATGATTTTTGACCACTTTGTTGTTCAGATATATCACATATTTGTAACTAAATGATACATGAATTGAAGCAAAACACGGTATAAACTGAGGAGTGACTCTCGTGAGTTTCATTTATTTTCTTCACTCCGCTGGGAAACGGCTCTCATGTCAAGAAGCATCAGATCAGTGCATGCGCTGCATCGTCCAATCAGTGAGCGATACACAGTAAGGGGGCGGGGCGAGTATCTGAGGATTTCATCGGAGGATGGTCTGGTGGTTCCTCGGTTATCGCTCCTCCATTATCGCTCCTCGCTCCTCGCTCCTTGGTCCTCCGGCAGAAATAAGAGCCATGGGACGGTAGCCTACTCAAGATGGCGCAGACAAATCAATGTCTTCCGGTGAGACCGAGGAACGAGGAAATTAAAATAGTCGACCTGAGACGGGGCCCTCGACTCCCCTCCTCGACTCCCCTCCTCGAGACTTAGTCCCGCCCACAGGAGATGCGAGCGGAGGACCGAGGAGGGGAACCGAGGAGAGAGGAGGGGAAGCAGCAGACGTTTAAATAAATGAGAACTCCTCTCCTCTGAGCGGTCATATTAAAGCGACGTCCGTTCATTATTACATGGCAAACAGCTGCATCAGCTGTTGAGTGTTTTGTCATAGTGCTGTATTTTATGTATGTATTTTATTCATTGAGAGTGCGGTATAATGAGACAATAACAGACTACAGATGCGGACACACACACACAAATATATTTATATAAATATATACAATTTAAAGTATGAGAGCACTCTCATAATAACGCACTTACTCCCCCTTTTTCGTATGTACAGCTCTCAATATGCCCAGACTTGTAGTGATTTTCGCCTTCTGAAAGAAAGAGGTGAAATGTGCTAACTTGACGGCCATCTTGGTGTTGGTGACGTGTGCGAGACGGTCGAGACCAGAGATATAAGAGGTTTCTCAATACTCAAATTTCCCCTCCTCGACTCCTCGGTTGCGTTCCGATTATCCAAAAATCAGCTCCTAAGTTCCTAACCCTATCTCCTATTCCTTGACCTCTGAGTGAAATGTCACGGGGTTAAGGGATAGTGGATAGGAGAATTCAAAAGGACTTAGGAGAAAGAGACTTGCGGTACTTTTAGAGAATCCGAATGCACTTTCACTATCCGACGTGTTTTATGATGCGCCAGCGGACGTCATGAATGTGCGTCTGCTGCTGTGGGGAAACTATGGAAACTACAGTTTTCTATACAGCGGACTACAACATGGATGTTTACTAAGAACGAGGGGACTACTGTAAACTGATCTAGAGACTCTGCACCGTGCTCTGATGCTGTTGCTTTATGCTTATGAACGTGGAACAACAGAGAAACATATTCTTCATGACCAAAGTTGGAATTGAAATAAAAAAGGAAAGTGAAACTTATGCTCGTCACCCTCTCCCTCCGGTCCACATTAAATACAAATGATCCCAATACGTATGATTGTATGAAAATATCTTAAAATCAATACAAATGTATGTATTATAAACGTTAGTCCTTCACATCTATCACTGTGTTATATCACCATTCAAACATCTTTTTAAAGTTCAACAAACTCCACACAGGAGCTCAGTAAAGACTGTGAAATGTTGACTTTATTTGATCATTTCAGTAAAAAACTAAACGTTCATATTTCTCTCTTTGATTATAATACTGATGAACGTTCAAAACAAAGCACTTGGCAACTTACCACATACGTTTTAAAATGCTTAATAAGCACCGGTAACTTTCATGATATCATTTCTCGGTCATAATCGGTTGTTTCCGTGAACGGCCGACTGTTGAGTGACGGCAAATGCTGCGGCTGCAATGCATTGTGGGGCAGCATTTTCTCCTCTCCTTTCGGTTAGGGAGGTTTCCAGTGGTTCCTAAGCTAAAGGAGGTTATAAAGGAAGTTTGAAACCTACTTTCCTTTCATTTGGAGAATTGGAACGGCACTATCATGGCTGCCACTGACGTACTTCCGGGTCATTTCACTTGGTTAGGAAGGTTCCTAAGCTAAAGGACTATTGGAATGCAACCCTCGACTCCTCGGTCCTCCTGTAGTGACCCGGAAATGAATTTCAGCGTGCCATGTTGAAGGACATCTGGGGTTGCGTTCCGATAATCAAAACTCAGCTCCTAAATTCTAACCCTATCTCTATTCCTGACCTCTGAGTGAACGTCACTGGGGTTTAAGGGATAGTGGATAGGAGAATTCAAAAGGGCTTAGGAGAAGAAAACCGCGGGGTTACTTTAGAGAATCCGATGCACTATCCGAGGGGGGTGTTTCTGATGCTGCCAAGCGGACGTCATGAATGTGCGTCTGCTGCTGTGGGGAAAACTATGGAAACTACAGTTTTCTATACAGCGGACTACAACATGGATGTTTAATAAGAACGAGGGACTACTGTAAACTCATCTAGAGACTCTGCACCGTGCTCTGATGCTGTTGCTTTATGCTTTATGAACGTGGGGACAACAGAGAAACATATTCTTTCATGACCAAAGTTCGCGAATTGAAATAAAAAGGAAAGTGAAACTTATGCTCGTCACCCTCTCCCTCCGGTCCCCATTAATACAAATGACCCAATACGTATGATTGAATGAACTATGAAATATTTAAAATCAAACAAATGTATTTATTATAACGTTAGTCCTTAACCATCTATCACTGTGTATATCACCATTCAAACATCTTTTAAAGTTGAACAACCCCCCACACAGCTCAGTAAAGACTGTGAGATGTTGACTTATTTGATCATTTCAGTAAAAACTAACGTTCATATTTCTCTCTTTGATTATAATACTGATGAACGTTCAAAACAAAGCACTTTGGCAACTTACCACATACGTTTTAAAAGGCTTAATAAGCACCGTAACTTTCATGATATCAATTTATCGGTCCATAATCGGTTTGTTTCCGTGAACGGCCCGACTGTTGTGTGATGGCAAATGCTGCGGCTGCCAATGCATTGTGGGGCAGCATTTTTCTCCTCTCCTTTCGGTTAGGGAGGTCTAGTGGTTCCTAAGCTAAAGGAGGTATAAAGGAAGTTTGAAACCTCCTTCCTTTCATTGGATAATTGGAACGGCACTTATCATGGCTGCCAGTGACGTACTTCCCGGGTCATTTCACTCCGTAGGAAGGTTCCTAAGCTAAATGGACTATTGGAATGCAACCCTGGGCTGCAGTCTCAATGAGTTTACAGTAGTCCCTCGTTCTTATTAAACATCCATGTTGTAGTCCGCTGTATAGAAAACTGTAGTTTCCATAGTTTCCCCACAGCAGCAGACGCACAAAATGACGTCCGCTGGCGCATCATAAACACGTCGGATAGGGAAAGTGCAGTCGGATTCTCTAAAGCAGTGCTTCTCAAACTTTTTTCAGTAATTACCCCCTTTTGAAACATTTTCTCAGCCGAGTACCCCCTGACCGACCCGGGACATTTTTGATAGAAAAAGCCTATATACATAATTACAATATAGTTCCATCAGTGTGTGATTTATTAACTCCTTCATGCATGCATTACAACAAACTAAGGACTTTTTCATCTTTGTGCATGAAAAAAAGGAGTTTTTCAATTGAAGTATATATATGACAAAAAAACAAAAAACAAACAAAAACAAACCAATGAACAAAATGATATATTATGAAAAACTATAAATACAATACACACATTTGACATTGTGTTGCCTTTCTTGGAAGATGAATATTAGTTTCAAAGTGAAACTGTTCAATATACATCATTAAGGTTGATTTGCATTGTTTATACTGCCCCCCTGTGTTCGTTTGTGGTACCTAGGATGTGTGCATGTAATAGGGAATTTCTTCAGTTGACGTCACGACATGCAGCCGACTCCCGGTGCTGCAGAGTTCCTTTATTATTACGCTTTTTGCTTTGGATACTATTGATCTGTAAGTACCAGAACATAATGTATAACCTGTGTAATATGTTGTAGAAAATGTGAGTCTGTAACATTTTCCCTGTATGAAGAGTTTGTTAGACCATGCTTCATTTAGCTAGCAGCTAGCTTTACATTTAGCTTGCTAGTCGTAGCATTATTGTCAATGCAACTATGTTAGGCTTATTGCATTATTAATGTTGGCGTGTTTATTGCACTTACATTTACAGTTTACAAAAGCTGTTGTTTTCATATGCCTTTGATGGTAAAATGGTGGATTGTATTTGTTTGGTTTAAATGGGTTTAATTAGTAGCATGACATACAGATGCTGTGTACATGTATGAGTGTATGTATGAGACGCAGACTAATTGAATTAATGTATGTATATCAGTTATATGTGTACTAATGTATGCTTTATTTCTGTATTGTATTTCTAGTTTCACAATGAGAATCGTACAGTAAACATCAAGAAAAGCCAAAACCTTTGTGATTATTGGAGGATTCAAGTTGTTAGCTATGTCTAGCTTTGCATAGCCGCACACTGCGAAGGCAGAACAGTGAAAAGATCAGAGCACAGCGAGCTCAAGCACACGAAGCGAACACTCAGCAACCATGAGTCTACGGTCAGGAGGAAAGTATATTAAGGAGGACAGTCACACCAGTATGCAGCAAGAAGCAAGTGGTGATGTGAAACAGCAGCAGCCAACAGAGAAGTACGAGTGTCTTAGAGCATTTGACACAAAATCAAAGTCCTCAAAAGTATCTTCAAAGTCATCACGGAACTCAAGCAAAGAGTCATCAACATCTTCAGCCACCAAAGCACAGGCTAAGGCTAAAGCTTGCCCATGCTAAACTAGCCTTTGCAGAAAAAGAAGCAGAATTGACTTTAAGCAGAAAGCTAACCTCGAGGCCAGTCTCCACATTATCCAAAGCCAGAAAGCTGCCGCTGCTGCCTCAGCTGAAGCTGCAGTGTATGATGAAGCTGAGGAGAATGAAAGTGGGGAGCGCAGCCACAAACCACATGTGCTAGATAAGCTCTCTCAGCCCAATTGAGCGTTACAAGTGAATATATCCAACAACACTCAGAGCTGTTTCGCAAAGCATCACCATAATGAAAGATGCAAATGGTCTCTCACAATCCATTCCAAAATCGTTGTGCAGAGCCAGCTATTCACCAAAGTCACAAACATCCAAATTTGGGAGACACTAAGTTTGTTTAGAGAACCAAGCAAGGTCGCTCCATCCAAGACTTACTCTCAGAGGCCTCAGCAGTTTTCCCAATCCTGGAAGAGGGTGTGTTACGGAGCCACAAGGGGGGACTAGACTTTGCAAGCTACCTAATTCGCAGGGAAATGGTGAGTTCGGGTCTTCCTACAATTTGATGACCGACCTCAGAATTACTGGGCATGGAAAGCATCTTTTCAGAGCGCCACACAAGATTGAACCTGTCACATAGAGAGGAACTGGACTTAATAACAAAATGGCTTGGCGCTGAGTCATCAGAACAGGCTAAAGAATTCGCTCTGTACATGTCCTCAATCCCACAGCAGGCCTCAACATGGTTTGGCCAGCGTCTTGAAGAATGTTATGGAACACCAGAAGTCATTGAGGACGCTCTGCTCAAGAAGATTGAAGACTTCCCAAAGCTAACTAACAAAGACAACGTTAAGCTTCGAGAACTAGGTGACATTCTCCTTGAACTGGAGTGTATCCTCTCATACTTGGATACGGCTTGTGGAGTAACCCAATGGTTTAGAGAAGGCCTCCCCTTTAATCTTCAAGAACGATGGATAGCTCATGGATCCAATTATAAGGAGGACCACGCAGTGGCATTTCCCCTTTCTCTGTCTTCTCTTCGTTTGTACGACGTCAGGCGGAAGATCAGAAATGATCCATGCTTCACTTTCACCACCCTCAAGCAGTCATGCTCCTTCCAAAACGGAGGAGCCTGAGAAGTACAGCAACAAAACCTCGGTGAGTGTGCACCAAAACAGATGTTTCCTACAGACACCTCGGACAATCAAGCGGGGTCCTGCTGAGAAGAAAGTTGATGACCCAGAGCGTCAGTGTCCGATACATAAGAAGCCACACCCACTCAAGAAGTGCCGAATGCTTCAGATGCAAGTCTATAGAAGAGAGAAAATTATACCTGAGAGATAACCGCATATGCTACAGATGTTGTGGGTCGACCCGACACTTAGAAGAGACTGCAAAGCAACAGTGAAGTGCTTTGAGTGCAACAGTGAAAAACACATTGCAGACCTGCATCCAGGTCCTCTCCCTCGGACCACAGAGGAGTTTTATGAATGATAAAGAGGAGAGCCATGAACAAAGCGACAGTGTATCTTCTCAGTCACCTCAAAGTGTACAGAGGTGTGCGGAAAATGCTTACAGCCACGTTCATGCTCAAAGATCGTTGGTCAAGGCATATCCCTGCAGGAAAAAAGGAAACAGCTATCAAGATGTATGCAGTGCTTGATGAGCAAAGTAACAGGTCTCTGGCAAAGACAGAGTTCTTCGATCTCTTCAAAGTCAAGGCAAGCTCGTCTCATACACGCTGAAAACCTGTTCAGGAACAACAGAGACTTCAGGTAGGAGAGCTAGTAACTTCATGATAGAGTTCTTTGGATGAGAAATTAACAGTTTCTCTCCCCACCTTAATCGAGTGTGACCCTGATGCCGGATGATAGGATTTGGAAATTCCCCTCCAAGACCGTTTGCTGGCCATCACCCCCACCTACTGCCAGTTGCTGACAAGATTGCAGCTGTGGACCCAGACGCTCCAATCCTCCGCTCTAGGAAGAGACATCTTAAGGGTGCACAAGGTGAGCGAGCAAATCAACGGGCCTCACCCATGCTCCTTATGCGCAGCGGACTTGACCTAGGATGGGTCATAGTCGGGGAAGCCTGTTTGGGCCACAGTCCTCAAACAGCGGGTGTCAACGTCTACAAAACAAACGTTGTTGAACAACGGTCGCACATCCTTTCTTAGTCCATGTGCAAACAGTATTCTGGTGAAGGAAGACTACCAGTGGCATGACACAAATCATAGGCCAATCTCTTCTGTCTGTGGGAAATACACAGGACTCACTGTTGGTACAGATAGCCTAGGGTGTTCAGTCTTTGAAAGGTCCAAGGATGATGACAAGCCAGCAACTATCCATGGATGACAAGGCCTTCCTGGAGCATTATGGATGAACAGGTTTACCAAGATGACAGAAACAGCTGGGTCGGCACCATTGCCATTCCGCTCTCCCAGACAGAGTCTTCCTAGTAACAGAGAGCAAGCTATGAAGCGTCTCTGCTCACTCGGAGAACTCTTGAGGAAAAAGCCAAAAATACAAAGTCACTACATTGAGTTCATGCGGAAGATGTTGGAAAATTAACAAGCTGAGCCTGCTCACACCACTTCCACGTCTCGAGCTGTTGTGGAGCTGTTACTGGCCTGTTGAACTATACGAGTTAATCATAGATGAGATCGATTTGGATGTGGATGCTGTCAAGTTCTTCACGGACAGCAAGATTGTGCTTGGGTACATCTACAAGCCCAAAAGAAGGTTTATGTGTATGTTTCAAATCGAGTGGACTCGCATCAGACAATCCATGCACCCCGCCAGTGGCACTATGTCTCCACAGACAGCAAACCAGCAGACCATGCAACCAGGTCTATACCAGCGGCCCACCTGCAAGCAGAGTACGTGGTTCTCAGGTCCATGCCATCCTGTCTCATGCCAATGCAGAGGAGACACTCGAGTCAAGTCTTTTCACCCTCGTGAAGACTGAAGCCGATGCAGAGATACGGCCCTGATGTGACGGCTCCTGGTCACTAAAGCCTCCGGATCCCAGTTGGGTTCTCAACGCTTCGAGCGATTATCAAGCTGGAGAACACTCTTTGGCACAGCCAGACTCATCACATGTTCCTTCCATGCAGAGAATGCAGAACACATGGGCTGGAAGCTTTTCAAAGAAGCGTTCAGCAGTAAGTAAGCTTTCACCCGCTAAGACGTCATAATTCGCTCCGTCCAGTACGACGCCTTTAATGACGAGCTCAAATGTCTTGAAAAGGGAAAGACACCCCCTAAGCAAAGCCTACTCAAGAAGACTCAACCCCGTTCTTTCCGAAGAAACCTACAGAAAGGACTGAGTATGTTGAAGCCTAAGGCTTATTTTTAGAGTATGTTGTATTGGTAGTGGTACAATGGTATTATACCAAGCGGGGAGTGTGTTGCCTTTCTTGGAAGATGAATATTAGTTTCAAAGTGAAACTGTTTCATATCCATCATTAAGGTTGATTTGCATTGTTTATACTGCCCCCCTGTGTTCGTTTGTGGTACCTAGGATGTGTGCATGTAATAGGGAATTCTTCAGTTGACGTCACGACATGCAGCCGACTCCCGGTGCTGCAGAGTTCCTTTATTATTACGCTTTGCTTTGGATACTATTGATCTGTAAGTACCAGAACATAATGTATAACCTGTGTAATATGTTGTAGAAAATGTGAGTCTGTAACATTTTCCCTGTATGAAGAGTTTTGTTAGACCATGCTTTATTTAGCTAGCAGCTAGCTTTACATTTAGCTTGCTAGTCGTAGCATTATTACAATGCACTATGTTAGGCTTATTGCATTATTAATGTTGGCGTGTTTATTGCACTTAAATTTACAGTAAGCTGTTGTTTTCATATGCCTTTGATGGTAAAATGGTGGATTGTATTTGTTTGGTTAAATGGGTTTAATTAGTAGCATTACATACAGATGCTGTGTACATGTATGAGTGTATGTATGAGATGCAGACTAATTGAATTAATGTATGTATATCAGTTATATGTGTACTAATGTATGCTTTATTTCTGTATTGTATTTCTAGTTTCACAATGAGAATCGTACAGTAAACATCAAGAAAAGCCAAAACCTTGTGATTATTGGAGCATTCAAGTTGTTAGCTACCTGTCTAGCTTTGCATAGCCGCACACTGCGAGGGCAGAACAGTGAAAAGATCAGAGCACAGCGAGCTCAAGCACACGAAGCGAACACTCAGCAACCATGAGTCTACGGTCAGGAGGAAAGTATATTAAGGAGGACAGTCACACCAGTATGCAGCAAGAAGCAAGTGGTGAAACAGAGCAGCCAACAGAGAAGTATGAGTGTCTTAGAGCTCAAAAGTCTTCAAAGTCATCACGGAACTCAAGCAAAGAGTCATCAACGTCTTCAGCCACCAAAGCACAGGCTAAGGCTAAAGCTGCCCATGCTAAACTAGCCTTTGCAGAAAAAGAAGCAGAATTGATTAAGCAGAAAGCTAACAGGCCAGTCTCCACATTATCCAAAGCCAGAAAGCTGCCGCTGCTGCCTCAGCTGAAGCTGCAGTGTATGAAGAAGCTGAGGAGAATGAAAGTGGGGAGCGCAGTGTTGAGATCATAGTATGAAGTGAATACTTAAAAACGAAAGTTAATTATAAATCATATATGATCAATCATATTCTTGTATAAACCCATAATGAGAATGCTTCTTGACGGTTTTTGAATATGTATGTATGCTTACAATTTTTGCTGTTGCTATTTGATAACTTTGCGTTTTGAAAAGAGGGTGTTGTGAGTTTTCATAGTATGTTTAATGCTTAAAACGAAAGTTAGTTATAATCAAATATAATCAATTATATTTTTGTATAACCCACAATGAAAATGCTTCATATTTTAGGTTTTTCTATAGTTACAGTATAAACAAAACAAAGTGGTTTGTTTAGGTTGAGTGTGTAAGGTCTATGATTTATGGGTGTCTCTGATAAGAGAGTAGGCCGTTTTTTCCCTTTCTGTGACAGCAGTTCACAGGGAGGGGGGCTTTTACTGAAGGAGAAAAACATTAGAGGCCTCAAAAAGGGGTCAAGTCCTTTTTACACTAACATAGGAAGGTGTGTCTTATGCCATAAGCTATGGAACATGTCGGGTCATGTCCAGCCTTGTACATTAGAGGCCATGCCCAGTTTTCCACAAATTGGGTGTAGAGGAGGAGTTTGTTTTTTTGGGGTTTCGATCCAGTTTTTTAAGCATAAAGAGACTGGTTTTTTGAGAGAGAGCGCGAGAGAGAGGGGGGTTTCCCCTGGTAGACTCTCTCCCGGTAGGCTTTGTGCTTCAGAGCTGGGTTAATAGCTCTCGGTAAGGTCTTCTCACACGTGGTAAATATCTCTCGAATTTCTTGGTTGTTGGCGGAGTGGAATGATTTGATGAGAGATGTGTTTGTGAATATTATAACCCGCGACCTGTGAGGAATCTTCCTCCGAAAATTGGCGGATAGGAATGGGTTTTTGAATGTTATACCCGCCGTCTGTGTCGGAAAAAAGGTATGAAACTGATGTGAATTGATTTGGTGAATGAAAAGTTGAATGCACTTTTTATTGTCACCGGTCTTTTTACGAGGAAATACCTCTAAATTCTATCGGGAGAATTTTAAAATGTCACAACTGAATTGGGCAGTTGAAATTAAACATTTTGGTAATAAATGTAAGACTGAATTAAAGTTTCATATTTGAACATGATCACAGCACCATTTTTTAGTATGATTATAATGTTGTAAAGAGAGAAGGTAAAAACCCTGTATTAGTTTGGACCTATTTTTCTTCAAATAAACTGATCCCACCTGTTGGACTGGGATAACTTAAAAGACAACCTGTGCACTCCTCTCCTGCTTCAAATGTAAGACTGCACCCTGCCACACACACTTAGGTAGGAGCACACTCCATTTACTGATATCAAAATCCTTCGGGATCCCTTAAACAGATTAAAAAAGAGTTGTCTGAATTGAAACAGCAGTTAATTGAACCTGGTTCTTCGGGGAGTTACTAGAGGTGAGATCTTGCTGACGTTGGTGGATCTGAGCCAAGCCACAAACTTACATAGACTCAATAACTTCGGTCAGGTCAATTAGTAGGTCAGAGTAATTTACCGGAATAAATTATCAGGACCTCTAAACATCAGCCACAAACCACATGTGCTAGATAAGCCTCTCGGCCCAATTGAGCGTACAAGTGAATATATCCAACAACACTCAGAGCTGTCTAGCTTTGCGAGGGCAGAACAGACATGTTTATATGAGGACCCCCTTGCTGGTTCTAGAAATATTTATATACAATTGTTTTTTCTAGTTCACTTTTTGTACTAAGATTATTTTTGTAATCATGCATGGTATTTTTTTAATTAAACTTTTTTTTTCTTTAATCTCACGTACCCCTGCAGGTCCGCCTACCCCCATTTGAGAATCACTGCTCTAAAGCACCGCAGTCTCTTCTCCTAAATCCTTTTGAATTCTCCTATCCACTATCCCTTAACCCCGTGACGTTTCACTCAGAGGTCAAGGAATAGGAGATAGGGTTAGAACTTAGGAGCTGATTTTTAAACTATCCGAACGCAACCCTCATTTCTCTAAATGCACTTCGAGGACCGAGCATCGAGGAGGCTCTCTGGAGGAGCTCTAACCGAGGAGACACTGATGTATCCTCCACGGATGCATTTCCGGGAATGGTGGAGGTGTGACGCACGGCCGGACTTATCTCAGCCAATGACAGCTCTGCATGCATCCCTTGGATATTATATTAGTAACTAGGCTTGTTTGAGACAAGCGAGACCTGCGCAGTTGCGATCAACGCCTTGCTAGTACGTTGCATGATGGTTAGTCATTTTGTCCGACTTGCTCTGGAGGCTCGCCTACATGAGACGTTGAAATCTCGCGGGACAAAGACGCCCGCAGCCTTGAGAGCGAGGCGTGGCGAGGCGGCAAAGTTCCTCTCCACGGGCTGCGGAAGCGAAATGCTTGATGGGAAACGACTCGCTGGTATCTCGAGCTGAGCGCTCATTGGTGGTTTTTTTCCACGTGTGCTGATGAAACTCTCCAATTGGCTCAGCAAAAGTTTGTTGTTATTTTGTGTCAGTTTTACGTCGCCACATCCATTCCCATTTTTCATCATTGTTCCACAATGTTTATCATCATGAAATTAATATCTATATATGTTATACTATACTTGCACTGCTTACCGTTTTCATACTTTATATATCTTAGCATATTCATACACACTGTTCATACTGCTCACAGGCTGATATCTAGTGTATTCATACCCCTCACTGTTTATTCATCATTCAATTCATTCTATATTTTATTCTGTCTATTGTGTACATTACTTTTCACTTTACTGCTTGTTGCACCTGGTTAGAAGCTAAACTGCATTTCGTTGTCTCAGTACCTGTAATATGTGCAATAACAATAAAGTTGAATCTAATCTTGAGCAGAAACAAATGTATTTACTTAGTACATATCTGACATTAACGATTAAACACGTGTGTATTCTTTATAAATGCAAACCGAGTCAAGCCGACTCCGGAGGTGGCGGTATGCACCTTAAAGTTGTTTGCAATCCGCCAAAAAACCGAGAGAAGAAGAAGAAGAAGAAGGCGAAGAAGAAGATGAAGAAGAAGAAGAGGAAGCTGACTCCGAGCTGTCCGACTTCAGGCGAGCTTTTTGAGACCTCCCCCGGCTGCGATCGGCTATTCTCGTCTACTTTCGAGGCGAGCCGCAACGCGTCTCAAACAAGCCTATTGCTTTCATCGCAACGCGATGTTTACAGTGAGAACAGCTGTGAGGTCCGTGCAGAAAGCAGAGCAGTGTGTAAAATATATATCACTCAGTATAACAGCCTACATTACTTTCTGTATTTGTATGCTGTAGTTTAGTAGATATCTACAAACAAAGAGTCGATATTTTTCTAAGACCATTTAGTGCTTCACATAATCAAATACACAACGGCTGTAGCCTGATTATGCTTTAGGAGCAGTAGCCTATGTGTGTGTGGTACAGTGTGTAGGTGTGTGTGTGTGGTACAGTGCGTAGATGCGGCGGACAGACGGGTCTCAGTTGGTTTGATGTCCTATGCTTGCTTTTAATACTTGTACAACTTTTGGCCCGTAATTTCAATTCCCCATTTCAGCGACCAGAGAGAGGGGGGGGGGGGGATATATCCAGTCTCTGATTGTGTTACGTTATTATGAGAGTGCTCTCATACTTGTTTGATTCTGAAATTGTATATATTTATATAAATATATGTGTGTAGGCCTATATGTCCGCATCTGTAGCCTGTTATTGTCTCGTTATACCGCACTGTGAATGAATTAAAAGTAAATATAAGTCATCATGAACACATCTGTCCATCAGACAGAGGGCTGCTGTGCCTCCTGTCATCATTAATGGACGTCTCTTTAAAATGACCGCTCAGAGGAGAGGAGTTCTCATTCTCTAACCGCCTGCTGCTTCCACTCTCTCCTCGGTTCCCCTCCTCAGTCCTCCGCTCGCATCTCCTGTGGGCGGGACTAAGTCTCGAGGATAGGAGTCGAGGAGGGGAAATTTAAGAATTGAGAATTGAATTGAATTTTGTAAGATTGCAAGGGGGGCATATTGTGATAAGCAGGCATGTCATAAAATGCACCCCACCCAAAAAGATGGTTCTCTTATTCCCACCCTCAAGCATGTTCAGGGTATGGTTGTAGGACTAGTACCAATGAATGGAGCAAGTTTCATGAATGTGACCCTTT